>NC_045763.1:131585946-131907612 GCF_008692025.1 Phocoena sinus
CAACCAGGACAGAGTCTGCTCAGTCATTCCTTCAGGGACTACTTATGCGGCACCTAGTACACGCTGGGAACTGTGTTGGGTCCTGGGTATCCAGGAGCAGGCAGGCTCAATCCTTGTCCCTTTTTTGCGCAAAGTCTGGTGTGGGAAGCAAACACTCATCAAAGAACCCTGCAGACCGGTGTGTAAGTATATAGTTGCTATGAACGAGAAGCCCGGGATGCTGTGAAAGTGAGTGATACCCATCAGGGAAGCCAGGGCAGGCTCTGGGTGGGGATGGCTTCACTAAGATCTGAATGACAAAAACAGCAAACATGTGGTCAGGGTGTCTGAAAACTCTCGAGGACATAGACTAAACTTATCTAAAGCACTTTCAAGTAATATGTGTGATGTGTTTTCTTTCAACTGTCCAATACCTTCTCAGATGAAGTGCCTCTAAATTTAAAGCAGTGAGTTCAATTGTTAATACATGATAAATTCTCCCCCCACACCAACGTCTGGAAACACAGGAAATAATCTGTTCATTGTGTTTTTTTCAGATGAACAATTGGACCTGTTGCTTCTCCTGCAAAGGACCTGAAAGGACAGTGTGGATGGACGCAGCAGCAGTGAGTGGGGGTGACAGTGGGGTGACGTGAAGCCCTCGAGGCAGGTGGCCCTACACCTTCAGGGCCTTCTGATCCATGTCAATGGCTGGTGTGTACTGTAAGGGCCATGGGATTTCAAGCAAGGAGGGAACAGAATAGATCTGTGTTTCATAAAGAACACTGTCACTGGGGTGAGAGAGAACAGATTGGCAAGGGCAGGAGGGGGAGGAGACGACTGCAGTTGTTCAGGGAAAATGGCACTGGGACCAGGGTGAGGGTGGTGGCATTGGGTGGGATAAGTGCCTGACTTGGGTGTTCTCCAGCGGATGTGGTGAGAGAACTGTCAGGCGGAGGGACATGAGGACTGTCTCTGGGCTGTGCTCTGCTCTTCTTCTTCTAGCCCTAGTCTCCTCTCTGGTCTCCAACTCTGATATATTCCTAGAATAGGAATCCCATCCAACAGGCTTTACCTGACTCTTGCCATCATCCCCTGAGGGTTTAAAACCTCTTTTTCAGCCCCAGGCCTCTCCACTCTGCCTGCCCAAACCTTGTCCCAGCTCCCAAAACTACCCTGCAGTCCTTGCAAAATCCCTGTGGTTACAATATCACACACTTCAGAAACCAAGGCTCTCTGGCAGCTAGGGCGCGGGTGGAACCTCGGTCAGCAGTTATTAACTCTGCTGCTCTGGATATATATTTTCTTGATGTTTCTCACCTTGCTAACCTGGCACGCTCAGATGCCCTCTAATAGATGTAAGTACTGTTTTGTATAAAAATTGTCAGATTACAGAAAATAATCTGCTAGTGGAATATTACGCTTATAACTTAAAACCTAACTTAAAAAGGCATGATGAAATGGATGTCTGTATTTCCCCCAATTTAATTAATTGCTTCAAGTAACTAGTCCAAATACAAAATTGGATCCTCCTTTCTTCCCCCCAGAGTATGCATACGTGGTGTGGAACTAGATATTGAGGATTAGAAGAAAATAGGTAGTATTCTCCCTCAGAATCAATGTTATAATTATGGTTGCAATTTTGAACAAAAGCACAAATAGGTCATCAGTACAGAAACGATTAAGGTACCATGGTTATTAAAAATAATAAGATGATGCTTTGTCATGTAGACATTCTGAACTGGAAGGATCCAGAGATGGGTCCTCTGGTTGGGTTCCCTCACTTTATTGATAAGGAATCTGGGACCAAAAGAAGCTGTGACTTGCTGGAGGTCACACAGTTGACAACTGGTGGATTCAGGGCCAGAACCAATGTCTTCTGACTTCCAGCACCCCTCCTACCAGGTTTCCCCTACAGGAGTCCGCACAGGTAACTACTGAGGCAGCACTAGGCAAGATGCCCACCACGTCCTCATCCTGGGCTCAGGCTAGTCTATGCCTCTCAGCCCCCTGACACCTCTGGAGCTGTGTGACTGAGTTCTGGCCAAAGGAACGTGGGCCTGGCTCCTGAAATCTCCCCCAAGGGCCTCCACATTCTCTCTCTGCTTGCTCACTGGCTGGCCAGATGCAAAGGGCCCAGGGGAGGACTCCAGGGCCCCTGGGACAGCAGAGATGGAAGATGTTCCTGAATGATTGCTAGCAGAGCACCTCGCTGACCACAGTGAACGGTGGAATGAATGAGAAAGAAACCTTTGTTGGGGGAAGCCACTGAGATTTAAGGATTATTCGCTATGGCAATTAGCCCATCCTACCTTATACAAGTGACAAAAAGCTAACGTTGGCAATGATTATAACAAATATGTGATACATTTAACAACTCTTCTGTGGTGCAGCTTTGACCCAAGAAGGGTTTAGCTAAGTGCTTCAGAGTGCCGGTTCCGGGACCAAATATCCTGGGTTCGAATCCTGATGCGGCTACTCACTAAGTCTATCACGTTGGGCAGGTTACTTAACCCAGGGGGCTCACTTTCCTCATTCGTAAAATGTAGCTGATAATAGTAGGCTGTTGTGAAGACTAAATGAGTCAGTAGATGTAGAGCCTCTTGGAGCCACGCCTGGCCATAGATGTGTGCCCTTATTATTTGACCCCAAAGGAATAGGCTGGCCAAAGAAACACCCTCAACTTCTTAGCTAATGATGAATTTGTTTGCCTTTTCAGAATTGGGGATGGTTCTGGAGTCATGACTGATTCTTTAGGTCTCCTTTAAAAGGCATTTATTTTCTCCTTTCTCTATAGTTTTCCTGTAGTAAGGAGACTCTTACTACACTCATCATTCTTTTTCCAAGCAACCATTTCAGAATTAAAACATGTACGGGCATCACTCAGAAGCAGCGCTATGAGGGTGTGGATACAGCCTTTTCACCCCCCGTGGATCTCATATCACCGGGCAGAGTGGGACATGAGCCTCCATCCTTCCCCCACACCAAACTGTCTTTTTGTTCCTTCCCTCTCTCCCTTCTTTCCTTCTGCCAATGCATTTAATGAGCTCCTAGTATGTGTCAGTTCCTTCCCAGGCACTGCATATATTGTCACAAATGATGCAGATATGGTAAAGCTACTTACTTTCTGCAGGGAGAAGGCAGATAGTAAACAGGTGCACAAACAAAGAAGCCAAGATATGCTGTTGGGGCTATAAAGCAAACAGTCGGCATGGCCTCTGAGGAGGTGACTTTGAACTGAGGTTGGAGGGATGACAAGGGTCCAGTTGTGCACAGGTGGCAGGAACAGCAGGGCGAAGGCCCGGACTGGGAAAGAGCTTGGCATAATCTAGGAGAGAGCTGGAGCCCAAGAGCGCCGGAGGTGAAGCAGGGTTCAAGCCAGGCAGCTCTGGTGGTGTGAGTATAGAGGGCAGAGGCTGGAGAAGCAGAGAAAGGACCCCGAGGAGCACAGGCACCCTCCTCTTCACCCTCGTTGTTATCGCATTTGTCCAAGCCCTCAGACTGCTCTCTAGTTTTCCTTCTTTCAGTTCATCTTCTAAAATCCAAATGGGCTCATGCTCCCCCTGCTCAGCCTGTCTTTGGCTCTTCGTCACTTGCATGATCATCGCAACTCCTTAGCGAGGGGGACAAATCGCTTGTGAGCTGTTGGTCTCTGCTCTCACCCTAGCCTCGTCTCCCACCACCACCCTTGTTGCCACATTTCTTCACATTCTCCCGAGCATCCGGCTGTCTCACACTGCCGTTCTTTGGCACGTGCTGTTCCACCTGCCTGCAATGTCTTCTCACCTCTTCCCTTGGTCCGTTCACAGGGAAATTCCTTGTCCTTCCAGCCTCCTCTGGGCGGTCTTCTGTGACTGTCAGTCCTCTGCCTGCAGACCTCCCTGAATCCATTTCTTTCTCTTCTGAGCTCTCATGGAGCCAATCAATAACCTACCATCACAGCCCTTGTTGACTGCATTGTAATTACTTGTTTTCTTTGAAAAATTAAAATAATACAGAAAAGCACAAAGAATCATATATATATATATGATATATTTATATGTTAAAATCCTAACCCCTATCTCAAAATATGACCTTAGTTGGACACAGCATTTTTGCAGATGTAATTAGGTAAGATGAGGTCATACTGGAGTAAAGTGGGTCCATAATCCAATATGGCTGGTTTCCTTATGAAAAGGGGAAATCTGGACATAGAGGTAGACGTGCACAGAGGGAAGGCAATGAAGGGGCATTTAGAGAAGATGGCTGTTGACAAGCCAAGGAGAGCGGCCTGGAACAGATCCTTCCTTCACAGCTTTCAGAAGGAAGGCTGTTGGTTCAGAAGGAACCAACCCTGCCAACACCTTGATTTCAGATTTCTAGCCTCCAGAGCTGTGAGGCAATACATTTCTGTTGTTTAAGCCACCCAGCCTGTGGTACTTTGTCACGGTAGCCCCAGGAGACTCATGTACCCCTCCTGCTTCACACCACTCCCACCCCTCAGCTGGTCTCATCCTTTCTATCTCCAGAATATATCCCGCATCTATCCACTTCTGTCCATTTCATGGCTAGGTCACCATCACCCCTCACCTGGATTACTGCACAGCTTCCTAACCAGGCTCTCTGATTCTACTCTTCCCTCTTTATAGCGTCTTCTCCCCACACGAGCCCCCCCCTCCCCCCGCCACAGCTTCCCAATGCCTGGAAAGTATTGAATAAAAATACCCGACAAGTGCTTCCATCAGCTGGCTCTGCCTCCATCTCTAATCTCATCCTGTAACCCCTTCTCACTTGCTGTGCCCTGGACACACCTACTTCAGAGCTGTCCACCCCTCAGGACCTTGTTTGTGCCTCTGGTACATTTTCTTTCAGATCTTGACGTGGCCGACTGCTTCCTAACATGCAGAGTTCCACACAAAGGCATTTCCACTCACTTGTAACCACAGATGTTACCTCAACACGAAGCCTTTCTTGACCAAGTCATCTAAGAAGCCTAGCCCCCATCAACCTCTAGCACACCATCCTGTCTTATGGCCTTGGTAGTTCTTCCCACTCTAAAGTTTCGGAGTCACACGTGATGCTTTTGTCACTGTAGTGTATGCATTTATGGACTCTCTTCCTGCTCTGGAAAATAAGTTCAGTGAGAACTGGGCCCTTGCCTGTCTTATTCTGTATAGATACTCAGAGTCGGGAATGTCCCTGAATGAATGAATGAAGTCATGCTGGTTAACCCAAGGGTCCTAAAAGGAAAGAGATCTTGAAAAAAAATGTAAATTAGTCAACCGAGGTCATTGGAGAGAGAGCAGGGGCAATGAAAGGCATAGAAAAGAGGCCATCAGTCACATCTGTGGCCAGACTTTGATGACAATTATCCACCATTTAGCCCACCATCCAGACGGATCTTCCAGCCAAGTAACTCATTTAAGGAGGAAATAATGATCAAGAAACTCCCATATCACTGAAAGCAGAAGGGAGTGGGGAGTGTGCTTTATCAACTCCTAAATAATCATCTACCTTCCTTTTGCTCAGTTACAGAGAGCTCATTGTGGCTGGGACTTTCTGATAACAAGGGATCCTTTCCTAATTACTATATGCTCTATTTCAGGTTCAGCAGAAAGAAAATTAAAAAGCTCCATTTCACTCCAGGTTCAAATGAGTCAATCTTTCAATCAATCAAGTATTAATTAAGCTATGCTAGGAAATACAGAGGAGGAAAACGACACCTTCTCTCTACTCAAAGATGAATGTGGGGAAAATAATTAGAGAATAAGAACAATTAAAGGAGTTTAAAAGGGTTTTCATCCAGGCTTTCTTTGACTTTCTGTTATGGATGGCCTAACATGTCTAGACACTTTATTCTCCTTTACTCTTTCTCTTGCCCTCTTCCCTCTCTCTTCTCCATCCTCTTCCCTAATTACATTGTCTCCAAAGGGTCCATGTCATAGACTCTGACAATAATTAGTCGCTTTCAGTCACTCTTAGGATTAAACACTAAAAATCGTGTCTCTCCGATACTCTGAAAATTCCAGCTGTGCTAAATGTGATCTAATGCAATACCCCCAGCCTGTTAGCAAGTTACAGACTTCCTCATGTTTATGTCCCTAGATCATCATGATAACTTCCTGATTTTTCTCCTAAACCAGAAAACATGCACCGAGAGTTTTGCCTCCTTGGGGATATATGTATACATATAGCTGATTCACTTTGTTATAAAGCAGAAACTAACACACCATTGTAAAGCAGTTATACTCCATTAAAGATGTTAAAAAAATGATATAGTAAGATGAAAACAAAATAAAACAAAGTTATCCCTCAAAAAAAAAAAATAGAATTTTGCCTCCTTCGCTGACACTGGCGTGGAGTCTGGGCAACACCCACTTAAGCACCTTGAGTTTAGTTTTCTCTTCTGTAAACAGAGATATGAGCACACTTCTCTGAGGGCGAGGTGTTTCTTCCACTGTGCTACATCATTTCATTCTTTCTCCCCAGAACAGTGTCTGGCAGAAAGTGGGCTGGCAATGAGTATTGGTTGAATGGATGAATGAATGAATGAGTGCGTGAGCGAGTGAATGACGCGTGTAAAGACAATGTGTGTAAAGTGTGTAGGCTAAGTACACTTTACACAGTGGGGGCCTTAAAATTGCCTTGAAAACCATATAACACCCTATTTGTTATTATACTACTCATATTGTGTGAAAGACAAAAGCATCCATTCATTACAGAATTCATAAGCAGAGTCTGATCAACTTTTCTGTGAACCGGTGGGAGTGAGTCAGCCAATCCTAGGAATCAGGGCAGACTCATTTGCCTTCCCCCTGCTTTTTTGCTAATTGTATTTCCATTCGTTCTCAGCTGCTGCCCCTCTTTCAGCCCTCCTGACCTCCAGGATCTAGTTTCTTAGGGATGCCTTGTTCTGTCCATCACTATCAACTTTCTTCTCTTCATTTCAGCTAGAATGCTCACTTGTTTTCCTTTGACTGGCCTCTTTTGACATAGATACCTCAGGAGGCCAAAGCCTCAAAAACAGAGGCTTGGCATAATATCTTATCACCTTTCACAGGAACAGGGAATGATCTGTTGAATCCAAAAGCCACCATTTGTTGTGTTCTTACTAAGTGCGCAACTCTGCATGTGTAATCAAGGCTCTACAGACATTGCCTCCTTCAGCAGTTCAGGAGGCGGGTCTTTTAATCCCCATTATACAGATGAGGAAACCGAGCCTATCAGAGACTAAGTAATTTGCCCAAGGCCATAGAGCTACTAAAGTGCAAAAGACCCTGCTGTAACTGCTATGCTCTAGAGCTGCCATTCTCTGGACAGACGCTGAGGACTTCTCTCTTCTAGGACTGAGGGGTATTCACCAATCCTTCATCTGTCAAGCATTTGATAGCCTGCCACGTGTGCCACACGCTATGGATATACTCTTGATGGACTAAAACACCTTCTGTGACCTCAAGGAGCTCACATTTTAATAGGACCAAAAATACAAGAAGAGAAGGGCAATATGTCACGTATGATAGTGGGTGCTGGGGACCCAAAGGCATAAAACTCTAATTTAGAGTACTCCCTGGCAGCCCAGGAGCTGTATCCAACCCATAGGCACTTCTATTTTCCCTTTATTTTTTTTCTCCTCTGATTTCATATAAAATTCTCAATCTTTAGCGAGTCATAAAATTTGGTCACACTAACCTCCCACATAGCTATAATCTGCTGGAGCTTTAGAAGGACCGATGTTCCCCCAACCTGTACCCCAGTCCCCACCCTGCCGGCTTCACCCAGTCCTGACACCTGCCTGGTCCCTGGAGGCATATTAAGCCTGTAGCCCCTGGACCACACCCTCCCTCCGGAATAGGGATGACATTACCTATTCTTTGTGCTGTCGTCCATGAAGGGGAGAACCACGCAGGGGGCTTGAAAAAGGGATGAGGACAAAAGACAAAAGGCAAGCCTTACTTTCCAGTTGTCACCTCCAGTTTAATGGATTGATCCTGGTCTCTGGCTAATTAGACAAATAATAAGGATGAGGGATGTTTGCAAGAGGAATTAATGCATATCATAATGTCCCAAGCAGAATACAAAAGGCTGGCAGAGGGGTGCAGTGGAAAGAATATTAAGAGGACCCAGTTCTAGTCCCGGTTCAGTTGTCCTCCCAGCCTCTGACCTTGGGCAAATCAGTTAAGCTTCCCGAGCCCTTTTCTCATTTGAGAAGTGAGGCTATTAGCCATCTCAGTTATCTCTCAAGATTGTTGTGAAGAACAGACAAGACCTGTGAGAAAACATCGAGAAGGGAAAATTGCAATCTAAATGCAAGCAGTGGCATATTAGAGGATCGTGTTAAAGCTGAATTACAGCTAAAATTAGAACGCTGACTTCTCTTACTGATGCAGCCCTCTGCCCTAAACCTTCTCCTCCCTCTGACCCACTGCCACCATCCCCACCTCCACCCGCCCCAGGTCCTGTATGAATCATAGTCATTAAGGGCTACGTTTTCAATTTGGAAAGTTTGCGGGCACACACTCTGACACCACTCAGGCTTGTGTTTGCCGTCTGTATATATCCAGTCTGACCACATCCTGGTATTAGTGCTAATAAAACCTGTAGTCATGGTTACAGTAACATACCTGGGTTATACTGTTCTTATTTTCACTCTTCGAAACTATTTGGTAAAAGATTTTGGAGCCAATTTTCATAGGTGTGGTAAAGCACTGAGGCAAGTTTTACTTTTGGAAAGTGTGAGTTGAGGCTCTGAGGTCATCTTCGAGTTAGAAGCAGTTGGGGAGGGGTGGTGCCTTCTCTGGTCCCCAAATAAAGGGGACAGTTTGTGGCTGACTCCAGTAACTGATGTTTAAGTCTTCCAATGTCATATCTGCTTAGAAGGAAGGTGTGTTTTTTTAAAAAGCAAGATGACCAAGCACTTGTGTGATTCAGGGTCTCCCACAGGTGGTAATTTAAAAATAGACTCAATTTAAAGGTGCATCATTCTCTTTAATATTAGAGAAGAGAACTGAGAATTTGGCAAACTTTGCAGTGATAACCGAATGACCGACTTATTTTCCTCGGTGGTGGCAGGGGAGAGGTTTATGGGCTGGAATAGTTGAAAACTAATGGGGTGGCAAAAATATACAATTATGCAACTCAAAAGCAATACAGATACGATTTTATTTTCCTTTCCATTTCCTCCCTTCATTTAATGTTAACAAAAGCTCAGCGCAATTAAAAGCCGAAAGCTACCTTACTGCAATATTAAGGCTTAAAATATAAAGGCCAAATCATGGAGTGAGCAGAAATATTCTCATTCCAGTCATAACTCACCCCTGCGGAATGTACAGTGTGGAATATTTCAGGTTCATCAGACTTCGGGTCACAGGCTTCGTCCAGAGGGCGGGTAGCACAGAGCTGATGTCGCTGGAGAATGAACCTTCACTTTCTGTGTGTATGCATTTACATCTGTATCCCTAACGTTGCATGTAGATTTTTTTTTTTTTTTTTTACAGTTTTGATAAATAACTGTTGGTGAATGCAGAGGACATATATGAGTGTGCTAAAATATTTATCGAGCCCCCACTCAGGCAAGTAGCACCCCCTTTTTGCCTCAGTACCCTATTTTTTTTTTTGTGGTACGCGGGCCTCTCACTGCTGTGGCCTCTCCCGTTGCGGAGCACAGGCTCCGGATGCGCAGGCTCAGCGGCCATGGCTCACGGGCCCAGCTGCTCCGTGGCATGTGGGATCTTCCCGGACCGGGGCACGAACCGGCGTCCCCTGCATCGGCAGGTGGACTCTCAACCACTGTGCCACCAGGGAAGCCCCTATTTCTTTGATACAGATGATATTTGCTCAGTCTCATCAAATGCAGCTTTAGGTGCTTCTGTGCAAATAGACTGTTACCTGTAAGACCCTGTTCTAGAGAAATTCTGCAACTGCCACTGGCTTCACCTCATCCCTGATGCCCTCAACTTGCCTGCCTTTGCCCCCAAATATCTTATCTTCCTCTCCACCCCTGAAATGACCTTCCCAAAGGAGGCTGCAGGTATTGCCCATGAGTGATTTGGGAGTATGGATGGAAGAAACTGCTGGAGACTGGGCTAGGGGAGTTCCCCATAGATACCAAAGTGTACGCGCGCGCGCACACACACACACACACACACACACACACACACACACACTCACACACTCGCTCTTCCCTTAGCCCCACCCCGTCACTCCTCCCCATCTACCACCCCTGCTCCATTCTTGCCTGGAGGCCTCAAAGCTTTGTGAGAGACTCTCTGGAAAGCACATGGGGCCACTGGGAGGTGAGGGGATGGTGGGAAAGGCCAGGGAATTCTGATCTTGTCTCCCAGCTCTCTACCTGTGGCCTCAGGCCTGGACCACCTGCAGGCTCTGTACCAGCCTTAAGTTTTATCTTTCCTTAGCATCCCAGAATGTGTGTGTGTGTGTACATATATATATATATATATATGTATATATGTATACACACACACACACACACACACACACACACACACACATACACATATATAGTTATCAGACCAACCCTCAAAGTATCAGGGTCTTGAAGAAATAGGACATTGGGTGGGAACACTTTGATAGAGCAAAACGGTCAGGATGTATGGTCCTGCCCCTGCTCGGTGGAAGGCAGGAGAGAGTCCTGGAGATGGGAGTTGGATTGGAGCAGCCAGAGAAGGGGCTTGGAGTGCCCTGAGAGGGGTAGGCAGCTCTGCTTCTCAGTGGACAGCCTATGGAGCTCCAGGCCTCCAGTTCTGGCTTTGACATTTATCTGGTTTTATTTGTTTACACACTTGTAGATTTTCATGAGCTGAATTCTTGGCTAAAATATAGCCTGGAGTGCAGGGGAAGTTCATAGTGGTGTGAGAAGCCAGTTCAGATTCTCGCCAGTGACTTACTCAGTATGCGTCCTCGGGAAGGTCATTCAGTTGCTTTGGGCCTCAGCTTCTTCATCTCCAAAATGGGGGAAATCTGGGAAGAGACACAAGAAAATGACAGATAGCATTCTTGCCTCTACTGGAGGGCATCGGGGGCAGGGCTGGGAGGGGCTTGGCTTTCCTCTCAGTCCTTTGGTACAGTTCTGAAGGTCTGACTGTATGCAGGTACTTTCCAAAGTCAACAACCACCTGGAAGTGAGTACCTGCCTGGCAGGGAGGGTCCTTGTGTCAAAGCAACAGTGCCTGTGAATGTGCTCCTAGGCTGTTAGGAACTGTAGAAAACTGAGAGTCATAACTGGTATTATTCCAGGTAGATGTAGGGACATGGCAACAAACAACACTCCTCAGTTCTGCCAGGTAGTCACAGTGGCCTGAAATTCTTAGAAAATTGGCTCCCACGCTGGGAGGTCTTCCTACCTCCAACGCAGAATGGATGGATGGACCCCACCCTTACCCCACCCCAACCTTCGAGGCTGTTGCACCTGGCTCTGCAGCGGTTCTGGGCAACCCGGATCCTCCGTGTGCCCAACTGACTCCAGATTTCCAAGGGCTAGCCCAGCATGTCAACCCTGCCAGGCAAGTTCTGATAAGCACGTTCCATCCTTTGCCAGGAGGCAGTGGGGCCATGCTGCTTGGTGTGAACAGAGGGGGCAGAGCCTGCGTGAGTGGCTGCCCTCTGATGGACCCCCGGGGGCAGGGGTGGGGACATTTGTATAGAACACGTGAGAGCCTCCCTTAGGTTGTTTACTGGGTCACTATAATGAAAATAATGCTGCAAGCATCCTGTTCTTTACACATGAAGAGGCTAATAGTACTCATAGCAATGACGTGCATCAATGAAATACGCCATTCCGATTATTTTTCTGGTAGTTGCTTATGGATTTCATTTCAAGAAATGTTAGTTAATAACTATCTGCTGTGTGATCAACGTGGTGCTGAGGGGAAAAAAAAGAAGGTTATGATCTGGTTCCCATCCTAGGAGAGTTTCTTAATGAAACTTAGAACATGGTAAGTCCTGACAGGTGACAGTGCAGGTCCCCAAATCTCCAAGCCTCAGGTTCCCCATCTCAGATGGGAAGATAATAATCCCACTGACTCCACTCACCATCCAGTGTTGCTGTAAAAGTCAAATAATACATACATGAGATTCTTTACAGACTGATAATGCTCTTCACAGTTTAATTTTCAAAAATAATACAAGCAATTGAAGGCTAAGGTAAATATCAGGAAGTGCCAAAATCATGCATGGTTAGACAGGAGAGGGATCGATGTTGGCTTAGGTTTTTGTTTTTTTAAGTTATTTTTAATTTTTATTTATTTTTGGCTGTGTTGGGTCTTCGTTGCTGTGCGCGGGCTTTCTCTAGTTGCGGCGAGCGGGGGCTACTCTTAGTTGCAGTGCGCGGGCTTCTCATTGCAGTGGCTGCTCTTGTTGCGGAGCATGGGCTCTAGGTGCGTGGGCTTCAGTAGTTGTGGCTCACGGGCTCAGTAGTTGCGGCTCGCGGGCTCTAGAGCACAGGCTCAGTAGTTGTGGCACACGGGCTTGGTTGCTCCATGGCATGTGGAATCTTCCTGGACCAGGGCTCGAACCCATGTCCCCTGCTTGGCAGGCGGATTCTTAACCACTGTGCCACCAGGGAAGCCTGGCTTAGGTTTTAAGGGAGAGGCTGCCTGGAGGAGATGGAGGTTGGTTGCCGCCCCCCCCCCCCCCCAACCCGTGCTGGGTGTTATCACATGGAGGGTTGGGCATTTGGGTGGGAGAAGGGAAGCTGGGCTGAGCTGGGTAGTATGGGAAAGCAAGAGTAGAGGTCCAGAGGCCAGCACATACAGAGTTTGAGACTGGGAAGGCAGTGAAGAAACCTCCTGAGGAAGAGTGGGAAATGAGGTGATACCGGCAAGGCTGGTGAGATTTCAGGGGGCTGGGAAGGCTCAACATAGGTTTGCTGTACAGTAATGGGCCCCAGGGAAGCCCTGAAAGTTGGTGAGCAGAAGACAGGTAGCAGTATCAATGTTTCAGAGGCTACATTCTCTTACCTGGTCCCTCTTGTAATTCGAAGTATGCCTTGGCCAGAGCAGGATTAAGCCCCACCCTGGGCTCATGGGCAGTCTGCCCTAACTAGCCAGGCTCAGTAATCACAAATATTACAATTAAAAAAAAAACCTTTTATTAATAGCACACTTTCTCCCTTAGACAAAATCGGATTATGAACTGAAATGACATATGACCAAACCAATCAGAAGGAACCTGCTATTTATCTCCTGATCCCTTGGGAAGGGAGGCAGGAGGCAAAAAAACCCTGATGCAATCACTTCTCCAGTCTGAATGGGCTTGCGTTTATTTATGATTGGGGAAAGTCCTAGCAAAGACCCTGCACTTAATAACTCGTTTTAATTTTTTAGCAGCTTCTGCAAACATTTCTTCATCAAATCTACTGTAATGTGAGGAGGGAAGGGATTTCTTGCCCTATTTCACAGATGAATAAACTAAAGAACAGAAATGGGTGTTCAACATTTGTTTAAAATTGCAAAGCTGGTCAGTGGCCAAGGGCAGACTGGGTCCTAGTTTTCCCATTTCCCAGAGTGATACTCTCCTTACTCCACTCACTCCTAAAAAGCAGCATGAGAGGAGCAAACAATGGCAACCAGTCACTTTTCCAGTTTACAAAGCCTTCCATTTCTCAGACTCCCTGAGATTTGTGGTCCCTCCTGCTTTAGGGCCTCATGGAAGCTTCTTTATCTGAAACCCCCAACTCTCTCCCAATCCCATCCCAATCCCACTCCTGGTCTCTATGCATTTAGTCTCTGCTGAAATATCATCCCCCTTGGGAAACTTTCTGTGACCTCATTAATGTTTAGAGCCCCTGTCCTGTGCCCCATCACTGTCCCTATACTATTACCATAGCCCTCAACCCACTTTAGGTTCATTTTATTTAGTCATCTTTCTTCCATTCTAGACAGAATCTATTCCCAGTAGGGCATCCAGGGACCTGTTTTGTTCTTGGAAAGTATTTGCTGAATTAATGAATGACCATACTTAGAGACGAGGAAACTGAGGTTCACTGAAATTAAATGAGTTGCCCAAGGTCTCCCAGCTGATCGTGGAAGATGGGGCAGTTCTACCCCTAAATATGCAGTGCTCATTCCACTCTGCTACCCTGGTTTCTGGGTTCTCACCCAGCATTGTGGCCAGATAGAAGATACTCAGGAAAAGAAGAAATCTACCAAGTGGAATTTCAGTATTCTGGGTTTGGAGAATTCATTCAGCTTGGGCTCAGAGTGTGCTCAGATACCAGATATTCTGAGGCATTCCAGACTGCAAGGACACTCTGCAGGCCTCTTTTGGGGAGTAGCTACCTTTGAATCTCCAGTGAGGCTGTCAGTGCCGAGAAACAGAGATGACAGCAGTGAGACCTGACTTCCAAAGATCACTGGTCTCAAATGGATATGGGCCTTTGCCTCACGGGGTGCCGTACTGAATATTATGATTATATCACTTGAAAGTGAGGTTATCACCACGTTTTTGGAAAGCCCTGATTGGCTGTGTTCCTAACGTATTTTGGTGTCATGAATTGATAGCATTCCATTTGGTAATTTTCGGATGCCAAGCCAACTGAGTAGAGAACGTGTGTGTAGCATTCAGCATCTCACTGTCTCACTGTCATTACTGCAAAAAGCTCTCCCTCTTTTTTTCCAGAGGGAGGAACTCTTTGCTGGCTTTTTTCTTCCTTCCCTGAACCTGGGTTGTTGACACAATTGAGTCCAAGGAGGCCCGGAACCGCCCTCTCCCCTCTCTGCAGCACAGCAGCGCACAATTCAATTCTGTGCACATTAGTTGAGAACCTACTACGTGTGCAAGGAACTTCTCTCTTTTCTAGGGCTCTCCCAGCTGATGCTGCCTAACAAGATGTAGAAACCTGCCAACTACCTGGGTAAGGGATTCCAAACTGAACTAAAGATGTAGACTGTGAAGTCAAGGAATTTATTTTTTGTTTGGGAAATGGATGAGCACAGGGGAACTATGAAGCATGACTAGTTGAGTGTCCCAGGGGACACTTATGCCAACAAATGGTTATGGGAGCGGCACAGAGGAAGCTGCTAATTCCATTGAGGAATCTAGGCAAGGCTTCAAGGAGGCTGTGATTTGAGTTGGCATCTGCAGGGAGAATGGAACGATCAAATGCAGTGAGGATGAGAATGAAGAGATTCCAGACTGCTCAAGGAAGCACAGCTGGCTCAGAGAAGGAATCCAATCAAGGTGGCCCAGGCACCAGGCCAAGATCTGGGGACTTTGAATCTCCCATTGTTACCATGGCAACAAGCAGCTCACTCCCGCTTGGCCCTCTCCCAGCCAGCTGCTCTAATCCATGGCATTCCAGTGGCCTGAGGAGAAGGGCTGCTCCTGGGAGACCTTCTCTCCCTCCTTACCTTCTTGCCTATTATGACTTGAATGTTCAGGGACAGGGCAGGGGATAACTGATGATACGCTGGGCCAAGGACCTTCAGGGGATGTTTTTCATGTTTAACCATGAAAGCAGATTATTGTGTAAGAAAATTTGAGTGGATAGTGAGTTTTCTGCCTCCTTCCCTCTCAGCTCCAAACACTCTTTATTCCTTTGTATGTTCTTAAATTTGGTGATAATCCTGAATTGAAATCTGGGGCCACAAGGGTAACCAAAGCCGGTTCCAGTTGGCACAAGTTCAAAGGGATCTCTCTCTCTCTCTCTCTCTCTCTCTCTCTCTCTCTCTCTCTCTCTCTCTCTCACTCTCTCACTCTCTCTCTCTCTCTCTCACTCTCTCATACACACACACACACACACACACACACACACACTTAGCCTACCCATGTAATAATACTGGTAACATTTAGCCCAAGGTTGGTAGAAACCAAATGAGATTTTTGTGCAAGAAGGGCAAAGCTAGACCACAGGTTGCAAGCTGGAAGCCCCTGAGGTAGATGTGACCAGTGAAGAGAGGTTGTTTGAACCACAGCTTCCAGCACAGCTGGTCCTGCCCGTATTCCCGCACCGCCTGTGTTACTCTTTCGGGTGGATCAGCTTGGGTCAAAGGTTGCCCCTCCCGCATTCACTAGCTGTCTGACCTTGGAAAGTCCCTTTACCCCTCTGTGCCTCAGTTTCCTCAAATATAAAAGAAGAATCAGAAGAGATCCTGTCATTGAATTGTTGTGGAAATCAGATGAGTTAAATCGTCTGTAACATGTCGTTAAAGCAGTACATGGCACAGAGTAAGTGTTCCATAAATGTTAGCTTTAATCTGTCAGGCCTCGTGGGTGTTGAGCTCGTGAGCCCTGCTATGATCCAGCGGTGGGGAGCTCAAGGATGCAGAAGGGACCACAGTGATTGGTGACTGCTGTGTGTAGCATGGCAAGACGCTTTGGTTATCTCAGGCAGAGCCAGTGAGGAATGCTCTGGCCTGTAGAACTGCACCAGAAATTGACCTGTGTACTGTACTGCCCCCACCAGATAGGGTAAGAGAAAGGAAAATTTAGTGGCCTGGGGCTTTTTCTGCAATCATGGGTTACATAGAGATCATCATGGTTGAACATTTCTGTCCCTCTCTCCTACATTACCTCCTTGACAATGGGTGAAAGATACTGTCGGATACTTGTGCTGTCTTACTATTTTATTCTTATGGTACAGATGCTGTTCGTGTCTGCTTTCCCACTTGACTATAGACTGTTTGAGAGTTTTTTCCTCTAGGAATCCCCCATGCCTAGTTCACTGTTGGCACGTAGTAGATGCTCAATAAATGCTTGTCCATTTGATTAGTGAACTGACTGAATGGTTATGGGATGGAAAAGACCCAGAGTTGAGAGTGCCTTTGTGAGGCTGTATATTACCTCCTGCAGGCCGGGGTGCCCACGTTTTCATTCCTGGGAGACTGAGCCCTCATATCTCCACAAGCTTTGCATTGGCCTCTGCAGGACCAGGTCACGGGTGCTATAACAGGGTGGGGTTACAGCAGTGAGTGGGGACCAGGACTGGGGCCTGTGCAGAACAAGAAGGCCTTGCTTTCACAGTTGGGGTAGGAACCCAAAGCAGCAGCTTATGGCTTAGGTAAGTTGCTCAGAGCCTGGGGAGCCGGCTGAGCAGGGATGAGGCAGGTGTCAGGGATGCTGAGAGTCACACCACACAGAGCCTGGGTGGTGGGTGAAGAGAGGGTGGCACCAGCAAGCAGAGATCCCAGGACAGACTCTAATCCCGGGGGGAGGCTGTTTCTTCCACCTCTGGATGAGGGGGCAGGAGTACGGCTAAGGGCTGGCAGCTTCCTAGGCATAGGCAGTAGGCCCCTGCAGGTGGGATCTGTGCCTGTCTTTGTTTTTTAAATTCCCCACAGCCTCCAGTATAGTGTCTGGCACACACAAAGACATTTAAGAAATGTGTAAGAATAAAATGCAGCCAGAGCCACGCTGGGACAGCTCCTGCCTTCTAAAGCAAGGCCAGCAGGGCTCCTAAGAGTTTTTACAGTTCTCCTTTTGTAGAGAGGTGCTGAACGTGAACCAGCCTCACTGAAAACCCCTGAGAAAGAGGAGTGAGGATTATCAACTGGGGAGAGTCTAGACCTTTCTGTGAGGCTACTGATTCTTGTCCCTGCTGGTGAGGTGAATTGCCCCAGATACCGGATAGCCATGAGCTAGGAGTCTTGAAGTAACAACACAACCTTGAGATGAAATGGAGAATGTACAGTTTGGTAAAGTGGTTTAGCAGTTCATTCCAGTTCTGCTTCAGGATCCCAGGCACTTCTGCAGACTCCCCACCTGGGTGTGGGGAGGTGTCTTCACAGTCCCCCCGTCTCCCCACCCTTCTTCCCCCTCTTCTCTTGTCTTCTCGTGTACGCAAGCCTGTTCAGATGTAGAGAGAACAACAGAAGCCCTTCTAGGCTTTTTCTAATTTCCTTCCTCTCATGCCTGGGCCACAGCTTTTTTGAGAAAGCATATGAGTTGAGTTCCAGGCATTGGAGTTCCGTAACAGTGTGACAGAGGCTGGAAGTTCCATCAGCAGAAGCACACGTTTATTAACCTGTGTTTAATGAGCAGCTACTGTGTGCCAGACACTGGGCTCTGGGAATGATGAGGTGGTGTTGCCACAGGGAGGATGGGGGAGGGTCAAGCCTTACCAAGGGGCACAAAGGCTCATTTATTTATAAATGAAATAACAACTTTGACTTAGATTTTGTCTCCTCTGGTAAGTCTGTCACCTAGAGCCGGGCTAAATGCACTTCCTCCCTGTTGTGACACCTACCATAACATTGATGACACTGTATTATAATTGCCTCTTTATCTATCCACCAAAGTAGACTGTAAGCTCCCAAGATATTGAACAGCTTCTGATTCATCATTGGTGGCAGCTGCAGATTTCTTTGTAGGAGAGGCTTACAGATAATACTCTGGAGCCAGAGGAAGAGAACTTTGCTCTTGGTAGAAACCTTAGTTTTCCTCTTCTGTAAAATAGGTATCATAGTTGAACTGTCATGAGGGTTAAGTGAGAAGTATGTGACTTTCTTAATGCAGTGCCCGGCACACATAAGGTCCTCCATAAATGTTGCTGGTGTTATCTGTTGCTTACTACTCAGCTACACCAAGAAGGATTTATAGTTTACCCAAATATTATCTATCTCAAGCATCCAAATAACTCTGCGTCTCTAGGACCACAAGAAGCCAGGTTTAATATCTTTCCTTAAAGCATAAGATTAAAGGCAAGAAATAAGGGACCAGGTGTGGGAAAGCATGCCACTTACTATGCACTTTATCCTCAAGAAAGGAAAGTGAATTTATAAATGTTGATTAAAATGTGGGAGAAGACTAAGGAGACAAAAGACCTGTATGCAGAAAATTATAAGACACTGATGAAAGAAATTAAAGATGATACAAATAGATGGAGAGATATACCATGTTCTTGGATTGGAAGAATCAACATTGTGAAAATGACTCTGCTACCCAAAGCAATCTATAGATTCAGTGCAATCCCTATCAAACTACCAATGGCATTTTTCACAGAACTAGAACAAAAAATTTTGCAATTTGTATGGAAACACAAAAGACCCCGAATAGCCAAAGCAATCTTGAGAACGAAAAAAGGAGCTGGAGGAATCAGGCTCCCTGACTTCAGACTATACTACAAAGCTACAGTAATCAAGACAGTATGGTACTGGCACAAAAACAGAAAGATAGATCAGTGGAACAGGATAGAAACCCCAGAGATAAACCCACGCACATATGGACACCTTATCTTTGATAAAGGTGGCAGGAATGTACAGTGGAGAAAGGACAGCCTCTTCAATAAGTGGTGCTGGGAAAACTGGACAAATACATGTAAAAGTATGAGATTAGATCACTCCCTAACACCATACACAAAAATAAGCTCAAAATGGATTAAAGACCTAAATGTAAGGCCAGAAACTATCAAACTCTTAGAGGAAAACATAGGCAGAACACTCTATGACATAAATCACAGCAAGATCCTTTCTGACCCACCTCCTAGAGTAATGGAAATAAAAACAAAAATAAACAAATGGGACCTAATGAAACTTCAAAGCTTTTGCACAGCAAAGGAAACCATAAACAAGACCAAAAGACAACCCTCAGAATGGGAGAAAATATTTGCAAATGAAGCAACTGACAAAGGATTAATCTCCAAAATTTACAAGCAGCTCATGCAGCTCAATAACAAAAAAACAAACAACCCAATCCAAAAATGGGCAGAAGACCTAAATAGACATTTCTCCAAAGACTGCCAACAAACACATGAAAGAATGCTCAACATCATTAATCATTAGAGAAATGCAAATCAAAACTACAATGAGATATCATCTCACACCAGTCAGAATGGCCATCATCAAAAAATCTAGAAACAATAAATGCTGGAGAGGGTGTGGAGAAAATGGAACACTCTTGCACTGCTGGTGGGAATGTGAATTGGTTCAGCCACTATGGAGAACAGTATGGAGGTTCCTTAAAAAACTACAAATAGAACTACCATATGACCCAGCAATCCCACTACTGGGCATATACCCTGAGAAAACCAAAATTCAAAAAGAGTCATGTACCAAAATGTTCATTGCATCTCTATTTACGATAGCCCGGAGATGGAAACAACCTAAGTGCCCATCATCGGATGAATGGATAAAGAAGATGTGGCACATATATACAATGGAATATTACTCAGCCATAAAAAGAAACGAAATTGAGCTATTTGTAATGAGGTGGATAGACCTAGAGTCTGTCTTACAGAGTGAAGTAAGTCAGAAAGAAAAAGACAAATACCGTATGCTAACACATATATAAGGAATTTAAGAAGAAAAAAAAAATGTCATGAAGAACCTAGGGGTAAGACAGGAATAAAGACGCAGACCTACTGGAGAACAGACTTGAGGATATGGGGAGGGGGAAGGGTGAGCTGTGACAGGGCGAGAGAGAGTCATGGACATATACACACTAACAAACGTAAGGTAGATAGCTAGTGGGAAGCAGCCGCATGGCACAGGGATATCGACTCAGTGCTTTGTGACCGCCTGAAGGGGTGGGATAGGGAGGGTGGGAGGGAGGGAGACGCAAGAGGGAAGAGATATGGGAACATATGTATATGTATAACTGATTCACTTTGTTATAAAGCAGAAACTAACGCACCATTGTAAAGCAATTATACCCCAATAAAGATGTTAAAAAAAATTCAAAAAAAAATGTGGGAGAAGAGAAAACAGTTTGGTCGTTCCTCAAAAAGTTAAACATAGAGTTACCCTGTGGTCCAGGAATTCCACTGCTGGGTATCTACCCAAAACAATTGAAAATAGGTACTCAGACAAATCCTTGTACCTGCATGTTCACAGCAGCACTATTCACGATAGCCGAAAGGTAGAAACAACCCAAGTGTCTATCAACAGATGAATAGGTAACCAAATGGTGGTACATATACACGATGGAATATTATTCAGCCATGAAAAAGCACGAAGCACCAATAAATGCTAAAACATGAATGAACCTTGAAAACATTATGCTAAAGGAAAGAAGCCAGACACAAAAGGGCATTGTATGGTTCCATTTATAAGAAATATCAGAATAGATAAATCCATAAATGCAGATTGGTAGTTGCCATGGGCTGGGAAGAAGGAGCAATAGGAGGTAACTGCTTACTGGGCATGGGGGTTTATTTTGCAACGATGAAAGTATTTTGGAAGTAGATAGAGGTGGTGGTTCTACAGCATCATGAATGTACTAGATGCCACTGAATTTTTCACAGTAAAATGGTTAATTTTATGTAATGTGAATTTCACCTCAATAAAAAAGTGGGAGGAGATAACACAAAATTTCTTGAAAGCTGATGGATGGTTAAATGGAAAAGAATGGTGTAGTTTCCATTATTAATGGTTTGAGAAGTATAACGTCACTGATTATCTTTTTAGTGTGTATTTATTCATTGACTCCAATACCAAATGTCAAATGACAGCATACCTCAGTGATTGAAGTATTCCTTATTGAAGGAATAATATTTTTTAAACCACTGAAGACTTATTCCTGGAAAATGTCAGTCAGGAGCATCAGACCTTCTTCCCTGTGTGTCACATGCTCTGTGACTGTATCCCTTCCTCTTGTCCCAGACAGGGAGGGGGAAATGCAGTATCTCTGTCTGGAAATGAGATATTCTTTCCACATCCAGCCGTGGAAACCTGTGCCATCCATCCATTGAAAACACAGTAAAAATCAGCTCTTTCCTCAGAGGGGTCAATAATGTCTTCGGGTACAACTACAAAGAACACAGTAGTTGGAAATCAGCAAGTGCCCTAAGGCACCCGGCGCATCATTGCTCTTTTCCTGAACCAGAGAAGGCTTTGGGCCAAATATCCCACAGGGCAGGGTCTGAGTTTCTAATTTGGAAACCAGGAGAGCTCTGAGCAAGCAGGTCATGTCTGGGTGGTGTGCTGTGCCAATGTGCTCCCCTCTCCCAGGGGAGGTCTCATTATGGGATGGGGTGGGTCACCCACGTAATGAGTCTGGAGGTTTTAATCTAGGCCATGGCCAGGTTGCACTGGCAACTGCTATTCAGCCGACTGTGGGCCTTGGGCAGGAGCAGGGGGATGTTTCAGGTCAGGAATGGACGGTAGAGTGAGGGAGGGGAGGGTGGGAGCCACCAGTCACTTACAAGAAAGGAGTTTGACAGATGGGGTAGGTCTGCAGGGCTGGCCCTGAGAGTGGTGTGTTCTCTTCCAGCCTTGCCGCTTCTCCCCAGCACGATGTCGAGTAAACCACTGTGATGTGCTCGTAAAGCAACCTGGTGGGTGGCTGGGAGGCAGCAGTGGCTGTCATTTTTGTGTGCCTCAAATTCTTAGCACCACTATTCAGCAAATAGCTATGGAGAGCCTAGTGTGCACACTGATTCATGGGAGCAAGAAAAGTTGGGTGGACATTTGTTTGCTCCCGGTCCCTGATCACTGGGAAGGTCACTTTGACCCCAGTGTTAGTTCCTGGGTGATTTCGGGCCTGTGTGCCTGAGTGGCTCTCTGGAACGTCAGGCTACGGTGGGACTTTTACAGCAGAAGGGCTTTTGAAAGCCGGCACCTTGTCCCATTGGTGGAGCTGCATAGGAACCTAAGATTATAAACCTAGAAAGGACACAGCCTCAGGATCTTCCTTGGGTTGGGGTGGGCAAAGCAGGCTCCGGACTCGCATGCAGCTTTTCTCTTCTCTTATTTAAGGTGGCCACGGTCACACCTCATTTAGGTTAAGACCCAGCATGTGCACCGTGTGCCCTTATGTTCCCATTAACAGTAAAGCTAATTGAATGTCCCAGTTTCCCCTGCCTCTTTCTCCGTCCCCAACCCCCAGCCTCCATACACATCTCTAAACCTGTGTACCCCCAGCTTTTCCTTCTCAGGACAATTTGAAGACTAAAAGAACTATAACATACAACTATCCTTATTGCTATAACATTTTTTTCCCCCTTCTCTTCTGCCAGTTTTCTCTTATGACTTGCCTGGAAAACAAAAAGAAATTGCTGATGGGCTTTACTTAAGCCTGTCCGGCTTGAAATTAGGATTGTATCTGAGGAGAATAAAAGTCTACTGAAAAACAACCTAACAGGAAGGAGTTATAGACAGTTAAGAGCAAGGGCAAGTCTGCAATGACTTACAAACACAATCTTCAATTTTGACCAAGAAACACGGCTATGATTCGGTTTTCCTTCATTTCTTAGCAACAAATTCCATGGAGCAGTTTGCTTACAGACGTGGGAGGAAGTCTCTTCCCAGGGCCAGGATTCGGCTCGGACACTGCCATAAGCCCCTTGGGAGCTGCCCTAAGAAAGGAATCTTGTGTTTGTGTGAAGTTCGTTTTGGAACTCAGCTACCCTTGCCCAGTCTCCACTAAGGGGCCACTGACGTCCCCAGGTGGTGCTCTGTTCAGATGGCTCGGGCTGATGTGGGAGAAATGTCAGAAACCTGAGCTGGTCGATGGCCCTGGGGATTGCCCATCCAAAAATTTGCTGTAGATTTTCCTTTTGCTGCTTGGAGAGGGAAAGTCTATCTGTCACGGTTTTATCTCTCACTGTGCCTGTGATAAGTCTCACGAGCTCCTGTGATTCGCTTAGAGCCTTTCTTATCGAATGGTCAGTTGAATATCATATTTGATGTGTAATGCTGACCCACCCACTGGTCTGGAAACAGTCTTCATGATAAGTTTCATGAAACACTAAACAGGCTTTAGTTCATTAAGGCACCCAATGCTGTTTTCCTTCTTGAGGGATCTCTGGGAATTCTGGAGAACAGTTTAAGGATTGACATCGAGGAAACAGAAGGGATGGGTGTGGTATGGAGATTGTTTTAAAGGAGGAGATCCGCCCACATCTCCTGAAGGTCTGCTCTGGGTTATCCCCAGAGACCACTTGGGGAAGATTCAGCCTTCAAGTAGAATCTTCTTGCTTTTCCTCTCTGCCAGCACTTGAGTGCCTGCGTGTGTCCCTGTGTGTGAGGCACAGAAGGTCCAGGTGATACAAAGTCCAGAGAGTGTTCGCTATTCCTGAGCTTGGATTCTGGTCCCTCCATTAACCAGCTGTTGACCCGGGCACACACTTCCCTCCCTGAACCTTGGTTTGCTCATCTGTGGAGTGAGAGGGAGAGGGGCTGGCTCATCTCTAAAGTATCTTTCCATCTGAAGTCTCTGTGTCTGTGGTTATTTCCTTTTCTTCATTCAACAACCAGCCCCTACAGGGAGTCTGTTTACTTGAAAGTTTGGATGTTGGCGTAAAACTTGAGCTTCACTGGGTTGGAATATGTCAGGCTTCTCTGGCTGGGAGAAGACACAGAGACATCTAAGCCATCAAAAGATGCTCAGATTCAGGGCCACTACTGGTTCAACTAGCACATTGGTGAGGATTAGGAAAAAAGTGTCCCCTCTGGGTGGACTTGGCTGCAAAGGGGGTGGGTCTGTGGCTTAGCAAGTGGAATCTTGACTGCTTTCAGCCCCATGAGCTCCCAGGAACCCTTGTGCACCACGCAACCTGCATACGCTTTAGGAGAGCATTTGCTTCTTTGGTCTCTGACCGCATTAGGTAAGGAGTTAAAAGAGAAGTGGCCAGAATAGATGCATGTCATTGCTCTGATGGAAGGAGACTTTTATAATTACTGCCTTAAAATATTTCATGCATTTAAAAAGCTGCGAGTCTGGGCCTAAGACGCTGCCCAGATCCTGCACCTACACAGTCCCTCTGATTTGGTAGCTTCAAGAGGAAAGACTAGTACTACTAGTAAAAACCCCTTGCATTTTTATAGAGCCTTACAATTTATGTAGCACATTAAATGTACTTTCTTTTTCAATTTGATTCTGATTCTGACTATTGCCCTGGTGAGATATAATTATCTCCATTTTAAATATAAGGGAAATGAAGCTGAGAGATTCAAAGACTTGTTCAGGGGCAGCTAGTAAGTGGTCAAGGCAAGAATTGAACCCATGTCTGTCTAGTTCCAAGTTCAAGGTTTTTTTCTTCCACACCAGGACACATAAGATCCTGATCTGGGCATTGGCAGCCAGACCTAAAGGACCACTCTATAGCGGTTTAGAATTAGTCTGAGAAAGTTGTTCTTCTTGTTTTAATAAAGGTAGGACTCTCCCACACAGGTGCCATGACTAGATTTGGGGTATGAGTTCCGGAGGTGTCCCTGCAGATTTTACAATTCAACTAAAGTATTCATTTCTCACATGGGGGAGTGATTCTTGGGGATTTACTTGTTCGGTTAAATGCATCTGTACCACCTGTGTGCCATTTTAGGGTTCTCGCTAACATTTTAGGTATCACCGTGCAAGGCATCTGGGGAAAACCTTGGGAGTCTAGAGAGAGTCATCTGGAAGTCACTGTGTGGTATGAAAATAATACCTGTAGGCCATTACTGACAAATCCAAGACTCTTCAGGGTCAAGTGGTCTCACTGACAGTGTAATCAGGCCTCTTTAGCTTCCTTCGACACTGCTTTTCTGTACAGCATCTGAGATAGTTACGTTGGAGCAGCCTCTGCCTCTCCTTGGGCTCCAGACTTGTGTGCCCGCTGCCTCCCATATATCTCCACCTGGACATCCCCTGAGTACATCCAACTTAAATGTGTCTAACATGTTCATCGTTTTCTTCAAAAATCTGCTTCCCAAGCCCACTCCTCCCCTAGTTCATGTGGTTTCCATTACAAGCATCACGGTGCATCTCCCCATCCCCAGCTCAACACCTTATAATCCTCTGTTCCACTCATTCCTCCTTTGCCACGTTCACTTGGTCACCAGGTACCTTTGACTCTACTTCCTAAACACCACTAAAGTCCATGCCCTTTTCTCAGTTCCCTCTACCATTATCTTAGTTGAGGTCTTCCTTATCTCTGTTCTCATCTCTCCAAGTCCACCTCCATCTGGCCATCAGTTCTCTCTCCAAACACAAATCTGACCATACTGTTTCCCTGTTGAAAAAATGACTTCCCACTGCTACAGGAAAGAGCTCACCATTCTTTGTACAGCAGTGTAATCCTCATTACTTGCAATTCCCCCAACCTGCCATTGAATTTGCAGATACCCTTTCCTCCGTCTGGAATACCCTTTTCCTGGGAATGCCTAATCATTTTCAAAACCTGCTCATCCGTCATTTCTGCAGATAATTCCTGGGGGATTTATTCACTCCCTCCTTTGGATTGTTTTAGTGTCCCATAGCTATTGCTATGATGATGTGTATTATTCTGAGCTGTAGTTTGTTCCTCTGTCTCATTTACCAGATTTCATGTCCTCAAATGCAGAAACTGTATCATGATAATTGGACTCCAAGGTCCCAGCATACTGCCTGGCACACAGTGGGTACAGTAACTGTTGAATGAATGGATGGCATGGATGTACATCCCTGTTTGATGAAATCAGTGACTCTGTTTGTCGAGTGTTCATTACTCTCTTGGGGTTAGTCTTCAGGGAAGAGGACAGAAAAGATCCTTTCTTTATTCCACAGGCTAAATATTAACAAAGTTTGAAGGCTGGAGAAACATTTGTTTTGCAATACATTTCTTTCCTAATATTGTGTCTGGGGTGGGGATGGGGAGCCAGAATTTCAGATGAAATGAAGGACTTGATCAGATTTTTTAAATACAGCTGCCTCCCCAGCCCAGCACAGGCGAAAGGTAGACACATCAGACCAGGAGGTTGATGGTGACATCCTTGCTGAATTCTCTAGGCGGAATTTGCAAACCATTTGTACAGAGGTTAGGAACAACCTAGCATCAGTGCTGTCTTCCAGTCCTGTTCCTTGTAACTCAAGGCTCTCCCGTTATCCAACAGGACTTCAGAATGAGGGTCCCATCAGATTAGGTGCAGGTTCTTATGAACTTCAGCTGAGTGAATGAAATGCAACAGCTTTGGAAGGAAAGTGCTTCTCAGATGCTCAAGTGTACCACCCTTCCTTATTCAACAGAATCTGTGGAGCAGTCCTGCAAGGCAGCTAGCATGTGGGCTGCCACTGTTCCCTGAGAAATTAGGGCAGTGCCTGTCTGCTTCAATTTCCCTTTCGGTTAGGCAGGGCTGGTGTTCCCACTAGCTAATGTCCATAGTTTAACTCTACTATAATGTATTCCTGTGAAACTCTTCAAAATACTAGGGAAACAGGTCTCACTGTGTCCTCCATTTTACGTTCATGGGCAGAGTGAGGGACTGGGTGTGGGACTGTTGAAAGAGGTAAAGAAGTTAGCAAGCGGTCTGTGTCAAGGCAGATCCCCCCAGAGGCTCGGGGAAGAGCAGACAGGTTCCCATTCCAGCCCTGGCTCCAGGCCATATTTTCGCGGTGGCCAGTTTCTTAGACCCCTTGAAAATTTGGCTTCACCTAGGATAATTTAGAAACCTGTGAGCCTGGGGTGATTTTTGGAGGGTCTCAGGTCTTGACTTTTTTTTGTTAGCAAACTGAATGTCCCTCTGTCCCTTTCAAGCCGCTCCTGCCGGCAGCTGTTGTCAACGGGAGTCGGAGAACTCCACCCCAAACCCCACTAGGAACCCATGTGGACTCAGCCCAGAAGCAGAAGTAAGGCTGCCAAGAATCCTCCCAAAGCAGGGGGACACTGGAAGTGAAGTTGCGAAGGGGCAAGAGGCTGTTTGGAAACAATCCTTAAATTTCACTTATCTAGGGGGCTAGTCTCAATCTTCTGAAGAAAGGAGGGAGTGGGAAGCCCCCTTGCAAACGGAGGGCAGCTCAAAAAGTGTTTTAAAACACACACACACAACAACCACAAAAAATCTTGAGACTCACCCTTGAGTCCACTGGAGGGCTTCCTGCAGGCGTGGTCGCTCGGGGGTCCGCCTGGTGCTGCCCGTGCACCAGCGATCGGGCGCAGGGACGAGGTCCTGGTGTCTCGCTGGAAGCCCCTGCGGGTCCCGCGCGGGCCAGGCCCAGGTGGAGGGTCAGCGGGGGCCGCCCTGCGCTGCGCGTACCTGCCTGCGGCTTTGAGAAAGGCGCCCTCTGTGTTCCCTGCCCTCCCGCTGGCCGACGCCTCGCATTTTTGAGGTTTCACTCCAACTCCGTCCTGCCCCTGATGTCAGAGGCTCGACTTCCTGAATCAGACTCGCTCCTTCTCCCGCTCCCTGGGCTCGGCCCAAACTCGCCACCCTGGGGCCCACGGAGGACGGCTGACCTTGGACTTGGGCGCACACGGCCCAGACTCGCCCTCCCTCCCACCTCGACTTCCCGCCAGTTACCCCCTCCCTGCCCCGCCCTTAAGTGTCGGTGCCCTGTCGGTCCCGGAACACGCCTCCTGCAGGACACAGCTGCTCAGGAGCCTGCGGAACCAGTCCCAGTCGCTTTCACGGAGGCACCAAAGCTCCCAGGGATCTGAGACCTAATTCGGGGAAAAGTGGGCTTAAGTGAAAATAGCCCAGCCCTTCCTAATGGAGCAGCCTTCTTGGAAAGGGGGTGGGAGGTGTTGGAGAGGGAGGCCATGGGGCAGATTGGGTGAAGGCTCCAGTGCCTTATCTGGACAAAGGACGTGATGGGCTCCCCTGGTCAGCACGGTGTGTTTGGTGGGGTGCACGCAACACCTTGGAAAAGTCTCTGCACTGCTTACCAAAGGCAATAAGAAACAGTGTGCTCCAGCAGGAGCTGTCAGAAGCAGAGATGGAGGGGAAAACTGCCTTCACCAAGTTCTCAAAGGTGCTTCCCCGCTCATCCTCAGTTGCCCTCTATCCACTTTTTATTCAGAGCTGGTGGGTCTGGAGTCCAGCACCTGGAAAGCTAGGAAATGAAAGAGCTGCACCAGCGTGGGATGGAGGACTCCAGACACAAAGCTTCTGATTACCCATGGCAGGGAGCTCACTGTCTCACAGGTACTGTGTGTGTGGGGGGGAGGGTGGGTTGATGACAGAACCTGGCCTTGGAGTGTCTAGGGGCCTCCTCAGAGGTCCTCCCATGACGTGGACCTGAGATGCTGCCCTCTTGACTATTTTTGCCAGGTGCCCAGGTGCCAGGTGCTGAGCCGTGTCTTGCCCACCAGCTCCTGTGCTTGAGTGCTGGTGTCCTTTGGCCTCTGCGTGTGGGTGTTAAAATGACTAGTGCAGCCAGCTGTTTCAGCTGAGGAATAAGAGATCTGTTTCTGTTAGCGATGGAGAAACCAAATGGCTCTGAGTTGAAAGACCAAAGAGAAAACCCAGCCCTCCAGTCAGAAATGCCACAGATGATTAAGGAAAGAGAGAAAAGGAAGTTTTCCTCCAATGGAAGGAAATTAGATGAGACCTTCTTCCCAGAAAGCCAGGTGGAGAAAACTTAGTCTGGATTTGAACAAGAGGGGAAAGGTGGGTCCCAGAAGCAGGTGGGCTAACAGGTGGTCAGGTAGGGCCAGCAGAGATTGGAAGATTGGGCTGAGGAGATTGCTTAGAAGTGTCCAGATGAGAGGCTTCCCTTAGTAGATGTGCTAACCAAGATGGGAGCCGCTCAATCTGTAACCACATTTTGAGCTTACAACTGTCTACCTACATAGAGTTGGTTCCTCTGACACTCTCGGAGTTTAAAGCCAGAGTCTAACAGAGCCCTGAGCAAGGGATGGGGTAGGGGCAGGGGGCAAAGTGAGGCCTTGAATGCTGGCCTGAGGATTTGGGAGTAGAGATTTCCTTTCATGCTAAGGACACTTGACACTGTGCCAGGAGCTTTGCCCATAACATATCATTCAGCCTTTCACAACACAGCTATGAGACGTAGTATCATCCTCGTTTTACAGATGAGGAAACTGAGGTTCAGAGTAGCTAAGTAACTTCCTCCCAGTCACATAACTCGTAAATGGTGGAACCCAGATTTGAGTCTGTTTCCAACCCTCAATCCATCCTTTTACTACTATATCATCAAGTAGAGGAGGAGGTCACCTTCTGTTAAGGAATTCCACATTGGAGCAAGGGTCATGTTCAGGCCTGGAATGAGGCCTATTGAGGAAGGGTTACAGAAGATGCCTTCCTGGAAATTTAGAGCAACATTACAGATTGGCTCTGGCCTACATGACAGTTTTTAGGGCTGCTTTTCAGAGAGAACGGGAAGAAATTAAACAAGAGAAACTGAGGCAGTTGATTTGAGTTTAGGGCTTGATGGACATGCCTGTCGATGGTGGGAAGAAAATCTTGGGCCTATCCATGAGGTGGTGTCTCTGTGATGCCTCAGTAAGTGAGGAAGGCCAACAGCTTCTGTGGCAGAGAAGGCAGTGGGCAAGATGGTGGATTCGCTCACATTGGTTTGCCAAGGCTGCCAAGTCTGTTGAGGAACTGGCATTGCTAGGAAGATGCAATTATGGTAGAAGTACAGGAGTGGGCGACTGGCCAGGATGTTCTCACTCTGGGCGGATGACGCATCCCTTACAAAAAAGCATGTTAGAGCACCCACCTACTATTTTATTCTCTAGGCAGTGATAATCCCAAGTCTGATGACCTCGTGGATGGCCCTAGGCCATCATGGTGCTGTTACATTTTGCTTAATCCTCATTATTTTTCATATTTTTAGTAAAGATATTTGAGAGTGGTCAAGAGGTTAGTGGGCTCTAAATGGAGTGAAACAGAGCATTAACATCTAATTAAGAAAAAAAAAGAAGCCGAAATAAGCACATTTGTGAACTGAGACTGGAGATTTGAGTGACTAACTCTAGCACCTGCTAAGCTCTGGTTTCACATCAATATGGGACAAAAGGTGTTGCTTGCCTCCCAGGGGGTTGCGAAAATCAAGGGGGTATTTAGCATAGAACCTTAGCCTGCTAAGAAGGCCAGGACTGCCACGCTAGCTTTTCCTTCTTGAAAGTGCCCCGTATCAGACAGGTTAACTTTCACTATTGGCCTTGTGCTGCCTGAAGACACTGTCCCATCAGCTTGCAAACCCTCTGAGTCCAGAAGCCATGTCGAATATAATGTGTGTGCACCAGGACTGTGCTGTGCCCAAATGGGCCTCTTCTTCAGGGAGGGAAAATATTAAATTGAGAACATTATCTTGTTCTCACCTTAACCGGTGGTATATTCTTGGCTGCAACACTTGGGCGAGGGTATAAAAGTGTGTTACACGGGTACTTCAGAAAGTACCTGAACAGCAGCCTGGATCCTTAAGGCACCCACTGGAAGTCAGAAGGGCTGTTGGCAAGATGCAGGCTGTTAGGAGGAAATGGTCAGCTTCTAAGTGGTGTGGACGAGATGAGCACAGACTTGTGCACCAGATCCTGAAACGTAGCAGCACTGCAGAACCACGAGGGAGGCAAGTTCAGGAGAAGTCAGTGGGAATACTACACTGCGCAACAGGTAGTGAATTTATGGGATGGCTTATCTCCCGGAGGCGGCACAGGCTGGCAACATAAATGGATTCCAGAGGGGTTTGGACAGACAGGTGAATGGCAGAGCCGTAAAGGAGTGCTGCAGGAAGCTGAGAAGGACTCCATGTGGTCGGGAGTCAGGGTGGCCCCACGGGCCCTTTCACCACGTGTACATGGGGTCTTTGTGGACAAGAGTCCTGGCCTGGTTTTGAGCCAATGAGCATCCCTAATTCTACAGTCTCCATGGCCTTTGCCTCATGAAGGTAGCAAAACCTTGTTCTTTTTACCTTAGCCAAGTATTTTCTGCAGATGCTATCTTTTATTTTTAGTCTCAGTTTTAGCAGGTTCGTGTTCAGTTTTAGCAGGTTATCCAAAACACGGTGAGTTTTCCAGCTAAATTATAACTATTCTGAGAAAGCATTTCCTCTCCCCGCCTCCACCCACCCCCCACTCCTGCCCACCCCTTACAGCCCTTTTCAAATGCATTGCTTTTTCATTTTGGCTTTGGATTGCTAAACAGATTTTGAGAGCCTGTTTTCATACCAGTTATTATATTTATCTCTTGCAATTAAATCTCTGTTCCCTAAACTGTCTAATTCTGACATAAATTACTCTAATTATGAAAGCTCCTCTAAAAAGAGCAGTGACAATATACTTTTCTTGGGAGCTCTTTTCCATGCAGCATCCAAAATGTCTTCAATGCTGCATCCAAGATGCCAGGGGAAATATTACTTTTATAACTGTAGCTCCAAATCTTGACATTGGGGGAAGTTCAGGAAACTCTTCAATGTCTCCTCTGATAATCACCACGTCTCCCCACACACCTGTGCCCCTCTGCTCCACGTGCTTTATGGTTTCTTGAGCGCTCCTGTAAGTTCTAGAGATGGAGCACCCCTTCCAGCAGTGGGGCTGGTGAGGGGTGGTGATAGCTCGGAAGGCCCTTTGTTTCTATCTCTGGGGCATGAAGGGACTCAGTTTTCATTTTCCGTTTCTGCCTCCCAGCCTCCTGGGGCTGTGTCTCGAAAGCTCTTTTTCCAGCACTGTCTCTGGAACTGGCAGCACTGCACCACTGGCTTAGCGCACATGTAAACAAAGGGCCTCAGTATTCCATTTTTCTGGCAGGGGTCTCAGGGTGGGAGGAGGGCTCCACAGAACTCTCATTTCGCCTCTCTTTTTGGCTCCCCTTGTCTCCTGCTCTCGGTTTACTGATCAATTTATTGAGTGAGCCCATCGTGTGGGTTTCATATAGCATTGCCATGGCCTAGGTAAAACATTTCTTGTCACTTTGTCAGAGAGACCTCTGGAAAACCCCAGCTTGCCCTGCCCAGGCATATTCATTCTGGAAGAAGTTTTTGTGAAGACTGGAATTGTTTATTCCTTTTGCCCTGAGGGCCCACAAAGTAACTGTGCCTTTGAAATTTGCTTCCTTAACTAGTTCAGTGACTCAGAACATCATCCTTGCTGCAAGCAACCTTCCTTTCCCTAGGCTGGCGCTTTCATAACAGGTAAAAGGAAGGGCTGACAGAACCATAAAATAACAGTTTAGCCTTCATTTACCAAGTTGCAGAAATACACTCACCCTCTCCCTCTGTTTTAACTGCGGTTGACTTATTGCTTCCTATGTGCCAGGCAGCTTATGCTTTTAACACTTTGAGATACTATTATACTTATCTAAGAGATAAGGAGAATGGGATTTGGAAAATTGTTAATTTTGCCAAAGATCCGGTAGATGATGGAAGGCAGAAATCCCAATAAACAGAAACTCATTCATTCAGCATATATGTGTGTCTATATATATATATATATATATATATATATATATAAAATATATATATATTCTAAATATTATGCAAAACATGAGATATATAAAAATGAATGAGACTCTAGTCTGGTGGAGCTTACACTAGAGTCAGGTTTCCACCTACAACTTTCTGAATTCAGAGCTCCACTGCTACCCACCTTAGTCAACAGGACAGGTTTGGGAAGCAGCCTCTGTGCCCACGGGACAAAATCAAGTTCACTGATTCTGGGATGATAAGGGCAACAATAATAATACCTGAAGCTTGCACATAAATTTCAGTTTACAAAGACATTTCAAGTGTATTATTTAATTTAACCCAACGTTTGTTGGGAGGGCAGAGTAGATGAGAGACTGGGGCTTGAAGAGGCTGGTAGCCCACAGTAGTTGTATAACTGGGCTGGAACCAAGGTGTTCTGGCTCCTAGACCAGTGATCTCTGCATTGTTTTATGCAGGATGAATGATACCTTCCAGGAACATCTCTTGGTGGGGTATAGACCTATTGGCATCTGAAAGTATCTAGAAGCAAAGCCTAAACTGATGAACTCAAGCAGTATCTGGATGTCAGCCTTGGATGGAATTCCTGCACTTGGAAAGGGATGGGCTGCAAAAGTGCTTCTCGTACCTTTCCACCAGAGTATTCCCCCAAAGGAGGACATTTTTGCTTTAGGAAGACATTATTTAATATCTTGTGGCTTCATATACACTTGACTTTCTTTGCCATATTCCTCCAAGGTTGTGGGCACCCTAGTTTGAGAAGCATAGGATCCGATGACATACAAAACTTATTAGAGCTGTGCTCTGATCATTTGAACTGTGCTCTAACCAACTGAGCTAATAAATACACCCAGTGGAATTTCATCCATCCATCTATCCACTAGCAAATATTCACGCAGAATCTACAATAGCCTCTGCCTTGCGCTAGGTAGGCACTATGATATGGTCCTTAACGAATTTACAGTCTGATGTGGAACCTACCACATCTCATGAGATGATTAATAACAGATAGTAGAAAACTGCTTATAATAAAGTGCTCAATTTTATACTTTGGATTTAAGGGCAGTAAGGGCTGGAGCACTGAAGGAAACATAGAGGTGGGTTGGCCAGAATCTAGGAGGTGCAGAAGAATTTAAAGACTGGGAAAGAGAGTGAAAGATTTCTAAATTGGGTACAACATGAACGAATAAACACAGTAGGACTTTTTTGTAAATAACATTAATTATTTTATTACCTTTCTTATTCTCTCTCTCTGTGTCTCACAGAAAACTAGGGAAAAACTCAAAAGTATGAAGGAGAAAAACAAAATATCATCCATAAACCTCATGACCAAATATAACCAATGTTACATTTTCATATGGGCTCTTCTAGTCTTTTAGAAGGAGGTTAGAATTTGTATGTCAGTAGGTGGAGTCACTGCAGGTTTTGAACAATGGACTGACCACTTTCAAAGTTAATCTGGTGGCCTTCTGTAGGATTTATTGGAGTGTGGAAAGACTGGGAGACTGAACTTCAGCTGGGTGGGAGGCCACTACACACTCCAGCTCCTGCTTTTAAAACTAACTATTAATAACTAGTTGCTTTGATCCGTGGACAGCTCTCCATTACTGGAGCAATTTGAGCAGAGCCTGGGTGACCATCTGGCAGGGATACTGTAGAAGGGATTTTTATATATGGTGAGAGGATTCAGTAGCCCATTTGATCCCTTCCAACCTCAAGATACCAGGGCTTACATTGTTAGCTGTCAAAATTCATAGTCAAATAGATTATGATACTGTCTTTTTTCTTGTAATTTGCCAGCAATTGGTTTGCTCAGTAGTGTTATTGAGTAAAATGATAAATGTTATTGGGAGGGACTATTTTTGAGGTGCTGGGGTTAAGCTCTCATATATTTTAGCCTTGCTATGTCCTCTTACCATGGTATTATTTGAGAACTACCCTTTCATAGGGAGTGTTCGAGGAGAAACTCTTGCCCTACCCAAGCTCTACCTGCCTGGGTGCTAGCTGAGGCACCATCTCCTCGGAAAAGATCTTGACTCTCCAGGACTGCGGTAGAAGCCAGTCCTCTGTGTTCCCACAGGACTCTCTGCTTACCCATCATAGAGCCTGCCCCACAGTGATGACATCGTCTGTTTATTTCTTCCCCACACTGGACTGTGAGCGACGGTACAGTGGGGTGCTCGGTACACATTTGCCAGTGAATGAAGACCGCCAGCCATAAGGCCACATCCGGGTAGTTGTAGAGACTCTCTCCCAGCATGGAAGAGCATGGTACCCTTGCTTGGGCCCTTATTTCCTTGTAAGCACCCAAAGCATTGGGTTCTTTCCTTCCTCAGTACTGCTTTGGGGTCTGCAATTCTGTCTGCTCAGAAGGACTGAAAATATAGTTGCGACCATGAATGAAAAGGGCCACAAGAGGGGAAAAGAATGTAATTAAAGATGCCATGGGGTCAGGGTGTGGCACAGCCAAAGGTATTTGCACGGCTAAAGAGGTACTTCTGAAATCAGATCAGGTGCATACGTTTCCTAAAGCCACTGTGACATGTATAAGGAAAGGTCCTTCCTCTGTGGTGGCCTTGGAACTCCCTTCTCATAATGTCCAATCCTGTCTCAGGCAAACAGAAAGGAGGAACCACAGCTCCTGTTTCTCCCCACCTCCAACATTAGGGTTGTCCTTTCTCAAGATCTTGATATTGAGTGCTATCAGCGAGGGCTGGGCAGGAGAAAAATGCTGCAGGCTTATTGGGAATTCCGGACCCCAGCCAGGTTTAAGCCTGGAAGTTGCTGGATCTGAGTTTCTGTGAGATTCACATAGGTTCTCGCTACAGCCTAAGTTAAGAGTTGAAAGGTCTCTACTCACAAGCTTGTCTTCCACTCCTCTGATGGAGTCACTACAACACGGTTTTCAGTAGCTCTAAAAACCATTTAGGCAAAAGATGATTTATTTCTATATATGGCCAGAGGAGAGCCCAGTCACCGGCTGGCTTCCTGGTTGTAGCTCTCCAGTTTTTCCAGACCTGCAGACTCCACAGACTTCCAGGCTGGACGTGGGTTTCTGTGACCTGTGTGTAATCAGGATCAGCAATGGAAAATTTGGCTCCCAGTGTGACTGTCCCTACTTGTCCTCGTCTCCCACCCCCTCCCGGCTTGCCTCTCCTCCCTCAGAATGCTGCAGCTAAAAAGCAAATAAAGAAGCTCTCACAGCTGCAGCCCTGCTAAAAATAGAAAGTTTGTTTATTTTTATATTCATGAAGCCCTTTTCCTGCTGTTGCTGTTGTTATGAGCCTAAGTCCCAGGCAGGAATGGGAAGGACTGTGTGCTGGGCACTGGCCAAAGGAATTCTGTCCCATGTTGGGGGCTCAAACTGAAGCCTGTTCAGGGCCAGAGGATTTGGTGATCTGTTTTCTTTTTTGAGCCTCTCCTCTCCTAGCTGACACCTGTTGCACAGAATTTGGGGTGTGGGTGTCTTGGTTTTTTGACGATCTGCATGATTGTACTTCCCTTTCAGAGACGGCCTCCCCTTTTGTTATGATCTGCTCGTAGGAGAGTTGTGGGCAGAGGAAAGGACACTGGACTAAGAAGAAAGAAACCTGGGTTTTCTTTCTTGCTCTGTGACCTTGAGCAAGTCGCAACCTCTCTGACCCTTGGTTTCCTCATCTATAAAACAGGGGTAATGATATATGCCCGGAGCTCAAGTATAATAATGGATATAAAACTACTTTGGAAAATTCAAGATATCTGCAAATGGATTGTTTTCCACTTTCTGAACAAACACAGGTTTCTCAAGTGTGTCCAAAGGATAGATATTCCCTTTGTGTTGAAGGGCTTTTGAGTCCCCTGTCCCAAAAGGAGGAGTGGAAGGGGAACAAGAGAATAGTACCCGAGGAGGTATGTTTTTATCATATTTCCTTGGAGATCTGTAAAAAAACAAACTCATTTTGAAATACCTGAGGGGTAATGCGTCTAGAACAAAGAATTCTGGATTAGGATTTGGGAAATTGAGGAAGGAGATTCTTCAACATTCTGTTAACTTGCTGTGGACATTGGCACAATGATTATACTGTTATGTGTTTCATCTCCCTTCATAAGGTAGAACTGTTATTAATAGCTGACCTTCCCAGCTGGAAGGGACCTACCTCCACTTGCTCAGACATCTAGATCACTTGGTTTATACCACACACATAGGGCTTGTCACATGTTTCACAGACAGCATCCTGGACTGTCACCATTGACACTTTCTCTTCTGAGATCCTAACAGCTGAGGCAGAGCTATGTTGGATACGCCTTTGACTCACCTCGGACCACTGTGACTGTTGTGTTTGCTTGTTTTCTGTGGAGAGCCCTGGCATACTCAGGATTCGTCCTGGGGCCTGGGTCACATCAGGTACCTGTATCCTACAGGCTTCTCTTTGTAAGCAACAAAATAACAGCTTTGGCTAGTTGAAGCAGAAAAGGAATTTATTTAAATTAAATTTTAATTAAGTTTTTGTGTGTTTTTTTTGCAGTACGTGGGCCTCTCACTGTTGCGGCCTCTCCCATTGAGGATCACAGGCTCCGGATGCGCTGGCTCAGTGACCACGGGTCACGGGCCCAGCCGCTCCGCGGCATGTGGGATCTTCCCGGACTGGGGCATGAACCTGTGTCCTCTGCATCGGCAGGCGGACTCTCAACCACTGCGCCACCAGGGAAGCCCTAATTAATTAAGTTTTACAATTAAATTTTAATTAAAAAATAAAGACACTGTGACTTGGATGGATCACTTTAAAAAAATCACTGAATGTAGCATTTCTTTAAGTTATGAATATAGACAACAAATCAGATACCTGTGACCTTATCACCTTTATAAGTCATAGGGGGTCTTCCCTGGTGGCACAGTGGTTAATAATCCACCTGCCAGTGCAGGGGACAAGGGTTCGAGCCCTGGGCCGGGAAGATCCCACATGCTGCAGAGCAACTAAGCCCATGAGCCACAAAAGCTGAGCCCATGTGCCACAACTACTGAAGCGTGCGCACCTAGAGCCCGTGCTCCGCAACAAGAGAAGCCACCGCAATGAGAAGCCTGTACACTGCAACGAAGAGTAGCCCCCTCTCGCGGCAACTAGAGAAAGCCCATGCACAGCAACAAAGACCCAATGCAGCCAAAAATAAATAAATAAATAAAAATATATTTTAAAAAATCTTTAAAAAAAAAAGTCGTAGGTATTTTCAAGTGACATTTCAGTCGTTGCAGGCGTTCCAAAATACTACTTCTGGGCAACAGCAGTTACTAGACCTGCCACTGGATTTATTTAATGTACTAATTAAAAAAATCACACATATTATGCTATCATATATTTGTTTAAAAAATTTAACTATATTTTAATATAACTGGCTTCTTACGTGTTTCATTTTGTGCATTTCAAAACGTTCCTTATATACTTCATAGGCTTCATCAGACCGCCAAAGGGCTCCATGGCACACAAAAGGTTAAGAACCCCTTAACCTAAAGTACATTAGCTAGCTCACAGCAGGCTCAGCTACTTAATTTGCAGGGCCCAGTGCAAGATGAAAATGTGAGGCTTCTTGGTGAAAACTTTGAAGGATTGGAAGATGGGCAGCAGACCATTTAACTAAGCACAGGATCATGCTGAACCTGGGCCCCTGTGTGACCACACAGGTTGCTGACCCATGAAGTAGGCTCTGGTTTGTAGAATTTCCAGAAAGGTCAAAAGGACAGGCTCTGGGGCTACTTGGCCAGGGGAAATATGCAAATTGTGCTGGAGAACTGGTCTGGTGAAGACCCAGGGCAGCTCCTGCTAAGCACAGACACTGCAGCATGTACCCCTGCCACACTGACAGTAAGTGCTGGAAACTGCTCTGAATCTGCCACCACTGCTATGTCAGTAAGCTGGGTGGAGCCATCCCCACACCAGAATGGATTCTGGGTGACTCCTGCTCTTTTGTGTAACTAGTTTCCAATTTAGAGTCTGAACTAGGTTCATTTGATTGGTAGAGTCTAGTTCAAGGCTAGCCCATCTGCTGCAAGGGAGGCCAGTAAGCAAATATCTGTGTTGACAGCTCCACAGTGGGAGACCAGCTCTGCTTCACAGGGAGAGGGACTCCCCAGACAAAGGAAGGATTCAGATGCTAAGTGGCCAAAAGCATGAGAAGTGGCCTTGATGGTACCCACACACCTGATGGGTACCCTGACCACTTCTGAAGAAAGCCCAGGGGCTGGCAGAACATGTGGTCACCTTTAGGTAGATGAGGCCGTCAGGGAGAGAATAATACTAAAACATTTTCAGTTTCTGGGACATTTGGGTGGTGTCTAGGATCAATAAGGCAGAATATTTGGAATAGAGATTACTCAAGAGAATTCACAACCTATGGAGATAGGACAAAAAAACTTGGGACTTTTACCAAAATATTCTCTATCCACAAGACTGGACAATGCCGGGAAGAAGGAATGGGCTCTGCACTGTCATACAGCGTCAAGGTCTAGTTAATTTAAAAATTTCCTTGAAGCAAAAGACAGTGAGTCAGTGCAACATATTAAAAGTTGGGCCAAGCCAAGGGGAGCAGAGGTTGCTCTAGAAATGACCCACATTGTGGCCTGCACAGTGCCACTCTGTGGGGCAAGTGCTGAGCCCCCAGCCTCAGCTCGTGACTCATTTTTTCCCTTCTCACTCTTACTGAAAAGTAAATCAGTTAAGTAAATGGTAGTTTTTTCTGTCTCCCTATCCCCACAGAGTGATGGGTGGGCTGTTCTTTAAAAAGTGGTGCGAGGACAGAGCTGCCCCCAGAGAGTTTGACAGGAGCCCAGCAGAGTATAAGCTGCTTCTAGAGGTGTGGCTGAGAGACCACAAGTCACTGTCCAGGAGCTAAGACATCCAGCATGTCCTCTGAGGCCATGAACATGGGGAGCCCTCCTGCCAAGATAGAGGAGCCATCCTTCCACCCAGAGAGACCACCTGTAAGGTTTCCCTGAGGGGCTGACAGGAGCCGCCAGTGGGGATGTCCTGAGATGGAGCAAAGGACAATGCCACTCACCTAGCTCCTGACACAGGTCACGTGCTCTACCTTTTTTGTGCCCTTGATTCCCCATTTGAGACACTTGAGAGAGAGGTCATTATCTCTGTTTTACAGATTGGAGAGCCTACATCCTGGAGCTCCCAGTTCCCTTTAGCTTCCCAACATGTTACCTTGAGGAGAAATGGAGTTGGCCACCATCTTTTGGTTGATCTCTAGTAAAAGAAACTGGAGATTTTTGTCCTTTTAGTATATTTTTCAATGCGGAGAGAGAATAGTAATCCCCACCCCTTTCACTCACCAGAGTTTCTCTGGCAAAGAAATCTTGACTTACTATTTTTTTGCTAATTTAAAAATAAATATTTGAATAAACTCTGGAATAATTTTAGATCTACAGACAAGTTACAAAGAAAATACAGGGATCTTACATATCTTTCACTCAGTTTCCCCTAGTGTCGACATCTAATGTAACCATGGTACATTTAGAAATTAGCACTTAGAAATTAGCATTGGTACTATACTAATGATTGAACTATGGACTCTTTGGATTTCACCAATTCATCCACTAATGTCCTTTTATCTGTTTTAGGATCCAATTTAGGATACCACATTGATTTTGGGAAACCTTGAATTTTAAGAGAAATTTCAGATTGCCAATAGAGGGTTTGACCCAGAATGAAAAATAGTTTTATTTGTATTTTCCCTCATTTTTCAAAATTCAAAACAGCTTTGAATATTAAGTGCTCTTTAAAATGCTTCAACAAACTCCTGGCTGCTTCCCTGAGATGCTAATATCAGACAAGCAGAAGTGGTTTGAGGATTTTGGTATAAAGGTGCTGCAAAAATGCAAAATATTGGAGTCTTTGGTTGGAAATTTGGGATATTCAAGTCTGTTTCTTTCTCCCAAGTTCTAAGTAATAAAAAATAGGATACTTTTCACACTTCTACCTCACATCTTCCTGTGGAGTCATATGAATTTGGGTTCAGAGTACTGCTTTTTGCGGAGGGCAAAAGAGAATAAAAGTAGGTGAGGTATTGTGTGAACTCAATTATGCAATTGGTTTCCCTGGGTTACTCCATCCATTGTTCATAGCATCAGGCTTGTGCTGGCAACATTCCAAGTCATGGAGTGTCTTATTATTTGTCTGGGCTTCTGCTTATGGATTGGGTGTCCTTGCTAATATAGTTTGTTTTCTCTTGAAATGGAACTAAAAGTGGGATTATAGTTAGGCATTCTTGACTCTATGACAGGTCCCTTTTATAGGCTACTGGCCTGGGCTCCCGTTGCTTTTGGAAATCTGTAAAATTTCAGGAGCTAGGCAGCTGGTGTGTGTGCACGTGAGGGGCCCTTGTCATGATTATATAGAACTGAGATCTCACAGAATACATTGGACATCAGAGTTATTTCTGAGGCTTCATGGGATAGATATAGCATAATAATAAGTGCTTGATTAATAATTTAGCTCCCCATTCCCAGTCTTTATCCACCATTATATAAAAATGTGGATATATTAAACAACCATACATATAACTCTATCCATCTGCTCTTATAGCCCACCTAACTCTTAGGGCTTTACTTTTAGAATAGTGATAATTGCTAACTTTTGTTGAGCATTTACTATGTGTTAAGTAGCCTGCCATACTCTTTACAGGTTTCTGTTTTGTGTAATTTTTCACAATTCTGTGTGGTAAGTACCATTATTATGTTCCTATTTTGGATGAGGAAAATTCAATTAAGAAACAATTTCATCCAAGGTCACATGGCTAGAAAGTAGTGAATCCAGGACTTGAAACAGAGCTGTCTAACTCCAAATCCCGTGTTCTCATAAACACCTTGCCACACTGAGCCAGAAGATATGGATAGTTGGTAAATACATACACTTTTCCAGGCAATGACTCCCTACTCCCTCTTTAAGCAAAGATTACTCAAGTTCCAGAAATCAATCATCTACATCATTTATTAGATTTTTCCTACATGCAAAATTCCGTGCTTGATACTGATGGGCAAGAAGAGATAAAAGAAAATTATCAGAGCACTGGCATGGAAAGAGCCCAGGAGATCCCGGCGCTATCACTGAGGGGTTTTGGCTACATCATGCGACCTCTTTGGACATCAAATGATTTCTTTGTAAAGTGAGCAGGTGGGATTAGATGAACTCAAAGGTCCCTGCCAGTTCTTTGATTCTGTCCCCCATCTTTACACCAGACATGCATAGAATAAATGCCAGATGCCATCCCTGCCCTCTCAAGGATCATGAGACAAAACCTTCAAACACATGAAACAGTTAGAAGACAGTGGTGTTATAAATTGTCTACCTTAGGCTATAAGCCATCACTGGACATGCACTTACTTGAATCTCTTATGACTCAGCAGTTTTAGGGATAAAAGACATATGTCATAATTTCTTCCCTTAATAAGTGTACAAATTATTTGGGAAACAGGACATAAGCGACTAAAACAGTGACTAATACAAGACATTAGATAATTAAGTGCTAAATTGTGATGTGCAGTCATTGCATGATGATGGTAAAATGATAGCCGACATTTACTGAGTTCTTAGGTGAATGTGTAAGAGTTAAAGGATGCCAAAAAAAAAAAACCCTCAATAATTAAGATAAGTAATACTTTAATGCAATATTTTTAAATTAAGCTTTCAAAAAATTCGTGATGAACACAAAATATCAAGATTTTAACAAAGACAGGCTCAGTAGTACTGATTTTTCCTTTTGTCTCAGGCTCAAGTACAGCTCAGCACAGCACTGTGAGATAGTGACTATACCTTATTGCTTTACGTTCACTGTCTTATTTAATGTTCACAATGACCCTTATGATTAGATTCTACTATTAGCATCATTTTAGTGATGAGGAAGCTGAGGCTTGGAGAGGGGGTTAGGGGCAGGAATGAAACTTAAACCCAGGTCTCTGGCGTTATAATTCATGCTTTGAAACACTGCCTTAAATGCCCTTACAAATATGCAGACAGAGCTCACCACCCCAGTAGAAGGCTGTGACCCAGTGTTGCTGAGCTAGGGGTGGGCTCTTCCTGGGGCAACTCTGTGGCAGGGTGGCCAGTGCAGCTGTATTTCTCATAACTGTTGCCTACTGGCTGCTGGAACCCTTGGGTGCCTCCTCTTGCCTTACCTACCCTGGGGGTTCCTTGAGTCTGGAAGGTACTTTGGAGGGTGATGCTCCATCTAATTTCATCCAAAGTAGGAAATCCAAAGTGAAGTCCATCTGAATTGTGCTTTCTGCCTGATCCCATGTAAAGAAAAGTTCTGTAGTGTTTTAGCGATATCTCACAGCAAAGGAAACCATGCTGAACTCAGAGCCTATATCAGAAGTGTTTGTCATCTCAGGCCCCATCTGCAGCACCCAGCCCCATTTCCGGGCAGGAAATGAAACCACAGAAGGCAAGGTAAATATTGATTTTCAAGTCACTGCTTTGGGGGCAGCAATCATTTTCTTGCTGATTTACTTCTAGTGCACGTTTGCCCAAGGTGTGGGGCAAAAGCACTGATCAGATGGGCCCATGGGGGCATTTCAAGTGAACTGTGCTGTTTGGGTCAAAAATTCACGCATGTGTCATGGGACTAGGGGTTAGACTTCTGCTGCCCCAGGCAATTGGTTGTTAGTACAGATAGTGGCTTGGGATAACTAGATGTGGTAAAAAGGAAAGTCAGAATTGTAAACTGTCAGAATGGGACTTTGGAAGTTATTTGGTCCAGGTCTTCATTTTACAGGAGAGGAATTAGAAGCTTAAAGAAATTATGTGACCTTTGGAAAGGTCACATAACCCTTTCATGGCACACCTGCCATGAGACGCAAAATTGTGTAGATGACACTTTTTTTTTTTTTTTTTTTTGCGTTACGCGGGCCTCTCACTGCTGTGGCATCTCCCATTGCGGAGCAAAGGCTCCGGACGCGCAGGCTCAGCGGCCATGGCTCACGGGCCCAGCCGCTCCGCGGCATGTGGGATCTTCCCGGACCGGGGCACGAATCCGTGTCCCTTGCATCGGCAGACGGACTCTCAACCACTGCACCACCAGGGAAGCCCCTGTAGATGACATTTTGAAGTGGCTATTTTAATGCAACCATAGAGCCATTTCGATGGTGCCTAACAGCACTATTTTTAACAGCACAAGGGATGCTTCCACTCTAGTCTTTGACCTCTCCTTATCCCCTTATCTCAGGTTCAGTGAGAAAACATACTGAGATCATTTAGTGATACCTGTTGTGGAGATATCGACTATTTCTGTAGCATAAATAAGATGATCTGTAGTGGCACAAAACCCTAGGGTGCTATGGGTCTCTCCACAAATTGCCATGTCTTTTGTCTTTATTTTTTTCTTGATGGAAAATTTTTATTGTGAAATAAACAACGTAAGGCTTAGGTTTCACAATGTACATAGATGATTCATGTATCAGTCACATTTCTAGAATATTTCTTAACAATTCCAAAATATTTATTTTTCCAGGATGTTGAGTTATTTTGTTGGGCCATTGAGATGCCCATACTGGGAAGCTGTGTCCGTCTGTCCTTCAGTCTCTCTTCCTTCCCATCCCTCCCAGGACCTTCATCACTGTGGGTGCCATGTCTCATAGAAATTCAGGAACCTGTGGGGAGCAAGGCATAGATGACTGAGGGCCACTTAACAACCTATAACCAATAACTCCAGGTGTTTAGTTAAAAAATATTAGGTGAACTGATTAGCTCATGGAATAGGGAGTGTAAGTTTGTGGTACATGCATCAACAAAATGGGAATAATTATTTGCTGCCAATTTCACAAGGATAGGAAGATATGTATATACTGTGCATGTAAGATACTATATACGTACATTATATATGACTTACAAATGTCCCAGTTCTCATGGAACTGCCCACAGTTCCCTGAGTTCACCTCTATATTTAGACTTTGGGCCTTTGTCCTAGGGGTTCCCCTGCCTGGATTGCCTTTACACTCTGTTGGCATGGAAAGCATCTTATCTTTTAAGGTCTGGCTCAGTTGTTACTACCTCTGAGAAATAGTTCCTTAATCCTTCAGGTTAAATGGACGACTCCTTTCTTTGTGCCTCCACGTGTCCTTCTACATACCCCGTCACTCTCTACTCGCAGTTGTTTATTTATATGTCTACCTCTCCTCTTGAGGACAGGGATTATGATCCACCCATCTTAGTGTCCCTGAGCCCAGCATGGTACCAGGAACACAGTAAAGCTCAGTAAACATTTGTTAAGTAAACCATGTCTTTGAGACGATGATGCTCCAGGAAGTGTTTGAATGGGTGCTTTGGTCATGGGTGTTTAGGTCATGAGTTTCTAGGTCACGGGTGTGCAGGACATCTGGGTCTCCTGCCCCCTGCGTCATGTGGGAGGAGGTGTCCACAGATGTCATGAATACACACACCCCTAAGTACCTGGAACACTTTTGCTTCCAATTTAGCAATTTTGCCAGTGAGATGCCAGCATTTTGGGTACTGTACCTCTAGGTGTTCATATAAACTTGTGGCTGTAAAAGAAAACCTGATTTTTCCCCCAGTGATTTCCAGTTACCTTTACTGTTGCTTATAAAAATAAAATGCTTATTGAAGTGTAATCTTTATCCTGTGCTGATTCCAAATTACCTTTTTTTTTTACATCTTTATTGGAGTATAATTGCTTTACAATGGCGTGTTAGTTTCTGCTTTATAACAAAGTGAATCAGTTATACAGCAAATTACCTTTTTATGCTGTTATCTCTTTCCATCTGTGTGTTTTTATGATCTGACAATGCATTTGTCTGTCAACAAGTATTTATTGAGAGCCCTGCAGGGTTTCTAGCATAACATTTTTAACACATATCATACTTTTCTTAGGTATTCTCCTGGTGTTATAACTTTGGCTTCTAATACAGTTTAAATGAGAAAACTGTTTCACCTGAAGGTGTTTTGAAGTTCATAATCCAGAGACTGGTGCCTTTGATGGGGAAAGGAACAGTCATAATTTATTGGCCTACTGTGTACTAGGCATTAGACTCTACAATTTACATACATTATCTTATTTAATTCTCATACCTGTCCCATGTGTAAGTGGTCTGATATTGCATTTTACAGTGAAGGAAACAGATTAAGTGGCAGGCTTCTATAACTAGCAAAGGATCAAGCTGGGCTTGAACTCAGGCCTGTTTGAAACTACAGCCCATACTCTTTCCCATGCATTATTTCCTTATTACATTAAACTGCTCTAAAGGCAAATGTTTGGAATGATTACAATGGAAAGTAGATTGTAAATTCCTTAAGGCTGGGAGTGCTGTGCTTAAAACTGAAATGTGCCGTTTGATGATTTGACATGTCTTTGCGTCTCTTTTTTCCCTATATGTGATAAATAGGACTCACACTGTGATTCTTCTCTAAGCAGCTGGAAATGATGTGATGATTTCTCACCCTCCCTTCTTCCATCAGCCCCAAAGAACAATTCAAAGGACCTAACCCCAAACTTAAAAGCTGTACAGTGATGTTCATGAGTCCAACCACGTATTCATTCTTCCCTATCTGTGCTGCTGCTACGTAGGGCTCTTCCTTGCGAGTTATAGGTATTATGTGTATTTTTCTGTCCTTCTGTCTCTCTCTTTATAAAAGGTCCTGGAGTAAAGTTAAAAAATAATCTACATTGTATACTTTACAAGGTATTTCAAGGTCATTCATTCATTTGTTCACTCAGTTGGTTGAACACCTTGTTTATCAATCAATGTTGAACTCTTTGATGTGTCTACAGTGTGTCTGAAAAATGCAGTCTGCCCATCCTTGAGGAACTCTTAGGCAAGCATGTACACAGCTGACTGTCCTGTGAACAATATCTAAGGGACTTTAGGAGAGTAAGGAATGAATTATTTGGGGGAAAAGGATGAGAAAAAGGTAGGACAAGGAAACCACCAGAAAGCAGGAGCCATGTGAGCTGGATAGTCAGCCATTCCACAAACATTTTGACCACCTGCTGTGTGTTGGGCACTATACGAAGCACAGGAACTGCAAAGGTAGAATTACACAGTCCCCATCCTCAAGGCATTCACAGACTAGAAGAGGGAAAGACATGTCAGCAACTGAGTGTTAGGTACCAAGATAGATGTACAAGTGACGGTGCTGCTGCCGATGGATGGTGAATTCTCCTTGGTCTGGGCTCTTAAGGGGAGGAACAGGCAAGAGATCCTAGAAGAGGTGGGTTTAACAGAGTCTTGAAAGCTTTGAAGGTGTTTAGGGGCAGGGTGAACAGGCAGAGAGGCATGAAACAACAAGGCACATTAAGGAACTTCAAGTTGTCAAGAGTTGGGGAGAGGAGTGTGCACCAGTGGGCAGGAGTGAAGGGTGAGTCTGGGTTGATCGGCAAGTGTCTGGAAGAGGAATGTCTTTGAATGCCAAGCTAAGGAGTTTTTATGCTGTAGGCCTTGGAAAGCCATGGAAAGATTTTTAAACAAGGGAATGATGTCATCAGAATGGCATTTGAGTATATTTTCCTCAAAGTTATAAATGGAAGTAAATGTTGAAAAGTGAAAATTTGACATTATTTTTCATGTATGTTACTGAAGATATTTTTTCTAAAGCATTTACAATTATATATTAAAATTAAAAGAAAAACGGGGGTGGTGGTGGTGGTGGTGGGATGAATTGGGAGATCAGGATTGACATATATACACTAATCTGTATAAAAGAGATAACTAATAAGAACCTGCTGTATAAAAAAATAAAATGAAAATTTAAAAAAAGAAAACCAAATTATAACTAATGCATGGAATTTTTAAATTAAATATTTTATTTTCAGATAATTATAGATTCACATGCAGTTATAAGAAATAATACAGAGAGATCCCATATACCCTTTACCCAGTTTCCTTCAATGATATTATCTTATAAAATTATAGCACAATTTCGCAACCAGGGTATTGAAATTGATAGTTAAGATAAAGAACACTTCTTCCACCGCAAGAATCCCTCATGTTGCCCTTTTATAACCACACACTTCTTTCTCTCCCCCACTTACTTCTTAATCCATGGAAATTTATCATTTTTTCCTTTTTTTGGATGGTGCTTTCAGTGTCAAGTCTAAGAATTCTTTGCCTAGCACTAGATCCTAAAGATTTTCTCCCATTTTTTCTAAAAGTTTATAGTTTTGTGTTTTACATTTAAGTCTATGATCCACTTTAAGTTAAATTTTGTATAAGGTGTGAGATTTAGGTCAATGTTTTTTTTTTTTCCTATGGATATCCAATTGCTCCAGCATCATTTATTGAAAAGGCTATATTTCCTCTGTTGAATTACTTTTGCATGTTTTTCAAAAATCAGTGGGCATATTTGTATGGGCCTATACCTCGGCTCTCTGTTCTGTCCATTGATCTGTGTGTCTATCTCTCCACCAGTATCACACAGTCTTAATAACTGTAGCTACACAATAAGTCTTGGAATAGGGTAGATTTATTCCTTCTACTTTATTCCTTTATTTCAAAATGGTTTTAGCTATTCAAGTTCCTTTGCCTTTCTATATACATTTTAGAAGAATCTTGTCCATATCTATGAAAAGTCTTGCCCGGATATTGATAGGAATTACGTTAAACCTGTATAACAATTTGGGGAAAATTGACATCTTTACTAATTTGAGTCTTCTAATCCATAAACATGATATGTCTATTTATTTAGATCTTCTTTGATTTTCTTAATCATCATTGCGTAGTTTTCAGCATACAAGCCCTGTACATGTTTTGTTAGGTTTACACCCATTTACTTTCTATGTGTGATTGTTAATGGTGTTTTATTTTTAATTAAGATGTTTATATATTCATCTTTAAGATGTTTATATAAAAACAATGGGTTTTTGCATATTTATCTTGACTCCTGTAACCTTTCTAAATTCACTTATTTGTTCTAGGAGTTTTATTATTATTTTTAAAAATAGATTCCTTGGGATAGTCTATGTAGACAATCATGTCATCTGCAAGTAGGGACAGTTTTGTTTCATGTTTTAATGTTTTCTCGTCTGTATGCCTTTTGTTTCCTTTGCATTATTGCACTGGCTAAAACTTCTGGCACTATGTTGAGTAAGAGTGGTGACAGCAGACATCCTACCTTGTTCCAGATTTTAGAGGAAAAGCATTTAGTCTTTCACCACTAAGTGTAATGTTAGCTGTAGGTTTTTTTGTGTGTGTGTGTGGTATGCGGGCCTCTCACAGTTGTGGCCTCTCCCGTTGAGGAGCACAGGCTCCGGACGCGCAGGCTCAGCGGCCATGGCTCACGGGCCCAGCCGCTCTGCGGCATGTGGGATCTTCCCGGACTGGGGCACGAACCCGTGTCCCCTGCATTGGCAGGCGGACTCTCAACCACTGCGCCACCAGGGAAGCCCTAGCTGTAGGTTTTTATAGATTCTTTTTATCAAGTCAGGGTAGTTCCCTCTGTTCCTATTTTTCTGAGAATTTGTATCATGAATGAATATTTAATTTTGTCAAGATTTTTTCTGCATTAATTAATATAATCATGCGATTTTCATTATTTGATTTGTTGACTGGTGGATTACAATTGCTTTTCAAACATTGAACCAGCTTTGCATCCCTGAAATAAACCCCACTTGGTCATGGTGTATAATTCTTTTTTCATATTGCTGAATTCTATTTGCTAATATTTTGTTAAGTATTTTGGTGTCTAAATTCACAAGGGATATTGGTCTGAGTTTTCTTTTTATGTACTGTTTTTGTTTGGTTTTGGCATCAGGTAATACCAGCTGCATAAAATGAATGGGGAAGTGTTCCCTCCTCTTCCATTTTCTGGAGAGATTGTATAGAATTGGTATTAATTCTTCATTAAGTGTTTGGTAGAATTCTCCAGTGAAACCACATGGTCCTGGAGATTTCTTTTTTGGGAGCTTTTAAGTTAAAAATTCAACTTCCTTAATAGTTATAGGGCTATTCAAATGATCTATTTCAAATTGGGTGAGTTGTGGTAGTTTTTATTTTTCAAGGGATTGGTCCATTTGCCAGATGTAGGTCTGTAGAGTTTTTTGTAGTATTCATTGGTATTCCTTTTAACATCTGCAGAGTCTGTAGCAATACTGTACCCACTGTTTCATTCCTGATATTGGTAATTTGTGTCCTCTCTCTCCTTCTCTCTCTCTCTTTCTCCCCCTTTTTGTCTGTCTTGCTAGAGTATTGCCAATTTTATTGGTCTTCTCAAAGAATCTACTTTTTATTTCATTGATTTTTCTATGTTATCAATTTCCTTGATTTCTGCTTGTATCATTATTATTTCCTTCTTTTCACTTTGGGTTTATTTTGCTTTTCATTTTCTAGGTTCTTGAGATGGGAGCTTGGATTATTGATTTGAGACTTTTTCTCATTTCTAACATATGCATTTAGTGTTATAAATTTACCTCTTAATACTGCTTTACCTGTGTCTCACAAATTTTGATATGTTGTGTTTTTATTTTCTTTCATTTTGATATATTTTAAAAATTTCCTTCAGACTTCTTCTTTGACCCATGGATTATTTAGAAATGTGTTGTTTAGTTTCCAAGCATTTGGAGATTTTCCTGTTATCTTTCAGTTATTGATTTTTAGTTTGATTCCATTTTGTTCAGAAAACATACACTGTATAATTTAAATTCTTTTAAATTTGTTGAGATTTGTTTTATGGCCCAGGCTATGGTCTATCTTGGTATATGTTTTGTGGGCACTTGAAAAGAACATGTATTCTGCTGTTGTTAAGTGGAGTGTTCTATAAATGTTGATTATATTGTTGGTTGATGATGAATTCTTCTATATCCTTGATGACTTTAGGTCTAGTTATTATAACAATTGTTGAGGGAAGGGTGTTGAAGTCTCCAACTGTAATTGTGAATTTGTCTATTTCTTCTTTCAGTTCTATCTGTTTCTTCTTCACATATTTTACACACCATTGTTTGGTGCATACACATTTAGGATTGCTATGTCTTCTTGGTGGATTGACCCTTTCCTATTTATATAACATCCCCCTCTGGGTCTGGTAATTTCTTTGCTTTGAAGTTTACTTTATCTGATATTAATATAATCACTCCTTATTCCCTTTGATTAATGTTTGCATTATATATCTCTCTCCATCCTTTTACTTTCATCTGCTTACACTGTCATGTTTAAAGTGAGTTTCTTTTAGACAGTATACAGTTGGGTCATGTTTTTTAATCTACTCTCCCAATATCTCTCTTTTAATTGGTGTATTTTGATCATTTACATTTAATGTAATTATTGATAAGGTTGGAATATGCCATTTCCTTCTTCTCTCATTTTTTTTTCATTTCTGTTTTCTTTTTCCTGTCTTCCTGTGGGTTACTTATTCTTTAGAATTCCATTTTGATTTATCTATAGTGTTTTTGAGTGTATCTCTTTGTATAGCTATTTAAATGATGGTTCTAGGAATTACATTTTTACATATATATATATATATATATAACTTATCACTGTCTGTTGGTGTTGTCAGTTTACCAGTTTGAGTGAAATATAGAAGCTTTACCTCCCTTATATACCTTTACACTTCCCCATTTATTATATAATTGTCTTAAATTTCCCTCTACATACATTTAGAACCATATCAGATAGTAGTATCATTTTTGCTTCAACCATCAAAAATAATTTAGAAACTCAAGAGGAGAAGGGAAGCCTATTGTATTTACGTATATTTTTGCTAACATTTTTTCTTCTCTTCTTTTATTATTCTTTTTCTGTTTAGAGAACTTCCTTTAGCTCTTCTCTTAGGGTAGGTCTTCTTGGTGACAAATTCTCTTAGTTTTCCTTCATTTGAGAATATCTTGATTTCTCCTTTATTCCTAGATAACATTTTTGCTGGATAGGATTCTGGGTTTATAACTCTTTTCTTTCAGCACTTGAAAAATATTATAAAATATTTTTACTTGGAAAAAACTCTTCTGACCTCTATGGTTTCTGATGAGAAACCACTGTCATTCAAATTATTTTTCCCCTATAGGCAAGGTGTTTTTCTCTGACTTCTTCCAAGGTTTTTTCCTTTGTCTTTAGTTTTCAGGAGTTTAATTATATATCTAGGCACGGATTTCTTTGAGTGTATCCTGTTTGGGGTTTGCTAAGCTTCTTTACTCTGTATATTTATGTCTCTTGTCAAATTTGGGAGGTTTTCAGCCATTATTTCTTTGAGTACTTCTTTAGCCCCAGCCTCTTTCTCCTTTACAACTGCATTGATGTGAATATGAAAATTATTTTATGGTCCCACAGGTCTCTGAGACACCATTAATTTTTTTAATCTACTTTCTCTTTCTTCAGATTGAGCAGTTCCTATTGTTCTATCTTTCAGCTCACTGTTGAGTCCATCCACTGAACTTTTATTTTGATTATTGCTTTTTAGTTGTACAGTTTCCATTTGGTTCTCCTTTACATCTTTTATTTCTTTGTTGACACTTTCTATTTCTTTGCTGAGACTTTGCTGAGACTGTGTTTTTCTTTGTTTCATGCGTGTTCTTAATTGTTCCTTGAAGCACTTTCAACATGGCTGCTTTAAAATCTTTGTCAGATTATTCTAACATCTTTCATCTCAGTGTTGCCATCTATTAATTGTCTTCTTTTCATTCTGTTTGAGATCTTTCTGGTTGTTGATGTGATGAGTGATTTTCAATTGGAAATTAAATATTTTTATACTGTGTACTGAGGCTCTAGATTTTGTTAAACCTGTTTTTATTGGCTTTTTGGCACCACTCTGTCAGGGGGAAGGGGAGACATCACTTCAGCACTGCAAAGTGGGGGTAGAAGTCCAAGTTCCCCACTTGTTCTCTGTTGACAGCTGACCCCGAGGGAGCTGCTCCTTGTTACTGCCAGGTGGAGATGAGAGTTCCAGCTCCCCATGTGGTCTCCACTGACTCTGCAGTTAGAGTGACCTTGTTACCACCAGTGGTGAAAGTCCTGACTCTCCACTAGGCCTCCTCTGACAACACCTGAGAGGGGAGTGAGGGGTGAGGGGCACCTTGTTACTGCTGGATGGGGTGCAAGTCTGGGCTCTCAATGTGTCCTCCACTGACAACACAAGCTGGGGGGAGCTCATTATTGGTGGTGAGGGTGAAAGTCCAGGCACCCTACATGACCTTCTCTGACGCACCTGGGGGTGTTGAGGTGCCTAATTACAGTCTTGTGTGGGGGGATGTCTAGGCTCCCACTTTAACTGCTGGCATGGGTGGGAGTGCGGCCGCAGATATTTTCTATGGTGTCTGGCTGGGGTAGAGTTATTATAATATAAAAAGCTTTCTGTCTGCTAGGCTGCCCTTGTCCTATTTCTTTGGCTAGAGAGAGAAGGCTTTTATTGGGGCTTGTTTTGTCTGCCTCTTGGTGTTTCTGAGCTGCTGGGTTGTTTAGCTCTAAGTCTGGGATGCATGAGGCAAAAAGAAAACCCAGGGAACTCACCACTCTGCCATTCCTTGGGTTCTGAAGTCTCTAGTCAGTCTTCCTTCTTCTTTCTAACTTTCAGAGACTTCTTATCTTTATTTTATGTATCATGTCCAAGGTTGTTAATGGAAGAAATAGGTATATCGAATTATGTCTACTCTATCTTCCTTGAAGAAGTATTGAATATAAGTATTTTAAATAAAACTGAATTTTAATTTGATTTTTCTTGAAATTTAATTAAATATATTTTAAAGTAATTTTACAAGGATAAAACCATTTACAGTTTTAGCATTCAATATTCTTCTAGTTACCAATAAAAATATTGATACCATGCTTCAACCATATACACAGATTTAAGGGTGGTATGATTTGTTTAATGTTGCGTAATGTTCCTCAGCTGCTACCTGCATCTGTTGTAAATACTGTGAACATTTGTGATTACTTCTGGAATCTTAAATTAGAATACAAAGAGATGGAAGAAAACAGACACCTGGCACTTACTAGGAAACAACCATTTGGTATGCAAGAAGTATCGCACTTATGCTGACAGGAAGGATTTGACAAGTCAATTTGTCTCTTCTCTTATACCTAAGTGCTTCTGTTGCTCGAATTCTCCCTATGGTTCAATGTCTGCAGGACAAAACCCACAAACCTTCATGGCATCCAGACACAGCTGCCTTCTGTTTTGAGGACATGGGCAAGAGATGTGAAGTATTCTCTTGGGGCCTGAAGGGTGCTAGAAGCAAGAGTGGATCTTTGGGATTGTGTGTTGCTCTGCACCAGCTCTGAGCACCAGACCCCAAGTGACAGAGGTGTTCACATGATCTCTGTGTGTGTGTGTGTGTGTGTGTGTGTGTGTGTGTGTGCTGTGAGGTATGGGATCCCCTCTAATACTTAGGTCCAGGCCCGGGACCCTTTTGCCTGGAACTTAAGTGTAATATTGTCTTCCACAGGGCAAGTTCAGCTAAGGCTTTTAAACCATTTTCACATTCTAAAGGCCTTCTTTCTCATCTGTTTTCTCATAATCTAGTGTAAGACTATTAACAATGTAAATGAGGCAAAACTAAATATTTCCACATTCAATTGAGAATGAATATGAGGTAAACACAGATCAGGAGATGGTGAGCATTCTTTCTCTATAATTTATGATATAATTTTAATGGCACTGCACAACTCTCTCTGTGTAGAGACACTGTGTGGGCAGACAGGGATGTTTCTCTTTCTGAATGATGGGGGAAAGAGATGAAGGTTTATTTTTACAGTCAATTTCATTTTTTTTCAAGCTAGAGTCAAACGCTTGATATAATTAAAAATACATCAAGTCATCCAGAACGGTAGCAGTTGTGTGTTTGGTTAGATGGTAGGATCGTTGCCAACCCTTATCTTCAATTTTCAGATTTAGAATCTCTTTCCCATTTCACTTTAATTGGCTCTAGGCTTCCATCCATCCTTAACTTTGGGTTCATTTGTTGCAATTGTTTTATCAGAACTAAGTTGTTCTCCAGTGAATACAATAAATATATGTATCTGATTCATCTTTGTTTTTATGGTTAGTTTTTTAAGATTATAAAACCAGACTCTTCAGAATGTTATATATAGGAGTAAATGTCTGCATCTCAGGTTCACTTTATCAATGTCTCTGAAAAGGCATTAGCTATTAGGCACTAGCTTATTGAATCACATTTTTTAAAACTCTCTGTAAAAAATAAGAATTTGTATTTTCATTCTCCCTGCTCTTAAATCTTGTTGGTTTTTTACAACTCTCATAGCAGCTATTATGGAAAACTTACTTTAAAAAAAAAAAAATGATTTCTTCTTTTTCCCAGACTGCCAATTAAATAGTGACCTGGTTTAAGCACCTGAGGCTGCATTGTTGATACAGAGCTCTGTTCTCTGGCTACATGATAAGTGGTTAAAACCCTTGGGGGGAATATATTATTAAAGTTATAACCCCTCTCTTCAGAAAAATGCACATAGTTGCGTGCAGATTTAGGGATGAATGGGCATTCTGTGGTTCTGCCTAGCTTCCTAAGGGGTTCCTAGACCCCAGGTTAAGCCCCTTTATTCAGACCACTCGGTGGCAGAGGCATTTGCAGCAGTTACAACTGGTAAAGTCAAGACATTATTTACAAGAGCCGGAGTGCTGGTGCTGTTTGGGGTGGGGCAGTGGGGGGAAATAAAGAGGGGGAGAGGCGTGCAAGATCCACGGTAGGTAGGGAAGTCCATTTCTTCAGCCATGAATGGAATTGGAAGCTCAGGGCCTAAAAAAGAGCAGGCAGTAAATGCTACAAATCATGGAGTGAGCTTATAGAGTGAAATGGAAGAAATTTCCTTCGCTTCCTAATGAATTATATGAATTAATTTTATTGGTGAAACAGAGGAAAAGCACCATTTAAAGCAAGGGTCTTGGAAACCTGGCACTTCTAAAGGAGTCAAAGGGTTTTGGTTCCATTGTACACCTAGATTGGCTTTGGATATGCAAAGCAGGGGAGGGAGCTCCGGTGCTCTGAGCCAGGAGTGGGTGGCATTCCTGGGGGAGTGAGGGAGAGAGGGAGCCTGCTGCTGCATATTCAGGCATGGTCTGGCCCGTGAGAAATCCCTAGAGAATGTTCAAGAAATGGGACATCTAGTATCAGATGTTAGGTTGTTTGCTATGTGGTGAGAAAACGTAACCCATCCCTCATGACCTACAAACCATCAATAAAAATTCGGCTAACGTACGATCCTTGTTAAAATGATTGCTTTTAGTCAAGAGGATAGGGTTGGGAGAAGAAGGTGCAGAATTATGGAGAGCGGAAAATAAGAATTCAGTAAGGGGAGGCAATTGGAGCCAGAGGTGAGAGAAGGATATAGGTTCCCTTGCAATTTGCAGAAATCTCAAGGCAGGCAGTAGATTTTTCCCTAGGATATAAAATGGGGGTTTGAGCCAAATAGATGTATATTTTAAGGAGCATAGTAACCCTGCTGACCTCTGAGTAGCATCTGTCTAAAGTGGTTACCTTTCTAGAGCGCCTTTACATTCATTCACATTGTTTGTTCCCTGATCCTGGGTGTACCCGCAGGGCTGGCAGGTGCTGGCCTTCTTTCTTAGTCTTGTGAGACTGGCAGCTGCCCAAGGAGGGAGAGGCTGAGGGAAAGTGCAAGGGGGCTTTTAGTAAATCTGGGGAGGGAGGAGATTACTGCAGCTCTGAGAGTCAATGGACAATGTTGGTAGGACCAGATCATTTGAAAAGCATTTGCAAAGCTTCATTTCAAGTTTCGCAGTTCAGTCATATCTAGTTCCCAGGGTGACAGCCCTGGCCCAGGGGTATCACTCTACTCTTTTCTGGGAGAGAGGTCCCATAAGAACCTGCTGGCCTGAGCTGCCCCCGGTCTCTCATAGGCACACGGGGCCCTGATTTTCGGGTATTGTGGTAGGGTAGGAGTCGGGTAGGGGAATGGGGCTGTGATCATCCCTTTTTTCTTTCAATTGTTGGCTGACACTTTAGATTCCGGGAGAAATTTGATATGCTGACTTGTGCTGTCTCAGGAAAAAAAAAAAAAAGAGTACACCCATCTCCCTTGCTTATGAGTGTGCCTTGTATTATACATGTCTTGACTCTGCACAGGAATTCCTTCTTGAGGAAATCTTCAGTGCTCAGTGAATGGACTCTCTGCGAGGAAGAGAGGGGAGGATGCAGGAAGGAGGGAGGGAGGCAGGCTGAGGTGATTCAGAACCGTAAAAGTAGAGTCAGGGATGCAGGGCCTGGAGGTAAGGTTGACCGGCTGATTTGTTTCATGTGGTCGTGGTGACCTACATTCCCAGCCCTTTGCTCCAAGAGTTTCAAATAATTGGTCTCTGGAGACGCATGATGTCCTCCTTTAGGGTGGGTGAGAACACACCTTTGGGTGGTGATATTACTGGTGTTGCATCAGGGGTGCTTACAGGGCTGGGGCAGGGTGTGGAAGTGTGGGGGAGAGGAAATGGGGGCCCGTGTTGATGACTCAGCACTGGCCCACGTACTGGGACAGCATAAAGAGCTCCCTTCAGAGGCAGTGATTCACTCAACAAGTATTTCACGGATGCAGGTAATGTGCCAGGTGTTGGCGAGGCAGAGATGAGAATGTGTAAGCCCCTGCTGTAATGGAGCTCATCGCAGTTCTGTTCCAGCTGGTGGGCCCTAAGTTCTAACAGCGGCTTACAGGGCCCCACATGACAGGCCCCGTCACCTCTTTACCCTGTGCTCCCAGGCTGGCCTCTTGGCTGTTTTTGGAACGCGCCAGCCACACGCCCATCTTAGGTCCTTCGCACTGGCTGTTCCGTCTTCCTGAAATGTTCTCCTCCCTCACCTCTTTCGTGTTTCACTCAAATGTCACTGTATTCTGACCACGGTATTAAAAGTGCAATGGGCCTTCTTCCCAATACTCCTGATCTCCCTTATCTTCTTCTACATTTTCTTTCTAAAGCGGTTGTCTTTCTCCACCATACCATATGACTGATGAATTTTTTATGCTTTTATTATTTATTATCTGTTTTCACCTGCTAGAATATAAGTTCCACGTGGACAGGCATCACCGATGCCTCCCAAGCCTATTGAGTGAATTAACTGAATAAATTAGATTATAGTAGGAGTTTTGGGAAGTCATCCTGCCCATCCCCCTTCCTGTGCCAGGCCTTTCCAGGCCTTTATGAGAGCCGAGCTCTCCCGTCCATATCTTCCATCTCACCCTTGGCATTGTATCAGGGAAGATTTATCAGGTCCTCTAAGCAAGCTTGGCCCCATGAGGACCCTCCTTCCAGTGATGCCTGCAGGAAGAGCTATATAGCCAAGTAGAAGAGGGGAGGCACTGCTTTTCTGATCAGTGCTTTCAGGAACTTAATTGTTGCAGCTTTGGGATAATTTAGCAAAGGAAGTCCTTGAAAGAAGGCTTTGTATTTTATGTCGGAGAGCCCATTCCATTCTTCCAAATGTGATCTAAATCTCAGCCATCCATCCAGTTCTACTTCTCTTTTAAGAGATTTTCTAGCCCTCAGCAGTCACTGCTGTTGATATCCAGCTGTCACGGTCTAAGTGCCCACCCTGCATGTCTCAGGAATCCCATCCCTTCCCCAGGTATTTCTGAAAATCACCAACGAGTTCCCACACATCCCTCAAGTCATCTAGGCTCCTCCCAGCTCCATCTGACTTCAGTTTGCTCTGCTGATTACCTTGGGCTTGTAACCACGTCTATAGAGCTCCCTGTGGTCTAGTCCCCAAAACAAGAACACAGCCTGGACTTTATCTCCCCCAAACAACTAATTCAAAGCTATAGCTATTTGATAGAATTTTCCCAAGGACCTTACTCTACCACAAGAAAATTATAACCCAGAAAAGGGAAGCTTAGTACTCCATATCAATGATCAGTGCTTCTAGAGTCCATGGCCATGCTTCTTCATATCCAGAGTGTCCCTAACTGGCCACCTCTCTCCTTAGACTCCAGCCTTCTGTGTTGTTCCAGGACTCACTTATCTCCTTTGCAAAAGCTTTCCCTCTTGAGAGTCTTTCTTCCCCTGAATTCAAGCCCCTAACCCAACTCTGAAGTCAGCTCAACAGTCCCACTGGCCTTTTGTCTGTTACTCCTAAAAGTCAAGTGTGTACCCAACTTGAGGTTTTGTACTGGTGTTTTTGTACTGGCATGCTCTTCCCATCGATCTCCACGTGCCAGGCTCCTTGTCCTTCAGGCCTGAGCTCACAGGACACCTTCGTGGAGAAACTTCCCTGACCTCTCAATCTCAGGAGTACTCTTACTCTCCCTCCTATCCCCTTGGTATATTTTCATCGCAGTCCTTAGCACTGTCTGAAAGGATCCTGTTTATCCCTGGTCTGCGTGTGGTTACTCACCCCACCCCCATGCCTGTTTCTATGTCCCCAACATAAAATAGAATGCAAGCTCCCCGGAAACTGGATCCTCATCTGTCTTGTCCAACATTTAAATCATATCTGCAGGATTATTTGTCCTGCAAGCTTCCAGTTTGAGGTCACTGCCTTAAACTCACACAGGCACTATCCTGGGTTTCTTGGAGGGAGGAGTGAGGGAAGCTATGCCCTTCGAGGGGAAAGAGGTGAGAGAGGAGAGAGGGAGAGATTCCTTTTCTCTGGGAAGGGAGGGGTGGGGTTGTCAGAGAGCCTCTCAAAGAGTGAGGACTCCTGCTTCTCTCCCTGACAGTGCCTCTGGGGCCTGGCAAGATTTTGAAGGGGACGGCACTCCTAGGAGGGTGAGACCCAGGCCCCGGGAGAATGGGCTTTCAGCCCCCCAGTCCCCATCTAAGGTTGGGAGAAAGTCACAGCGAGGTTAGATTTCAAGGGGTCATGTGGAGGGTACGGTGCAGTTACCTGTGTGGGCTGGAGGGGCCTCACCGATATTTTGGGCTCAGAAGCATCCCTGGGGTCCTTTGCACAGCCCTAAGTTATGGGGAGTGAGGAATAACTGGGTTGGATTTCCCACCAGACTGGAGGGTGAAGGACTCTGAGTCAGATTTAAATTAAAGTAAATAAATCCGTATGACATTCATTTCTCGTACAACCAAGTTTGTGGACCAACATTCCTCCCTATTATTTGACATTTTGCTTTTGCCGAAGTTGGGGAGACAGGTGGGAAGGGTTTTGGCGGAAGATGTAGCACCAAACCTCACACCAGCACAAGCCCCTCATCCTAGGGGCCCTTTGGATGCTCTTGAGTGCCTTCTTGTCACCCTCTGACAGCATCCTCCCAGATGTGTGTCTTGGTTTCAGCCCCCGCACACCCTCACAGAGTGAGGGTCCAGCTTGCTCCCAAGCTGTGTTCCCTAGGAGTTTGCAATCACAGCATTTGCCACATATGTTCCAGCAGCAGGGATGAAGTAAAGGCATCAGAGGCCTCTTATGGTCCAGATGAGGGACAATCAGTGCTAAGTTTATAGCATCCCTTGTCTGTGTCCTCAACACCACCGGTTTGTGAAGGGGAATTCCCAGTCTCTGCTGACTCAGTCCTTTTTTGGAAGAGAACAAAACCCTTCCTGAACCTTTTCATGCTCTAAACACCCTTCTCCTGCCCAGTCTCTCCTCCCCCACCCCAACCTTCCCTAGAGAATGACCTACAGAGAAGGAAACCAGCTGGCTCAGGCTGGCAGACGGGATGAGACTTACTGTGCAAGAATGTTCCACAAAGTGGAGCCAGCAGCTCGAGATGGTATTGCTGTTGCCATCTAGAAAGCAGAGCTTCTTTTCTCTCTGGCCAAGTTTAAAGGGCAGGTGCACCATCCGTCTCACACGCTCTCCATCCTTCTGGCCCCGTCCACAGAAATAGTGACTGCCTGGGAATTAAGGCTGCATAGCTTACCGTGGGTGTGGGATCGCTCTGTGCTGGAATGTTGCCTTCTTCCCAAGGGAGGTGAGTGCACGCAGCACAGGGTGAAAGCTCCCAACTCTCTCTCTGAGGACTGGCAAAATATAAAATACATTATCTGCTTGAGCGATGCAGGGAAAGTATCCCCAGGTGGATTCTTGCTTGTGCCTTCCCCCACATTTCACCCTTCTTACCCCACCCCCTCTACTTGGACAAGTGAAGGAGAGACGGAGGGAGGGAGGGAGGTTGGGGAGAGAAAGAGGGAGAAAGAGAGGGAGGGGGAGAGAGAGGGAGAGAAGGAGTCGAGGGGAACCCAGAGGTTGGGTTTGAAAGTGGGTTGGCCAGGTAATAGGGATGAGATCAGGAGGGCCCTCTTTATTGAGGGCACCTGTGTAACTGCTGTAGGGGGGACCTGAGGCCTGGTCACGTCAGTCATGAATTATAACATAGGGTGTACTGTATCCACCCCTGGGATTCAGCCATGTGTGGGCATCTCTGGCAGATTGGTCCAGTGATCCAGCCAGGGGACTCAGGAGCCTCCCAGAAGATCCCTTGTCCTCTGGAAGCAGGAACCAAGCAACACCATCTTGGCCTGGTAACAGAGCCTTGGGTTTCTGAGGGGAGGCGTGGTGGGGTGAGCCCAGCATCTGTCATGCAAACCTGTCTGAGCCCTGGCGGCTGCCCTAGGGGAGAGGGAACTGGCTGCAAGAGGTTGCAGAGTTCTTGTAAACTGCACATGACACTGGGCAGAACATCCTGCTTCAGGAGTCTGAGAAACCTGTAACCCCACGTGGAGGGAGGGGAAGTGTGCTCTTCCATATCTTAACCCAGGTAACTGAGTGTCACGTGGAGGATGTTATGGGAAGTGCTTTGCCGGAGCCACATGGTAGCTGGTGCGTTGGTGGAGCACATGTAAGACAGCTCCTGAAGATGCTGGGAAACAGTTGGTAGAAGTTAGTAGAGTGGGCCTCTGGTACCCTACACTAGCAGGATTACAACAGCTGCGACAATAATTCCACCTCACATTTACATACTGGGATATGCTTTACAGAAAATTTCACATACATGTTCTGATTTGCCCCTCAGATCTTCCCACAGGCAGAAGCAAGTATAATAATCTTCCTCGGTACCAAGGGGGGTTGGACTCACAACCTCAAGGCCACTCCAGGGCCCTTAGGAGATGTCTGAGGACACCTTGTGGGCTGTTCCTTAGGTGTACACTTCAGAAGCTGTGAAGTCAAGATATGAGTATTACCTGGGGAACCTCTTCTCTGCTGAGAGTTCTGAACAGGAAATAAAACAGTAAAAATGGAGAAAAAAGTTTTTTCTTTATTACTGGTAGAGGCTAAGTTGGAAGATGCAGCTTATAATGAGAATCAAATGGCCCTGCTAGCTGAGTACAGCGTTAGGCAGACTTGTCTGCCCTGCCGCGGGTACAGCTGGACATTTTTCCAGGTAAGACTTAGAGCATGAAAAGGCAAAGGGGAACCGAAAGAAGAGGAAGAGGGTGGGTAACTCATCTAGTTTCTCCATTTAACTCACCAACTGGGTGAGTGAGGGGTGGAGACGGTCAGGAGTGTCACACTAATGGCTGTCTCTCCATGTGGAAGAAATATAAGGGCTTGGGAAAAAGTGTTCCTATATGAATAATTGTACTGAATTGACATGCAATATCCACTGGGGCCAGGCCCTCTGTACTGGCAGGAGCTGCTTAGTTTTCCAGCCTGTCCAGAGTTGATTGCTTTATTAGTCAAGGTTCTCTAGGGAAACAACAGAATCAATAGTGTGTATGTGTATGTACATATATATGTATATATCTATATATCTGTGTGTGTGTGTGTGTGTGTATGTGTGTGGCAGGTGCGGGGGGGGAGAGATCAATGTAAGCAAATTCACAGAACAAAATTAAATTGTAAAGATTTATATCAGGGTATCAATCCTTGGACCGATTAGTACCTCATAACCATCTAGGATCTGTGAACCAATGCCTGAGCCAAGATACTTCTTAAATTTTTTTTTTTGTATTGAAAACATAAGAATGACTTGCATCTTGATTCAATAAGTAACAAACAAGTGTCTGCTGTCTGCTAGGACCTGTATTGTGGGGGGACACCAAGGGGAATGACATGTGATGTTTGTTTTCTGGGAGCTCAAGGTTAAGCGGAGGATGGCAAAGCATATCATGAGTGCAATTAAGAAGATATAAGCAAAGTACTGTTATGGTCCAAGGCAGGATTAATTCTGACTCAAGATCTGAAGAAGGCTCTGTGGAAAAGGAGACATTTAAATTGCACCTTGAAGAATAAATAGACTCCTGACAAGCAGAGATTAAGGAAAAGGATCTTCTGGGCTGTGTTGTATTTGAGGAATGTTGATAAGTCTGGTCTTGTCGGAGTGTTCTGGCTGGGGTCAGGGAGGGCGCAGGGGATGGCTGTAGGGGTTTGCTGGGGGCTAGGGGGCAGTAAGAAAAAGATAGGAAAGATAGGTTATATTAGGAAAGGCACCGAATGCCGTGTCAAAGAGTTAAGACTTCATACAGAAGGTCAGACGAGGCTGTTGAATACTTTAAAGGAGGAGAGGCGATTTTAGAAAAATTCTGGCAGTGCTTCTTGGATTGAACGATGGTCTGAGGCTGGTGTGTGGGTCTTGGTGAGAGCTGGAGAGGGCAGAACCATTGCAGAGGTAGTGGGAATGGATGCCAGGGGACTCATCTGAGAAAAGTGTTGAAGGCAGGACCTGATACCAGAAGTAGTTTTGGCTGGTGTAGGAGGGAGTCAGTCACGAGCTGACCTGCTGGTCTCTGTTTTCACAGTGCGTTCTTCCTGTGTCAGAGCCTTTTCTACGTCTCCTGCTTCCCTCTGGGCTGGAGGTTCTTTGAAGGCAGAGAGTCAGGGTTTTCATCTTTGTCCCCCTCAGCCTTCAGCTCAGAGCTCTGACCATGTAAAGGTAATATATTAATGTTTGTGGCAACGAAGTGACCCCAGGAGGATAGGCTGTGGCATGCAAATCTCACAAGAGAGGTTCTATTTGTTGCTCTGTGAGCGTGATAGCTGGTACTTGAAGCGAAACTCTCTCTGTAAAGTACACGTGTGGAGCCAGAGGACTTGTATGGGAATCCCCGCCTGACATCCCTCAGTGGTCTCCTCGTGGAGCCCCTGAACAGTTGAGGGAGCCCAGATCAACAACAGGAGGTGGAGGAGGGTCCTGCCACCATCCTGTCCTGGGCTGGGGAAACTCGCTTTAACTCTGAGGTCAGGCTGGCCAGGATGCCTGCTGAGAAGACAGCAGGCTCTAGCTACTCACTGGCCTAGGAGTTATCACCTCTGACCATCACAGGAGCCAGAAGAGCTCCCGGAAGTCATCAGTGGTTATGGGTTCCTGGGGTCACCCACAGGGGCACTTGCTGGCAGGGTGAGGGATGTGGACTAAAATATTCTCTCCTTTAATTTACTTTTTTTTTTCTTTTCTGGAAAAAGTAATGCATGTCCATTGTAGAAAATCTGAAAACAAAAACAAGTAAAAAGATGAATTACCCATTTCCTTACTAGTAAATGTAGCCAGTGCCACATTTTTATGATATAAGGCAGTCTGTTCTCTCTCTCTCTATAGAGGTATCTTACCATATATATGGTATACCATACACCATACCATGTATATGTCCATTACCAGATATGTGGTGCTTTTTATCTCCTCAGTTAATCAGTAGGGCCCTCATCTGTCCTCATTTTCAGGAAGTACAGAGCTCCACTTTGTGGAAGGCCCTTCCTTCTCCCACTGTCCATGAAGACCAGGGGCTCATTCAGTCCAAAGGGATCCAGAGATATGTTCAAACACCGGGAGGTGACAAGGTGGTATCTGATCAGTCCTGTGCTGCTTGTTTTTCTTGCTGTCACATGGCTCCACTGTTGGAAGCTGTTTGTAATACTGTGATGCTGTTTCAAAGCTCTGATGATTCTTTGTGTTGTTTGGGGTAGAGCCCAGAGTAGAAACTCACATAGAGGGCCCTCTGTAGTTGTTGAAGGTAATGCACAGGGGGGATGAGGCAGTGCACCAAGGGGACCTGGAAATTCCCTGAGTAATAAAGTAAGAGGAAATGTCTGTTTCCTGGCCCTGGAATGCAGAGGAAAGAGAGGATGGTGGAAAGCTCACAATGGCAGGTTGAGATCCCGGGTACATGGAGGATTAGCTGCCTGGCCTGATGTGTGATATTCCACTTCAGTCTGCCTCTGGTCTGCAGTTGCCTCCGTTATCACAGACTTCCAGGGACAGCTTTCTGTTCGTGCTGTGTGGAGGCCTAAGGAGCAGGGGCCATATCCGCTCAACACCAGAAAAGGAGAGAGGACAGCATCTCAGAAGGGAGATGGTGAAAGGGGGTAAGAAATGCTCTGACAGCAGGAGTTCGAAGAACATTTGTATCCACCTGGGAAATTCTGGAAAAGATAACTGACTTCTCTAACTTAGTATGGTTAGGTAGGGGCTCAGACTATTACACTGGGGGCAGCTGAGCCAGGAAGCTGGGAGAGTTGGGGATATTCTGGTTATGTACATAAAGGACTTGACTCATAGATGACTTGGCTTAGTTGGTGACTTCTCTTACTCAGAGTTCTGGTAACTTGCTAAGGGAAATAAAGCTTGGCATGGCAACTGCCATTTGACTCTGGTCTGAGTCTAAGTCTTCACTTTTACACTATTCAACATTTCCTTCAAGTACTCTATATTTGTGCCTAAGCTTTTTGTTTTGTTTTGTTTTGTTTTTAGAATATTAGAGCTAAATTAAAGGTGCGGTGGCAGCTTATAGCCAAGTTAGGTGGTGACTCACTCTAGGTCACCGGAGGCAAGGCAGGGCATTCTTAGGGTTGGCTGAGGACTCCCCAAGTGCACTTTCTCTCGAGGTCAAGTCTCCAGCGATTAGCAGGCTCTGAAGTCCTTCTCCGTTCCAGCTATTTTAAAATCTTGTTTATATGCTAATCATACTCCATCCTTAGCTGGCCTTCTATCATCTGTCAAGTGAATAGTCACCATAATGGGAAAAGGACCCAGAAATTTAAATGAAAAAAGACAAAGAGTGTGAGTGAGCAGAAGCCCTCTTAGCAGAAACATAAATTCCTGTTCAGAGCCACCTTGTCTCATATCTAAGCTCACACCTTTATTTTTTATTTACTCTGGCATAAGAAGGTTTCCTTGCATTAGTAATGGTACTGTTAACGTTTTATAGGCTGTAGAAGTCATGGTCACATTGAAATCCTTCCTCATTAGTTGGAGGACTCTCAGATTTATTGAAACATCTACTGAGTTTAAGTCAGACTGTTTTCTACCCCTACCAAGAACCTGAGAATTCTTTGAGGGTGTTGGTGACATTTAGCCCCCTATCTGCTGTTAACATACACTCTTTCTTGCCCAAAGAGTTTTCAGAAAACTCTTCCACCTCCTTCTCTTAACTGAGACCTGGATCTCCTCAAAGTCTCAACTTCCTCTGCAGTCCTCACTCGTAGAAGCTGCTCATCTTTCCATGCAGCAACCTCCCAGGAAAATGATTGCTCTTCTCCTGACTCTCGCCTCATTTCAAGGTTAATCCCTTCACCTGTGCTCTTGATCCTGGTGCTTCCTGCCTTTTCTGGAACTTTGTCACATCATTCATCCCCCTCTATCCTGTATCTTCTAGTTCTCCCCCTCTAAGTCTATCAGCTTGCTCAAGTTGCCTCTGATGTTAGAAGCTTCCCTTGAATCCACATCTTCTAGCTCTCAACAACCTCTTCCTTTCTCATGCAAACTCTTTAGAGTGGGCTGTACTTTCTGTCTCTACTTCTTCACTTCCCATATCTTTTTAAGTCTCTTAACTTGGCTTCTGGTGCCATCATTCCATTAAAATGATCAAGTTAAAATTACCAACGATCTCTTAACTACCACATCCAATGGGATGTTTAAGACCTTATGTTTTGCTGTACTTCTGTTGCATTTGATGCAGGTTATTGAATCTCTTTCCTATTTTGGCTTTCATGTAGTCTCACTCTTCTGGTTTTTCTTTATGACCCTTCCTCTAGATCTCCTGTGGATGGACACTACCCTCTCTTCTCACCCCTTACATTTTGGTGTTCCTTAAAGCTTACACTGTTAGTTCAGCTCTCTTCTCATTTTACATATTCTCTCAGGGTCAGTGCACCCACTTTTACGGTTTAAATCATCACCGTGCTGCTGATAACTCCGAAATCTCAGACCTCTTGCAGAGATCTTTCAGATCCTTCTGTTGAATGACTTGCTGGAAGTCGACACCAGGTTGCTACTCACCCCAACAAACCTAAATGACTATGCTGAATTCATCGTCTTTCTTACCAAACTTCCTCCTGTGTTCTCTAGCTAGATTGATGGCCCCACCATTTACTAATCACTTAAGTAAGACATTTGAGGGCCATCCTGAACATCTCCCTTTCTTCCCTTCTCATTCAATCTACCTCCCAATGTGGCTGGGTTCGCCTCCCATAGAGCTCTCATTCTATTCCTGTCTCGTCCCCACAACCACTTCCCTACTTCAGGCTCCTATCACCTCTCTGCTAACCACAACAGCAACTCCTAATTGCTCTCCCCACCTCCATTGTTTACCTCCTTCAAATCATCTTCCAGACAGCTGGCGGAGGATTGCACTTCATAACTAAGTTTGACTGTAATATGCCCTTGATTGAATTCTGTCCATGGCTCCCCGGTTTTTATTTGCAGGGTGAAGTGCACATTCCTTAACATGGTATACACTGCTCTTCATGAGCGACCCCTGCTAGCTTCTCCAGGTTAATTTCCTGGCATCCTCCTCACAGTATATTCTCCAGCAAGAAAGTTTCTTTTGTACCCCGATGTGTGCCATGTTATTCCTCAACACACACACACACACACACACACACACACACACACACACACACAGAGGCATGCACGCACACACTCCGCTTTCTCTAAGTTGGATGCCATTTCTTTATTCTACCCCAAGACCCTGCCATTTCTGCCTCTACAGTTTACCACGTCCCATTGTGATTTTCAGTTTTTTGACTGTCGAGAGCAGTGTTTTGATATCTGGGCTGCCAGTGACCAGCCCATAGTAGGCATTCCTGGCTCATATTACAAATTACTTAGTTACTTTGTTGAATGGATGAAGGAATGAATAAACGTGTTCTCTAGGGAGTTCAGTCTCCTGGATCTGTCTGTAAAGATTGGGCCTCTCTGTATCTTCAACTCAGAACGTGAAGAGTGAACTAACAACTGTGCCTACAGATACCTCTGAGACCACCTTGTCACTGTTCCCATATTTTACCTCCCATTGTAATTCTCAGATTGTTTGGTCCCTTCTTTGGTATTGGAATAATAGGAAGATTTCTCCACAGATCCACATGCTGAATAGTAAAAGCAACTTATAATTCTGGGATTACTTGCATAAAATTAACATGTACATAAATAAGCTATTTTTTATTTTCAGGCTACCTCAGAAAATGTTGCTTGCTGCTTTTCTTTTTTTTCTACACCTCCTTATTCTCCTACTCAGTTTGCTGGGTGGGAAAAGAGTTCCCTTGTCAGGAGAAGGAAATTCTTGGAGCTGGAGGAGGCCGAGAGTCACTGCAAACTTTGCTTCTTCCTGGATTTTATAGAGTATTGCATTAGGATGGGTATCTTCCAGTTTAGAAAAGTTTGTCTCTCTGTGAGTCCTACTGCATCCTCCTCCCTATGGCCCACAGTATCCACCTGGAACCCCCTCTACCCTCCTGAACACATGTGAAAAATTCAGAGCAAGGTTAGTCCTGGGCAAACTGAGGGAGACACAAATTCGGATGCATTCTCATGTCCCTTCCATCCCTGCAACACAGAAAGAGAAGGAGGGCCCTCCCATCAGCAAATTAGTGGCCGAATTTCAGGCCAGAGAGAGGGAAATGTATGAGGTAAGCAGACCTTTTGTTGATTAATGTCTTCAGACCACGTTTGCTTGACCTATTAATCAAGCTAGGGAAACATTTGTCTTTGAGCAATACATTTTAAGACTCTTCAGACTTCCTGTACATTCCTTAGCTTCTTCCAATCACAAAGATTTCTCAAAGAAAACTGAGGGGCAGGAGTGGTAGCGATAAAATTATAGGTTTTTCTTTGTTACCCAGGAAATTCTAAATGCAGCCTACTCCTGAGGTTATGAGACAATTCTAAACTGGGAAATACAGCATGTGAGGACAAAGACAGCAGGGACAGTTGCTAATAAGTGGCAGGCTATATTCTTTCTCTTGTCATTCGCTGCAGAAACATGAATCATGGCCACATCTTTCTAGATCAGGGAGGGCCTCAGAGTCCCCCATAGATGCTCCCATGCCTGCTGACATATCCCTCGTCAGATGGCCTGAGTGTGACTGTGAGCTGTCTGAATGTTCCTTCCCTAATTTGAGAGCGCTGAAATGGAAAAACCCCAAGACTGTACTGCAATGGAACCTAGGACTCTTAGGCTGGGTTTCTTTAGCTGCTTGATACAGGATAAAAAGTTGGAAGAATGCTAATGGGTATGTCATGGGTGGAGATAATGGGTAGATAAATGGCATTACAGATACGTGAGACTATCTATTTCAGGGTAGGAGACAGTGAGGGATGGAGTGGGAGGTCTGAGGGGCATATTTCTCCTTCTCCATTCCTCTATCCTTGCCCCAGTCTGCTCAAGAGGTACCAGAAAGATGCAAACATGGAAGTATATTTTCTCTAACAGAATTATTCCGCTTTTGATTTTAGTTAGTTTTGATCCTTCAAGTAGGATGACCTTGTAAAAGTGTTCAAAATATAGAGGAGCCACAGAGTATGACCCACAAAATTCTTCATTTAGGAGATCCACAGATTTCAAGATAATTGATCAAACTCCCCAATTCGTTTTATGAAGCAATCATAATTTTAATCTCAAGATTTTCACCAAGAAATAAACTAAAATAAAAACTTTAGATTATTTCCATTTATAGATGTAGGTATAGGACTTTTTAATAAAATATTATTAGTTAGAGAGACTAGTTGTAAATCCAGTTGATGGAGTCCTAAAAGGGGGGTGGGAAAGGAAGAGGTGAGTAGAAGGCACTAAAGAGAAGCTCTACTCGTGTCGTTATTTGGACCAGAGAAAGTCCTGGTGAGTTAATTACTTCAAGGAATGAAAGATAAGAAGGCTTATCATTGTATAGAATACAATGAATCCATGTTATCAAAATAATACATAGTAGTGGGTAAAAGAAGTGAATTTGTAACACAAATACTGGTGTATTTTTATGTCAGCGCCTACTATATGTCAGTGCCTACTATCCTATGTGGAAATGAAAGCTGGATAAACTAGCTAAATATAAAAGTGAATCAGTGGTATTTAAGAGGTAGTGTGACACAGTTTCAGTAATCAGAAGACCTGAGATCTAGTCCAATTCAGCCACTAATTTGCTGTGAGACCTTAGAGAAGTCACTTGACTTATCGTGAAATTAGGTAGTTGATTTAGATCAACACTTCTCAAACTTTAATATGCATATGAATCACCTGAGGATCTTGTTTAATGTGGATTCTGTTTCAGTCCGTCTGGGGCTGGCCTGAGAGTCTGCATGTCTATGTCTATGATCTCTATGTCTCTTCCACTTCAACTGAAAATGGTTTCATGATGTGCTCTTTTTTTAAAAAAATTTTTTACTTTTTTATAACATCTTTATTGCAGTATAATTGCTTTACAACGTTGTGTTAGTTTCTGCTGTATAACAAAGTGAGTCAGCTATATGTACACATATATCCCCATATCCACTCCCTCTTGCGCCTCTCTCCCACCCTCCCTATCCCACCCCTCTAGGTGGTCACAAAGCACTGAGCTGATCTCCCTGTGCTATGCGGCTGCTTCCCACTAGCTATCTGTTTTACATTTGGTAGTGTATATATGTCAGTGCCACTCTCTCACTTCGTCCCAGCTTACCCTTCCCCCTCCCCGTGTCCTCAAGTCCATTCTCTACGTCTTCATCTTTATTCCTGTCCTGCCCCTAGGTTCATCAGAACCATTTTTTTGTTTTTAGACTCCATATGTATGTGTTAGCATATGGTATTTGTTTTTCTCTTTCTGATTTACTTCACTCTGTATGACAAACTCTAGGTCCATCCACCTCACTACAAATAACTCAACTTCATTTCTTTTTATGGCTGAGTAATATTCCATTGTATATATGTGCCACATCTTCTTTATCCATTCATCTGTCAATAGACACTTAGGTTGCTTCCATATCCTGGTTATTGTAAATAGTGCTGCAGTGAACATTGTGGTATATGTCTCTTTTTGAACTATGGTTTGCTCAGGGTATATGCCCAGTAGTGGGATTGCTGGGTCATATGGTAGTTCTATTTTTAGTTTTTTAAGGAAGCTCCATACTGTTCTCCATAGTGGTTGTATCAATTTACATTCCCACCAACGGTGCAAGAGGGTTCCCTTTTCTCCACACCCTCTCCAGCATTTATTGTTTGTAGAATTTTTGGTGATGGCCATTCTGATCGTTGTGAGGGGATACCTCATTGTGGTTTTGATTTGCATTTCTCTAATGATTAGTGACATTGAGCATCCTTTCATGTGTTTGTTGGCAATCTGTATATCTTCCTTGGAAAAATGTCTATTTAGGCCTTCTACCCATTTTTGGTTTGGGTTGTTTTTTGACATTGAGCTTCATGAGCTGCTTGTATATTTTGGAGATTAATTCTTTGACAATTTCTTTGTTTGCAAATATTTTCTCCCATTCTGAGGGTTGTCTTTTCATCTTGCTTATGGTTTCCTTTGCTGTGCAAAAGCTTTTAAGTTTCATCAGGTCCCATTTGTTTGTTTTTATTTCCATTTCTCTAGGAGGCAGGTCAAAAAGGATTTTGCTGTGATTTATGTCATAGAGTGTTCTGCCTATGTTTTCCTCTAAGAATTTTATAGTGTCTGCCCTTACATTTAGGTCTTTAATCCATTTTGAGTTTATTTTTTTGTATGGTATTAGGAAGTGTTCTCATTTCATTCTTTTCCATGTAGCTGTCCAGTTTTCCCAGCACCACTTACTGAAGAGACTGTCTTTTCTCTGTATATTCTTGCATCCTTTATCAAAGATAAGGTGACCATATGTGTGTGGGACTATCTCTGGGCTTTCTATCCTGTTCCATTGATCTATATTTCTGATTTTGTGCCATACCATACCATCTTGATTACTGTAGCTTTGTAGCATAGTCTGAAGTCAGGGAGGCTGATTCCTCCAGCTCCATTTTTCTTTCTCAAGATTGCTGTGGTTATTCGGGATCTTTTGTGTTTCCATACAAATTGTGAAATTTTTTGTTCTAGTTCTGTGAAAAATGCCATTGGTAGTTTGATAGGGATTGCATTGAATCCGTAGATTGCTTTGGGTAGGATAGCCATTTTCACAATATTGATTCCTCCAATCCAAGAACATGGTATATCTCTCCATCTGTTTCTATCATGTTTAATTTCTTTCATCAGTGTCTTATAGTTTTCTGCATACAGGTCTTTGTCTCCTTAGGTAGGTTTATTCCTAGGTATTTTATTCTTTTATTGCAATGGTAAATGGGAGTGTTTCCTTAATTTCTCTTTCAGATTTTTTGTCGTTATTTTATAGGAGTGCAAGAGATTTCTGTGCATTAATTTTGTATCCTGCTACTTTACTAAATTCATTGATTAGCTCTAGTAGTTTTCTGATAGGATCTTTAGGATTCTCTATGTATAGTATCGTGTCATCTGCAAACAGTGACAGTTTTACTTCTTCTTTTCCGATTTGGATTCCTGTTATTTCTTTTTCTTCTCTAATTGGCATGGCTAAAACTTCCAAAACTATGTTGAATAATAGTGGTGAGAGTAGGCAACCTTGTCTTGTTCCTGATCTTAGAGGAAATGGTTTCAGTTTCTCACCATTGAGAACGATGTTGGCTGTGGGTTTGTCATATATGGCCTTTATTATGTTGAGGTAAGTTCCCTCTATGCCTACTTTCTGGAGAGCTTTTATCATAAATGGGTGTTGAATTTTGTTGAAAGCTTTTTCTGCATCTATTGAGATGATCATATGGTTTTTCTCCTTCAGTTTTTTAATATGGTGTATCACATTGATTGATTTGCATATATTGAGGAATCCTTGCATTCCTGGGATAAACCCCACTTGATCATGATGTATGATCCCTTTTAATGTGCTGTTGGATTCTGTTTGCTAGTATTTTGTTGAGGATTTCTGCATCTATGTTCATCAGTGATATTGGCCTGTAGTTTTCTTTTTTTGTGACATCTTTGTCTGGTTTGGTATCAGGGTAATTGTGGCCTCGTAGAATGAGTTTGGGAGTGTTCCTCTCTCTGCTATATTTTGGAAGAGTTTGAGAGGGATAGGTGTTAGCTCTTCTCTAAATGTTTGATAGAATTTGCCTGTGAATCCATCTGTTCCTGGGCTTTTGTTGGAAGATTTAAAATCATAGTTTCAATTTCACTGCTTGTGATTGGTCTGTTTATATTTTGTATTTCTTCCTGGTTCAGTCTCATAAGGTTGTACTTTTCTTAGAATGTGTCTGTTTCTTCCAGGTTGTCCAGTTTATTGGCATATAGTTGCTTGTAGTAATTTTTCATGATCCTTTGTATTTTCTGCAGTGTCAGTTGTTACTTCTTTTCCATTTCTAATTCTGTTGATTTGAGTCTCCTCCCTCTTTTTCTTGATGAGTTTGGCTATGGTTTATCAATTTTGTTTATCTTTTCAAAGAACCAGCTTTTAGTTTTATTCATCTTCATTATAGTTTTCTTCATTTCTTTTTCATTTATTTGTGATCTGATCTTTATGATTTCTTTCCTTCTGCTAACTTTGTTTTTTTTTGTTGTTGTTGTTGTCCTTTCTCTAATTGCTTTATGTGTAAGTTTAGTTTGTTTGAGATTTTTCTTGTTTCTTGAGGTAAGATTGTATTGCTATAAACTTCCCTCTTAGAACTGCTTTTGCTGCATCCCATAGGTTTTGGGTCATTGTGTTTTCATTGTCATTTGTTTCTAGGTATTTTTTTATTTCCTCTTTGATTTCTTCAGTGATCATTTGGTTATTTAGTAGTGTATTGTTTAGCCTCCATGTGTTTGTATTTTTTACAGTTTTTTTTCCTGTAATTGATATCTAGTCTCATAGCCTTGTGGTCAGAAAAGATACTTGATACAATTTCAATTTTCTTAAATTTACCAAAGCTTGATTTGTGACCCAAAATATGATCTATCATGGAGAATGTTCCATGAGCACTTGAGAAGAAAGTGTATTCTGTTGGTTTTGGATGGAATGTCCTATAAATATCAATTAAGTCCGTCTTGTCTAATGTGTCATTTAAAGCTTGTGTTTCCTTATTTATTTTCATTTTGGATGATCTGTCCGTTGGTGAAAGTGGGGTGTTAAAGTCCTCTACTATGATTGTGTTACTGTCAGTTTCCCCTTTTATGGCTGTTAGTATTTGCTTTATGTATTGAAGTGCTCCTATGTTGGGTGCATAAATATTTACAATTGTTATATCTTCTTGTTGGATTGATCCCTTGATCATTATGTATTCTCCTTCTTTGTCTCTTATAATAGTCTTTATTTTAAAGTCTATTTTGTCTGATATGAGAATTGCTACTACAGCTTTCCTTTGATTTCCATTTGCATGGAATATCTTTTTCCATCCCCTCACTTTCAGTCTGTATGTGTCCCTAGGTCTGAAGTGGGTCTCTTGTAGACAGCATATATACGGGTCTTGTTTTTCTATCCATTCAGCCAGTCTATGTCTTTTGATTGGAGCATTTAATCCATTTACATTTAAGGTAATTATCAATATCTGTGTTCCCATTACCATTTTCTTAATTGTTTTGGGTTTGTTTTTGTAGGTGTTTTCCTTCTCTTGTGTTTCCTGCACAGAGAAATTCCTTTAGTATTTGTTGTAAAGCTGGTTTGGTGGTGCTGAAGTCTCTTAACTTTTGCTTGTCTGTAAAGGTTTTAATTTCTCCATCAAATCTGAATGAGATCCTTGCTGGGTAGAGTAATCTTGGTTGTAGGATTTTCCCTTTGATCACTTTAAAGATGTCTTGCCACTCCCTTCTGGCTTGCAGAATTTCTGCTGAAAGATCAGCTGTTAACCTTATGGGTATCCCCTTGTATGTTATTTGTTGCTTTTCCCTTGATGCTTTTAATATTTTTTGTTTGGATTTAATTTTTGGTAGTTTGGTTAATATGTGTCTTGGCGTGTTTCTCCTTGGATTTATCCTGTATGGGATTCTCTGCGCTTCCTGGACTTGATTGACTATTTCCTTTCCCATGTTAGGGAAGTTTTCATCTATAATCTCTTCAAATATTTTCTCAGAACGTTTCTTTTTCTCTTCTTCTTCTGGGACCCGTATAATTGGAATTTTGGTGCATTTAATGTTGTCCCAGAGGTCTCTGGCACCGTCCTTAATTCTTTTCATTCTTTTTTCTTTATTCTGCTCTACAGCAGTTATTTCCACTATTTCATCTTTAAGGTCACTTATCCGTTCTTCTGCCTCAGTTATTCTGCTATTGATTCCTTCTAGAGAATTTTTAATTTCATTTATTGTGTTGTTCATCATTGTTTGCTTGCTCTTTAGTTCTTCTAGGTCCTTGTTAAATGTTTCTTGTATTTTCTTCATTCTGTTTCCAAGATTTTGGATCATCTTTACAATCATTATTCTGAATTCTTTTTCAGGTAGACTGCCTATTTCCTCTTCATTTGTTTGGTCTGGTGGGTTTTTACCTTGCTCCTTTATGTGCTGCATATTTCTCTGTCTTCTCATTTTGCTTAACTTATTGTATTTGGGGTCTCCTTTTTGCAGGCTGCAGGTTCATAGTTCCCGTTTTTTTTGGGGTCTGCCCCCAGTGGCTAAGGTTGGTTCAGTGTGTTGTGTAGGCTTCCTGGTCGAGGGGACGTGCCTGTGTTCTGGTGGATGGGACTGGATCTTGTCTTTCTGGTGGGCAGGGCCGCATCTGGTGGTGTGTTCTGGGGTGTCTGTGAACTTCATATGCTTTTAGACAGCATCTCTGCTAATGGGTGAGTTTGTGTTCATGTCTTGCTAGTTGTTTGGCATGGGGCAGCCAGCACTGGAGCTTGCTGGCCGTTGGGTGGAGCTGGGTCTTAGTGTTGAGATGGAGGTCTCTGGTGGTCTAGCGTCCTAGACTTGGCTCTCTCACCTTGGAGGCTCAGGCCTGACTCCAGGCCAGAGCACCAAGACCCTGTCAGCCACACGGCTCAAAAGAAAAGGAAGAAGAAAAAAAGGAAGAAAAAAATAAATAAAAAAAGAAGAGAGCGACCAAACCAATAAACAAAACCACCAGTTATAAGAAGCACTAAAAGCTAAACTAAGATAAACATAAAAATTGGAAACAAATCCGTCACAGACAGCAAACCCCAAGTGTACAGCTGCTCCTAAAGTCTACCGCCTCAATTTTGGGAATGTTTGTTGTCTATTCAGGTATTCCACAGATGCAGGGTTCATCAAGTTGATTGTGGGGATTTAGTCCACTGCTCCTGAGCCTGCTCGGAGAAATTTCTCTTTCTCTTCTTTGTTTGCACAGCTCCTGGGGTTCAGCTTTGGTTTTGGCCCCACTCTGTGTGTAGGTCGCCCTCAGGCATCTCTTCCCTGCCCAGACAGGAGGGGGTTAAAGTAGCGGCTGATTAGGTCCCTCTTTCTCTCTCAGGCCAGGGAGAAGGAGGGGTACAGTAGTCATAATTGGAATGCGGGGTGAGCCAGCAGTGGCAGAGGCCAGGGTGACATTGCAACAGCCTGAGGTGCACCATGTGTTTTCCTGGGGAAGTTGTCCCTGGATCTCGGGACCCTGGCAGTGGTGTGCTGCACAGGCTCCCGGGGTGGGGGTGGGGGTATGGGTAGTGACCTGTGCTTGCACACAGGATTCTTAGTGGCAGCGGCAGCAGCGTTAGCATTTTATGCCCATCTCTGGGATCCGAGCTGATAGGAGTGGCTCGTGCCTGTCTCTTTTCTGTAGCTCACTTAGGTGGTGCTCTGCCTTCTGTGGGCACACAGGGAAGGAATCCCCTCTCTTTGAGCACTCCAAAACAATGGTCTCTTGCCTCTTAGGCAGGTCCAGACTTTTTCTCTGACTCCCTCCCAGCTACCTGTGGTGCACTAGCCCCCTTCAGGCTGTGTTCATGCAGCCAACCCCAGTCCTCTCCCTGGGATCTGACCTCCAAAGCCCAAACCTCAGCTCCCAGCCCCCACCCGCCCCAGTGGGTGAGCTGAGAAGCCTCTCGGGCTGCTGAGTACTGGTCGGCACGGATCCTCTGTGCGGGAATCTCTCTGCTTTGCCCTGTGCACCCCTGTTGCTGCGCTCTCCTCTGTGGCTCTGAAGCTTACTCTCGCCCACCCCACCCCCTGCCCCGTCTCTGCCAGTGAAGGGGCTCCCTAGTGTGTGGAAACTTTCCTCTTTCACAGCTCCCTCCCAGAGGTGCCCATTCCATTCCTATTCTTTTGTCTCTGTTTTTTCTTTTTTCTTTTTTCTTTTTCCCTACCCAGGTACATGGGGATTTTGCCTTTTGGGAAGTCTGAGGTCTTCTGCCAGTGTTCAGTAGGTGTTCTGTAGGGGTTGTTCCACATTTAGTTGTATTTTTTTTTGATGTAGGAACAGGTGGCGAGGACCCAACAAGAGGAACAGTCAACGTGCCTTCAAAACCAGAACTCTTCCCCTTTGCATTTATTCATTGGAAAATGACTTCAACCCATGTTGCTGTGAGTGCCAAAATTTTGTTCTTTTTATGGCTGAGTAGTAGTCTATTGTATATAGGTACCACATCTTCTTTATCCATTCATCTGTTGATGGACACTTAGGCTGCTTCCATATCTTGGCAATTGTAAATAATGCTGCTATGAACATTGTGGTGCGTGTATCTTTTTGAATTAGTGGGTTGTTTTTTTTTTTCGGATATATACCAAGGGGTGGAATTGCTGGGTCATATGGTAATTCTATTATCAGTTTTTTGAGAAACTTCCACACTGTTTTCCACAGTAGCTGTACCAATTTACATTCCCACTAACAGTGCACAAATGTTCCCTTTTCTCCACATCCTCGCCAACATTTGCTATTTGTGTTCTTTCTGATGATAGCCACTCTGACAGGTGTGAGGTGATATCTCATTGTGGTTTTGATTTGCATTTCCCTGATGCTGAGCATCTTTTCATGTGCCTGTTGGTCATCTGCATTTCCTCTTTGGAAGAATGTCTGTTCAGTTCTTCTGCCCATTTTTTGATTGGGTTGTTTTGTTTTGTTTTGTTTTGTTTTTGATGATAAGTTGTGTGAGCTGTTTATATACGTTGGCTATTAATCCCTTATCGGTCATATCACATGCAAATATTTTCTACCATTCAGTAGGTTGTCTTCTTGTTTGTTGATGGTTTTCTTAGCTGTGAAAAAGGTTTTAAGTTCAAATAGATCCCATTTGTTTATTTTTTATTTTATTTCCTTTAGGAGATGATTCAAAAAATTATTGCTGCGACTTATGTCAAAGAGTGTTCTGCCTATGTTTTCCTCTAGAGTTTTGTAGTATCTGGTCTTACATTTAGGTTTTTAATCCATTTTGAGTTTATTTTTGAATATGGTGTTAGAGAATGTTCTAATTTCATTCTTTTACATGTATGTAGCTGTCCAGTTTTCCCAGCACCACTTATTAAAGAGACTGTCTTTTCTCCATTGTATATTATCACCTCCTTTGTCATATGTTAATTTACTATAAGTGTGTGGGTTTATTTCTGGGCTTTCTATCCTGTTCCATTGATCTATAAGTGTGTCTTGGTGCCAGTAGCATACTGTTTTGATTAATGTAGCTTTTCTTTTCATTCTTCTCCAATAAATTTTATTCAAACAACTCTCCCCAATTTTCTCCTAATCCCTAGTAAAAGCTGATCTTCCCTTTGTCTCTTTGGACTTGCCTATGTTTCACCATAGTTTACATTTTTCTTTTTTTTTTCTGATGACCTTGGGTTTTTTTTTTTAAACATCTTTATTGGAGTACAGTTGCCCCACAATAGTATGTTAGTTTCTGCTTTATAACAAAGTGAATCAGCTATACATATACACATATCCCCATATCTCCTCTCTCTTGTGTTTCCCTCCCATCCTCCCTATTCCACCCCTCTAGCTGGTCACAAAGCACTGAGCTGATCTCCTTGTGCCATGTGGCTGCCCCCCACCAGCCATCCATTATACATTTGGTAGTGTATATGTGTCCATGCCACTCTCTCACTTCGTCCCTTTGTAGTATAGTCTGAAGTCAGGGCACATGATTCCTCCAGCTCCATTCTTCTTTCTCAAGATCATTTTGGCTATTCTTTTGGTTTCCATACAAATTAAAAATTTTTTTCTTCTAGTTCTGTGAAAAATGTCATTGGTATTTTGATAGGGATTGCGTTGAATCTGTAGATTGCCTTGGGTAGTACTGTCATTTTAACAATATTGATTCTTCCAATTCAAGAACATGGTATATCTTTCCATCTGTTTGTGTCATCTTCAATTTCTTTCATCAGTGTCTTACAGTTTTCCGAGTTTGACAAGTCTTTTACCTCCTTAGGTAGTTTTATTCCTAGGTATTTTATTCTTTTTGATGCGATGGTAAATGGGATTATTTCTTTAATTTCTCTTTCTGATACTTTGTTCTTAGTGTATAGAAATGCAACAGATTTCTATATATTTTGTATCCTGAAACTTTATCAAATTCATTGATGAGCTCTAGTAGCTTTCTGGTGGCTTCTTTAGGATTTTCTATGTATTGTATCGTGTCATCTGTATTGTATCGTGTCAGTTTTACTTCTTCCTTTACAATTTGTATTCCTTTTATTTCTTTTTCTTCTCTGACTGCTGTGGCTAGGACTTTCAAAATTATGTTGAATGAAAGTGGTGAGAGTGGGCATCCGTGTCTTGTTCCTGATCTTAGAAGAAATGCTTTCAGCTTTTCACCATTGAGTATGATATTAGCTGTGGTTTATCATATATGGCCTTCATTATATTGAAGTATGTTCCCTTTATGCCCACTTTCTGGAAAGTTTTGATCATAAATGGATGTTGAATTTTATCAAAAGCTTTTTTTGCCCCTATTGAGATGATCATATGGTTTTTATTATTCATTTTGTTAATGTGTTATATCACATTGATTGATTTGCAGTATTGAAAAATTCTTGCATCCCTGGGATAAATCCCACTTGATCATGGTATATGATTGTTTTAATGTATTGTTGGATTTTGTTTGCTAATATTTTGTTGAGGATTTTTACATCTATGTTCATTAGTAATATTGGCCTGTAATTTTCTTTTTATGTGTGATATCTTTGTCTGGTGTTGGTATCAGGGTGATGGTGACCTCATAGAATGAGTTCAGAAGTGTTCCTTCCTCTGCAGTTTTTTGGAATAGTTTCAGAAGGGTAGGTGTTAATTCTTCTCTGAATGTTTGGTAGAATGCATCTGTGAAGCCATCTGGTTCTGGACTTCTGTTTGTTGGGAGTTTTTAAATTACTGGTTCAATTTCAGTTCTGGTAACTTGTCTGTTCATATTTTCTATTTCTTCCTGGTTAAGTCTTGGGAGATTGTACCTTTCTAAGAAATTGTCCATTTCTCCTAGGTCGTCCATTTTATCGGCATACTAACAAGACCCCTTTTTAAGCAGTCCTCAGACACTTCAAGAGTTGCTTGGTTTATAGTTCTAGCCATTTTATTCCCCCTTTTGTTGCAAGAATAAGGGCCAGAGAATCTCTGCATTTTGTGTATATTTATGTTAGAGATGACCTTTTGTTTCTGATTGAAAATTAGAATGTTGGATTCTGATGGGTATATCACCTGGGAGGACACTTTCAGAAATGTTTGCTGTCGAAACTCTGGAGAGGAGAGGAACTGGGCTCAGACGGCATAATGAGGAGGATGAACCCTTGGGTTGGTTGCTTGGCCCAGGTCCAGCCCAGAGCCCACTATTTTTTTTTTTTTTTTTCCTTTTTTGCGGTACGCGGGCCTCTCACTGTCGTGGCCTCTCCCGTTGCGGAGCACAGGCTCCTGACGCGCAGACTCAGCGGCCATGGCTCACAGGCCCAGCCGCTCAGCGGCATGTGGGATCTTCCTGGACCGGGGCACGAACCCGTGTCCCCTGCATTGGCAGGCAGACTCTCAACCACTGCGCCACCAGCGAAGCCCCAGGGCAGTTAATTTTGGGTCTTTGACAAATAATCTAGGAGAGAGACTTTTAATAATAATAATAATAATTTTCATTACTTGCACTGAAGCTCTTGGTCAGGAACACTGCCTTAGGGGAGCATCTCATATAGTCTCTCATTTCCCACTTAGTTAAAAGAACTGTTGTTTTGCCAGAGGCATCCCGGGAGGCAGAAGGCCTTGTGAGAGACCTGCTAGTGTGTCTTTAAAGTCAGATGCGTAAGAACAGAAAAGTAAATAAGCAGTTATTATCCAGGAGGATAAGTGCTGTGGTGGGCAGATGCCCATGGAGCTATGGGGTCATAGGAGGGGGTCTGGGAAGTGTCCTGGTGGAGGTGAGAGCTCCTGGTGAAGGATGAACAGGAGTTCCTCGGCAGAGGTGGGGGAAGGGGGAGTAAGAAAGCCAATCTGGCAGAGAGAGTAACATGAAGATGTGTGTGTATGTATGTGAGAGAGAGAGAGAGGAAGTAGCACATTTGAAGAACCACAAGTAGAGTGGGTTTGGAAGAGTAGCAAGAGGTATAATTAAAAGGCTAGGGGACTTTTATTTAAAGAAGGTAAATTGAACACATGCATTATATTTCTCCCTGGCAAAACTCTATTAAAGAGATGATAATGGGATTTTTATAAATATATAAACCGTAAGAACAAACAGAACAGGAAAGATACAAAAGTAACAAAATTTTAGAGGACAGGCAATAGATGGAAGAGTGGTAATTGATTAACATACTGGAGAAAGTGGAATCCTAACGTTAAGTAAGCGGTGGGGAAAACTAAATAGGAAGCTGAGTTGAACCAGAAAATACCCCTCCAAGTCTCAGGAAGCACAGGTAATGGACACTCCGGAAGTAGAAACGAAGGAGAATATAAAACCAGGAGAAGTGGTTCAGGTTACTTGAGAGAAAGAGTTGGACCCCCAAATCGTTTCCCCATCTGTATAAGAAAATGACTTCCCACTTCTATGCTGACAGAAGAGTAGAGAGTTATTCTCCTGAAGGGATAAAATGGACACCATTTAGAGTCGAGTATGTGAATATCATATTGAAAATACAGTGAGTTAGTGAAAGTTTTCATACTGAGATTGAGGCAGCCCCGTTCTTCGGCTCTTACCAGGCTCTCAGAATTTTGGCAATCACATCTTTATCCGTCAAGAAACAGATGAAAAGAGCCTTCTCTGGAAATATGACAAACCCAAGAAAAATGATCTAAGCGTACTGACATAGGACCTTCCACAGGGAGCCGGTGAGATATCAACAGTGAAGTCCATCTATAGGCAGTTTCTTTAAGGCAGTAAAATTGACAGGAAGCCTAATACACTAATGATGTTTACACAATTGGAGGAGAGTTTGGAGCTGAATTACTGATGAGTACATGAAAAAAAATTAAGGGTATGTTTATAGAAATCTAAGCAAATAAACAAACAGACAAAAGACGACAATTATCTCCAGGGAAAACAGAAAGTTGTGCAGAAGGGAAAAGTCATCATAGTGTATATTACGTGGCTCAGTTACGAGATGTATTTACATAGTTATAATAATATAAACGCAGAATATTTGTCCTACAAAAATTCTAAATACAAGTAAGATGAAGGGCTAGAAAGTGTATTGGGAACAAGGGTGTGGGTGTGAGAAAACACCTTATCCTTATCTTCCACAGTAGACAGTTAATAGATTACGTCTAAAAATAGAAAAATCAGGAGGTAGTAATATAGTGACAGTCTTCATCAAATTAGGAAACACCAGAGAAGAGGAATTATGAGAGAAGGCAATAGATTTGTTATTGAAGTGTGGCTTTGAGGAATCTGTGAAACAGCCAAGTGGAGCTGTCTCTTAAGCAGTTGGCTCTAGGGATCCAATGCTATCCAGCCCCAGTAAAGGTTCTTGGAGAGAATTAAGCCCCACAGGAAATGATTTGAGTGACTATTTTCCCAGTTCTCCCCCAGGATGGTTGATAGCTACTCCCATTCTAGATACATAGACGTTAATTAGTTATATACAGTGGATGCACTAGGGCTTAATGCCCCTATAGAAGCCAACTGAGAAGGGCTGGGTGGCAGAGTGGGAAGTGGGAATTTGGAGCCCTTGCCAGAGGAGTAGATTGAATTGGCAAAGGGCCAAGGATAATCACTAGAGGACATTAACAGGTTAGGGCTGGACAGGGCAAGAGATGACTACAAGGAAATTAAGAAAGAGCAACTAGAATAGAAATAAAACAAACTCAGAAGCTAAAAGAGAAGAGATTTGAAGGAGCAGGTACATGGGAGGTGCTAAAAGTTGCAGAAAGAGTAAGTGAAATAAGGATTATAAGGGGGCTGTTGATTTTACCTGTAAGGAAGTTGTCAGTAACCTTAGTTGGAGCAGTTTTACCGGAGTAGGTGGTGTTCAGAAGCCACACTGCAGTGTACTTGGGGCCCAGGAATCAGTCAACTGAAATAGTGCCCACATATCTAACCCAAGCTGAAACTCCATTCATGCTCCAAGTCACATCCCTTAGGAGGGAGCTGTGCTTTCACCCAGGAGACCACTTAGACACACAACATTGGGTTTCTACGATGACTTTGTGAGAACATTTCTAGGGATTCATGGACCCTGGCCAATCCTATTACTGCATTCTTCAGATTAGTTATTTTTATGATTTTTAGATGTGAAACCTTAAATGGGATGAAGTGCTGAAACTGACCAGAGGAAGAGTGAGTTGAATTACTTTGTCCTTCGAGTAATTTCCCAGCATGAGCCAAGAACTCTTCATTTGACAAAGTAAAAGCTTCCCTATAATACGAATGGGTTTATCGATATGTCACTGGAATCTCTGGTGGTATAGCATTTCCCCTCCCACTACCTTCCCTCCCTCCCTCCCTTCCTTTCTTCCTCTCTCCCTCCCTCTCTCCCTCCCTCCCTTACAGTATTTACCACTATCCTGGGAGTTACAGAGATAAAAACAGCGAGTGGATAAGGATTGTGCTCTTAAGAAGTTTACAGTAGAGGCAAAGGGATGATTTGTTGTGCCCAAGCAACACCAGTACAAGGTTAAAAGCGCTAAGGAGCCTTATTCTTACGGTGGGTCTTCTATCCAAATCAGCCATACATGAGAGGACTAAAGTGAGGTGGGATCTCCTAGGAAGTGTGTCAACAGTTCTGCCTTGACATTGCCCCTTATCTGATCTGAGTGTGACCCCAGTCTTTCCAGAGCTGCGTGGGTTGTGAACTCTCAACTTATAGGGCTACTTCCAGATGGAGTAGCTGGGCCACATATGCAAAGGGAGGGTGAAGAGGAGGTTCCATCTGAAGCTTGTGTTTGCCGTTTGTTACGATGTTCCTTCCCTGCTGGGTGATACTTGATATGGGTGATACTTGAGACGATGATACTTCTGACCTGTTGGGTACTTAAAGGGGCGTATTAAAATTTAAACCAGGAGCCTCAGTCCTTATAACTGGAAGATCCATATCTTATTGTGGCACAACCAGATATGTGGCTATGACATCAAATCAGATTTATAGTAGTACCCCAAACTTCAATACCCAGAGCCCCCATCCATCCTTGACAGGCACGAAGTCCTGTTGTTTCCATGAGTTTCTCTCTCCAGGTATTTTTGGACCCTCCCTCATATTTTGTTCATGCATTTCAATTGTTCCCTTGGTCTCCTGGGATTACCCTAACCAGGATGTATGTGGGGCTAACAGTTTCTCACAGCTCTGCCAGCAGCTCTGACGTCCCTGTTCTCCGCTGGCCACAGACGTCAGCCAACCGGTGATGCTGAGTATGCAGCCAGATGGCCTGTTGGCCTCTAGAACTCTTCTCCGTCTGGTCATTTAGGAAATGCTCTTTCTCTTCTGACCAGCTCTTTCAGAAGTGTTTTGGACAGCAGAGCTATTGGACCTCGGCGGTATTGTCTCTCTTTGCCCCACAGCCCATGTTTTCCTTGAGTGGACAGCTCATCTAGGAGGGGTTCAGCTGCCTGGTGTTAGGTTCCACACTGCACCTCTCTGGAACTTTTGCTTCTCCAAATCCCAGGCTCATTCTACCACCAACCTCAGTCGTCCTTTTGTTTTCCTGTTGGATTCCCAGAATGCCAGGGCTATTCCTGGGCAGCTCTTTTAGGGTCCCTGAATATTTCCTGGGAGTTAAAAAGTTCCTTGAACATGCTCAGGGAATCCCAAGAACTTCTTAGTGAAGGTATAGCCTAACTTCACCACACTGACCCAGCCAGCTATGTGTGTTCCCCAGCTAGGGGGAGGGTAGGAAAAGGGGTACACTTTTGTTTCAGTGTTGTGGAAACCAACAGAATTTTCTTTAAAAGTGCAAACTGTACAGAGAATCCTTGAAGGGTTACTTGGGATTGGGGGTGGTGAAGTGGACATATGAAAAACCATGGGAGGTTTTGGTTGGAACTTTCAAACCTGAGTCATTGCCAGCAGTGGCAGCTCCTCCATAGGTCTGAGTGAGCTTGGCTTTTAAAATAACATGCTATTAGACTTGCTGCAGAGTCTCAGCTGTTTGTGGATTAGCCTCTGAAAGTCTTCATATTGCTGTAAAATTTGTAACAGAGGAGATGGAATGTGTGTATTGTGAGAAGATGGGAGAACAAAGTATAATTGAATGTGAAGTAAGAAAGGTGGGGGGCATGGAAAATACTTGGGGAAGAGGGTGTTTGTCATTAATTTTGACTGCCTGCCCACCCTCCCTCTCTGCCCTTTATCTTTGAGACATCCTCCACCTGGGCAGAGAGCAGAGTCTTCCTCTCTCTGTGGAGCCTAGATACTTACAACTCCAGCTTTCCTTACAGTTAGACCATAGGCATATGACTAATGATTCATGAATCAGATTCACCCAGGGTGGATTTTGACTTAGAAGCTATGAATCCAAATGACCTGGGGCTGTGCAGACACCATCTTGGTGAGGGTAATGGTGCCCATAGAAGCAAGATCCAGTTTCCAGAGTCATGGTGGTAGCGATTCTAGTATCAGGGACCAGTGTCCAGGATCAGGGTTGTCAGTGGAAGAGGCAGTTGGTCTGTGTCCAGTAGAAGCAACAATTATGTCTTTAAAGAATCAGTTCCACAAGAGAATTTTGTGTGCTTTTCTTGGACAGGTGACATTTAAGCCTGATTCTGATCCTCCTGGAGCCTCCATGAGCAGCTCAATATCTTTTAATTATTCCCTTTCTGCCTCAATCACCGAGCTTGCAGCTATGAACCTTGACACCAAAACAAACAAACAAGCAAAATTTATGTTACAAAAGGTTTGAAAAGACGAAGAAAAGGCACTCATAATCCTGTCACTTTAACACAGCAATGATGACACCCAAGTTTTCCTCGAGACACTTTCCCAAAGTGTTTCCACAGAGCACTAGATGTCGTATGGGCAGAAAAAGTGTCCGTCAAATGATTTTGGAACTTTGGAGAATGTTTTGATAATACAGTTTTCTTTTCTTCAATACGTAGCTTCTCAAAATTTTTATTATGTAAGTAAACTTTGAGAAGATTCAGGAAAGAGATAGGCAATTACATTTCCCCCCCTGGCAACGTTCCAAGGATTTTGAGGAGCACATGCTGCAAAATGCTGCCTTATGCTCTTTGCTGACACGCAAGCGATCTACCCAGTGATAGTCAGAGGGCACTTGTAATTTTATGCCCTGCTTTTGAGGGCAAAACTTTGCATGGAAGAAGCTTCTCTCTTTTGTCTCTGGGGTCTCTAAGTATGAACCTGAAATCACCCAGCAGATGAAAAGGTGGGAACCCCTGCCTTGAGTACTTAGTCTCTGCTCATGTGTATTCCGGTAGAAGCAGGTTGTCAGGACTTGAAATTAGGGTCAAGACCTTCTAATCCTGAAATAAACTGAATTTATTTGGGCATTTCCAGCTCACTAAAGAGCATATCCAACTTCCACTCCCTAGACATAAACCTCGCACGCACGGTGATTTGACACAGACTATAAAGGACAAAGGAAAATCTGATTTTCCTCAAAGGAAGAAACTCCAGGTGCAACAGACTGACTGCAACAGGGTTTGTCATGCAAATGACTCAGAGTATCCTTGTTGCTCCCAATTATGCCCACTGTGGAAAGGGCAGAGATTTAAGAAAACTTAGAGGAAAGAAAAATAATGGATCATCTGTATGCCACTGGCTGTTAAAGGAGAAAAGGAAAAAAAACCCTTTTCACTTTATTATTTTTTTACACCTGCTGAGTTGGCCCCAGGAAATATGACACTTGCTGATAACTCTATCTCAGCTGTGCTGTATAACTGCCGGTTAGAACACGGTGCTGACAAAGGCACAGACGTGAATCTCCATTCGAATTTATATTCAATGAGGATAGAAACTTGGTTTTTTCACTGCTGTATCCTCAGGATGTAGATTAGTTGCACTATAAATATTTGTAGAATTAATGAAATCTGTCTCCTTATAGAAGAGCTAGTTTTGCTGGGCCCACAGACAGAGGTTGAACCTCTAATCCCCACCAGCCTGAAACCTCTAGTTTGGTGTATATTGTGTATAAAGGCAATTACCATCGTATTTCTCTAAGTTACCACTGAAAAATTGTCCAGGCACAGATCTCCACAATGTCCTATTTAGTAGGCATTCACTGTGAATTATCTCCTTGCTATAAACTCGCACATTTAGAAAATGCATAGCTTTGTTTCTGGTAATATAATGTCTAGGTATCTGAAACAATCTTCCTGCTAATAACTATGAAAAATGCTGGTTACTGTGTATTTTTAAAATCTTAAAAGCACTGAAGAACTGGTAAAATATAGCAGCAAGAATTTATCAGTCCAACCTCCAAGGGAAGGCAGGAAGAGAGAGAAGTAAGCAAAGTTTTTACCCTGAGGGCTGTTGCTGAACCTGATGAACTTGAGCTTCAATTTTCATAGTTTTTTAGGACAAGTGCCTGTGTGTATGTGTGTGTGTGTGAGTGACAGTGGGGGGAGGGGAAGAAAGCAAAGTCCAGCAACTGTTTCCAAATCCTGGAACCCCATTGGGTCACATACTAAGTGTCAGTGTGAACCAGATTGAAACCCAACTGCACCCTTCTACACACAGGAAATTTCAAGGCAAGATGCCTAAGCATCGGACAAAACAGGCGGTAATAATAATAATAAAACTCTTCCTGATGATTAATTTTTTTTTTTTTTTTGCAATATGCGGGTCTCTCACTGTTGTGGCCTCTCCCGTTGCGGAGCACAGGCTCCGGACGCGCAGGCTCAGCGTCCATGGCTCGCGGGCCCAGCCGCTCCACGGCATGTGGGATCTTCCCGGACCGGGGCACGAACACGTGTCCCCTGCATCGGCAGGCGGACTCTCAACCACTGTGCCACCAGGGAAGCCCCCTGATGATTAAAAATTTAAGCTGACTTTTGTGTGGACATGTAAGTCAAATTTGTGTGACCCAGATGGTCCAGAAGTCTTCAAGTCAGATTTTAAAATATTCCCAGAATGGCAATGTCCCAATCATCTGGTAAAAGCAAGCACAAATCCTCTCTGAAGGAATCCACTTCTATCCAAGGCCTCAAAGAATTCTCCCAAAGGAAAGGAAAAGGAGCAGCTAACAATGAATAATTAGTAAATATGTTGACAGAAGAAACAGATCTACACAGACTTCAGATATTATAATTATCAATCTCATGATCCAAGATAAAGACGATCGCTGCATTTAAAGAAATAAAAGACAAGTTTAAAATGTCTGTAGAAAATACAAAACTAATGAGGGTCTAAGCAGATGTTAAAATCTAAATTGAGGCATATTACAAATTTTAAGAATTTATTTGAGCAAAACTCTATTCAAATCAGGCAGTGCCAAACTGGAAATGGTTAGGGGCACTCCACCAAGAGAAGCAGGAGAAAGACATATATAGAGAAAGCGTGGAAGCAAAGAAAGGAAATTATTTCATTGGCTACAGCTTAAAGCCTAGCTACCTGTTTGTGATTGGTTGTCCTTAGTGTTTTGATTTCAGAACCTTGAGGCATTTACAGGCTTAGATTTTGGTTTGTTTCCATAGGCTGCCATGGCATTAGAGCCACCTCAGTTTAATGAGCTCCTTGTTTAATTAATTTAATGCAGATTTGAAGAAGAACCAAATATAATTTATTGAAATGAAAATTATAATAATAAAATTTTAAAACTCAGCGGATGAGTTTAATATCAAATTAGATGGAGGTGAAGAGAGAATGGGTGAACTAGAAGATAGGTCAAATAAATTACTTAGAATGTAGCGTAGAGACACACAAAATAGAAGATATGACAGAGATCTCGAGAGACTTAGAGCATGGAATGTAAAGATCTAACAAAAATTTAATTGGAGTTCAGAAGGAGAGATGAGAATGGGATAGGGAAGGTGCTCAGAGGTAAGAGTTGAGACTTTTTGATAACTGTTAAAGACTAAAACACACAGATTCAACAATTCTCACAAATCCTAAAAAGATTAAATAAAAATAAATGTACATCTGGGCACATTGCAGTGAGACATCAGGACATGAACAGCAAAGAGAAAACTGAAGAGCAACCAGAAGGTAAAATGTATATTACCTTTAAAGAACAGTAGTCAGACAGAAAGCTGTTTTTCAAAAGAAATAATAGAAGCCCAGAATCAAATCTTCAGTGTGCTGAGGAAGAAAATAACTACTAACGTGGAATTCTGTACCCAGGAAAACTATATTTCAAGACTAAGAACAAAATCCAAAACATTTTCAGAAAACCAAAAACCAAGAGAATTTGCTGCCAGGAGAACCTCTCAAAAGGAAATTCTAAAGGATGAATTGCAAGCAAAAGGAAAGCAATCCCAGATAGAAGGCTTACAATCAAAAAAGGAACAAAGAGTGAGAGGATGGTAAATACATGGGTAAATTTAAATACTCATAAAACAATACCAATAACATCTTGTGTGGCATTTTATTTTTTTAAGTAAGATAAAAGTAAACTACTTTAATTGAAATAGTAATTCTGGAGAATGATAAATGGTATTAAGGTGTTATAAAGTCCTTGTTTTGTCTAGATGAAGGGTAAAAGTACTGTTTAAATTTAGGCTTTGATGAGAGAGAGACAGAGAGAGAAAGAGAGGGAGAAACAGTGGAACAAATAGCACAAAATAAAGTGAAGGAATACATATAGAAATATATCAGTTATTTTATTAAATGTAAAAGGAATAAGTGAAAATATATAAAGAACACTTACAATTCAACAATAAGAAAAATAAGTCAATTAAAAATGACCAAAAGGGCTTCCCTGGTGGCGCAGTGGTTGAGAGTCCGCCTGCCGATGCAGGGGACACGGGTTCGTGCCCTGGTGTGGGAGGATCCCACGTGCCGCGGAGCGGCTGGGCCCGTGAGCCATGGCCACTGAGCCTGCGCGTCCGGAGCCTGTTGCTCCGCAACGGGAGAGGCCACAACAGTGAGAGGCCCGCGTACCGCAAAAAAAAAAAAAAAAAAAAAAAAAAAAAATGACCAAAAGATATGAATGGACACTTCAACAAAGAAGTTAAACAGATGGCAAATAAGCATATGAAAAGATCCTCAACATTTTTTGTCATTGGTGAATTTGAAATTAAAACAACAATGAGATACAACCACAAACCAATGAAAATAGCCCAAAACCAAAGAAACTGACAGTATCAAATACTAGCTAAGATGCAGAGGAGCAGGAACTCTCATTCGTTGCTGGTGGTAACGCAGAATGGTACAGCCAATTTGGAAGATGGTTGGGCAGCTTCTTAAAAGTCTAAACATAGTCTTACCATATTTCAGCAATCTTATTCCCATGTATTCACCAACTGAGTTGCAAACTTATGTATGTTACCCAACACTGGAAGCAACTGGGATGTCCCTCAATAGGTGAATGGCTAAACAAACTGGTACATCCATGCAATAGAATATTATTTGGTGATAAAGAGAAATGAGCTATCAAACCACAAAAAGACTTAGAAAAATTCTAAATGCATATTGCTCCATAAAAGAAGTCAGTCTTAAAAGGCTACATACCGTATGATTCCAAGTATATGACTTCTGAAAAAGGTAAAACTCTTGAAACAGTGAAAAGGTCAGTGGTTGCCAGGGAATTGGGAGCAGAGTGAGGGGATAGGTGAAGCCCAGGGGAATTTTTTAGGCAAGTGAAACTATCTGTATGACACTGTAATGGTGGATACATAACTTTATTCATTTATCAAAACCCATAGAACTTTACAACATAAGCACTGAATCTCAATGCGTGCAAATTAAAAAAAATCATTTAGGAGTCTGGGGGATCCCAGGAAAAAATCCAAACTATGGCAATAGAATATAACTGTATCACAAGGGTATTTAAAAAGATCTCACTGAAGAGGATGGGGGAAAATGTGCTGACCTAAGTCACTTTGGAAATGAGTGGAATCTGTAAGACTAAAGGCAAAAGCAACTGAACATAAGCACTGTATTTTAGTTGATAAAGTTGCTTCCCGTGGAGGTACAGTTTAGAAATTCCGATACTGCTGGGACTTCCCTGGTGGTGCCGTGGTTGAGAGTCTGCCTGCCAGTGCAGGGGACATGGGTTTGATCCCTGGCCCAGGAAGATCCCACATGTTGCAGAGCAACTGGGCCTGTGTGCCACAACTACTGAGCCTGCGCTCTACAGCCCGCAAGCCACAACTACTGAGCCCATGTGCCACAACTACTGAAGCCCGTACACCTAGAGCCCGTGCTCCGCAACAAGAGAAGCCACCGCAATGAGAAGCCTGCACATTGCAAGGAAGAGTAGCCCTGGCTCGCTGCAGCTAGAGAAAGCCTGCACGCGGCGACGAAGACCCAACTCAGCCAAAAATAAATAAATTAATTTAAAAAAAGAGAAATTCTGATACTGCTATACGTGCATGCTGGAATTGAAGGATTAAGTACATGATAGCAGATGGTAGGAGCCTGGTTTCTCACTGGTGGAATAGGAGTTTACCAATAAGCATGGGGAAGAGGCTAGAATCATTCACTTGGTAATGGATTAGAGTTGAAGACATTAGTAAGAATTAATTTCTAACCTAATATAAATACAAATGGTGACATACCATTAACACTGGTTAAAATACACACATATACAGTATATTTCTTTGTTTTATCAGCTGAAAGGGCTTAAAAGAAATAACACCCTAGTAGTAATGAGCATACCTAGTGCCCAGATTTGGTTTGTAATACCATTAATCCAGTAAAAGGAAGCAGACTCCTTGGAGAAATGGTTGATTCTAGGACTGGGGAAGGAAATCTACAAGATGAGCTGGGAGCATCTTACAGTGTTAGAAAGTAAGGAAATGCTCAAAAAACGGACAAGCAAAACAAACACCTCATACTGATGTACATAGATCAAAAGGGCACAGGAGTCAACTGAAAGAGCTCCCAGTGGCCATAGCTGGAGCACTTTGAGCAAGAAATAAAGTAATATTGGTTTATAACCCAAACTATAAACAAATATCCATGAGTCTATATTGACATAAATAAAGGATAAAATAAATAAATGAATGGGATAGAAGAGAGATTTCTCCTATACAGGAACATTTTAAATAATTTATGTAGCTACTCTACACTCAAGGAGGTGACACATGAGTCTCTACTCCTTAAGCATGGATGGCACATAGTGACTTCCCTCCAAAGAATACAGTATAGATGGGGGAGGGGGAAGAGTAACTTTATACTGGAGAAATCTGATTAAATTGTCTCAGTCAAGTGATCAAGGTAAATGTCAACAGTAGTAAGTCATGTTGATGGTATGTACCCTTGATCTGATGTGATAAAAAATGGCACTTCACCTCTGTGGTATTCCTCTCCAAAACAAACTACCCCAGGATAATCACGAGAAAAACATCATACAAATCCCAATTGAGAGACATTCTACAAAACACTAGATCAGTACTTCTCAACACTGTCAAGGTCATCAAAACTCGGACAAGCCTGAGAAACGATCACAGCGAAGAGAAGCTGAGAAAAAATTATAACGAAATGTAATGTGGTATCCTGGAACAGAAAAAAGGTGTTAGGTAAAAACTAAGGATATCTGACTTCAGTTAATAATAATCTATCAATATTGGTTCATCAATTATAACAAGAGTACCACATGAATGTAAAATGTACCAGTGTTAACAATAGGGGCAACTGGGTGTGGGATATATGAAAACTCTCTGCAGGATCTTTGCAATTTTTCTGTAAATCTAAAACTTAAAAAAAAGTCTATTAATAACGTAAAAAGGAATAAGTGCTACAGTTAAGAGAAAAAAGGTGGTCTGATTGGGTGAAATACGAAAACAACTATGTTCTATTAATAAAAGAAACATCTAAAATAAAAAGATGTAGAAAGAGTGAACAGAAAAAAAGAGTGAAAAAAATATATTGGCCAAAATCTAACCAAAAGGAAGCTGGTGCAATTATTTTAAGATCAGAAAATATAGACTTTAAGCCCAAATCCTTACTAGTGTTATGGATGATTACTTCACACAAAAAAGTTTAATTCACCAAAAAGGTATAATTTAAAATTATGTGTACCTTAGTAACAAAACTTATAAATATTCAGGCAAGTAATACTAACCATAAGGAGAAATAGACAAATCCACAATCATAGTGGGTCATTTTAATTCCCCTTTCTCAGTAATTGATTGAACAAGCAGATAAAAATATCAGTAGGAATATAGAATATTTGAACAACATGATGAAAAAAATTTGATTTAACGGACACGTATAATTGACTTGACTGGGATATGCATTTTTTTCAAAATATACAGAATATTTACCAAAAAATTGGCTGTATGCTGAGCCATAAAGCAAACCCTCACAAATTTAAAAGGGCTGAATAACGTAGATTGGGTCTTCTCAGTTCGATCCAACTAAGAAGGAATCAATGATAAAATGGTAATTTTAAAAGTATGTTTAGAATCGGAAAACACACTACTAAATAATTGGTTCAAAGAAGAAATGTTTATAGAAATTAGAGAATATTTTAAACTGAATGATAATAAAAAGTACTGCCAATCAAAATGTGTGAGGTGAAGCTAAAGCAGTACTTGGAGAGTTTATACTTCAAATGCCAACAGAAGCAAAAAGAAAGGCTAAATCAAATTTAACAGTGTATAAAAATGATAATATATAAAGACAAAGTTGAGTTTATCTCAATAAAGCAAGGTTTTAACATTAGAAAATTAAAGTTGTTACAACATTACTAGATGGATGGAGGGAAATCATGCAATAATTTTAATAGATGCAGAAAATTGTTATCCATTTATTATAAATGCTCAGCAGCCTGGAAATAGAAAGGAATTATTTAATTTCATAAAGGATACTGGCAGAAATAGGGGAAGAGGACTAGAGAGAGCATCACTTATAATGGTAAAACATTAAAAGCTTTGTCTTTGAGATAAAGAATGAGATAAGAGTACCATCATCACTTCTCTCAACATCACTCTAGTTTAGCCAGTGAAACATTTTAGCCAGTGAAATACAGCAGGAAAAAAGAAAAGAATAAAAGATACAAAGTTTGAATTAAAAGAAAACATTTCATTATTCAAACATACTATGAGTTTATTTGTAAAAATCCTTTAGAATCCAAGGATAAGTTATTAGAATTAATGAGTTTAGTAAGATTGTTAGATAGTAAATTAATGTGCAAAATTCAATTATATTTCTCTATATCAGCCACAGACGAAAAATGAAATTTTTACAAGGTTATGGGAAATACTGTTGGGAGATCCTCCTCCAGGAGTCTTTCATACTCCTGTATGTTTTGTTGGATATGTCAAGAATGCATTGTCCTAACAACTCTTACATGAGCCTGATCTTAAGGTTGTTTTTGCATCGAGAGTTCTTGAGGGATGAAATAATGTCTTCCTTTGGGACAAAGAGCAAACTCGCTTATTGCTTACAATAAAATAATGGTTTTCTCAAACTCAGTGATCCTTAACCATAAGGCAAACCCACTACATGGATAGACTCCATCTGGGCTCCTTCATGGGACTTGGATTAAGGAAAACCAATTCACATGCTTCTTGTTGGGAGTAATAGGAGTTTTCATTTCTACAGGAGTCTCCTGTCTTCTATCAGCATTCATGAAACAATGATAGGCCAACATTTGCTTGTAAGTACAGTGAAATCAAATCTCAGAGCCAAAAAGTACCTGGCAGTAAATCCAATGAAAGATGTGTAAAACCTCTTAAGAAGAAAATGATAATCCTTTACTGAGAGACATTAAAGAAGATATAATAAGTTGAGAGATATTCTGTGTCCACTAGCTATAGAACTCAACCTGTGAAGAGGCCCATTCTTCCAAATTAATGTGCAGAGTCAATGTAATTCCAAGAAAAATACCGACTTTTTGGTGGAAGTTGACAAACTGATTCTAAAGTTTATTTGAAAGTGCAAAAAGTCAAGAATAACCAAAGCCTATTGAAGAAAAGGCACAAGGTGAGAGGTCTTGCCCTACAGATATCAAGTTATTTTAAAGCCATAATAATTAAGATGATGTGGTATTGGGTCTGGGATAGACAAAATGTCCTATATTAGAAAGGTGGCTTTGCAGATCAGTGGGCAAGGATAGACTTTTAAATACATAGTACTGGGAAAATTTTTATTCATATGGAAAAAAATGAAAATATATCCCTGCCTTATATCATATATTGTGTTGAGCCATAGAGAACTATTATCTTGTAGGTGAAAAACAGTCAAACATAGGCAATTTCATATAATTCTACCTAATAAAAAATTCCAGGTAGATTAAAAACCTAAATGTAAAAGATAAAACCACAGATAACATAGGAGAATATATTCATGTCTCAGAAAACAAGACCAACAACCATTAACTATTAAGGGAAAGATTGATAAATCCGATTACATTGAAATCAGAAACTCTCTTTATCAAAGGCACCATAAACGAGTGGAAAAACAAGCAATGGAGTGCAAGAAGATGTTTGAAATGCACGTAACTGACAAATGCTTACTATCTAGAATACATAAAAATAACTTCTAAGCTCAATAGGAAAATAACATAATAGAAAACATAAATATAATAGAAAAACCATTCAATGAGTTATGGAGATATTTCAAATTTGACATACTTTATTATACAAAATCAAACAATCACATTTTAAAGCATCACTGCTGATCTCATCTGCAATGTTCTTAAGTATTGGGAAGCTGTCAGGCTCAGCATGGTGGATACAAGTTTTTCAAAATTCTGATTTTCTCTTGAGAGCTCAATTTTTATCACTAGCTACTAATAGTGTCAGTTGTTTTCCTCAAAATGACAGGCTCCCTTGGCTCATTTTTAAGTAAAGTTCTGCCAAAGTCTGAAATGCTGTAGTTGGTCTGTCAGATGTTCTTTCAAGTAAAAATGGCATTCTGTGAAAAAAACAACTAGTTCAGCTGGTGACTCAAATAATTGCACAAGTTCTTTTCTTTTAGACAGTTATTGTACTTGGGTGTGCTGCAGAAGTGCTTTATGAATTCTTCCCATTTAGTCACACAGAATTAAAAAGACATGCACTGAGGATCAAGGTGCAATAAAATTAATAATTTTAACTTTTTCGTCAAGGACTTTTTAAAAAAATTATTTATTTATTATTTTTGGCTGCGTTGGGTTTTCATCGCTGTGTGCAGGCTTTCTCTAGTTGTGGAGAGCAGGCTTCTCATTGCAGTGGCGTCTCATTGCAGAGCACGGGCTCTAGGCGCTCAGGTTTCAGTAGTTGTGGCACGCAGGCTCAGCAGTTGCGGCTCGCGGGCTCTAGAGCACAGGCTCAGTGGTTGTGGTGCACGGCCTTAGTTGCTCCGCAGCACATGGGATCTTCCCAGACCAGGGCTCGAACCCGCGTCCCCTGCACTGGCAGGCAGATTCTTAACCACTGTGCCACCAGGGAAGTCCCCGTCAAGGACATTCTTAAGTGAAAGTGACTTTTCTTTTTTTTACTGTGAGGAAAAAATACAGCTATGAGTATAGTTTGTTGCCATTGCCTTGACTTGTGCTAAGGCGCCTGCAGTTTTACTACCATCAGTGCAAATGTCAGTGCAATGAAAAAGGTAAATATTATCTTAGTTTTCTTATAAGAAGAGTTTGGATTTTTAGGGTCCCCTGAAAAGGACTCATGGACACTTGAGGATCTCTGGACTACAGTTTTGACAACAGTTGCTCTGGATGGGTGATTTCCCCAATGTTGACAGCAAGGCAATAATATAAACATCTAGAATTTAAGTGTCCAGTTGTCTTTCTCTTCTGCTATATGGGGGTCTCTCAGGACCATTTGGATGAGCTGGGAATCCAGGACATTTTGATGGAGGCTATCTGATGGAACTCTTTTGACATTATCCATTTGAGTATACAACTGACATTACTTTGGGGATGGACGTAGTTGAGGTCAGAGATGGAAAGAGGCAATTTCAACTTTTCTAATTTTTTTTTCAAAACTAGAAGTGATGGTAGGTATTTGTTAGACTGAGTCAAAAATTTGCTGGGGGGCTTCCCTGGTGGCACAGTGGTTAAGAATCCAACTGCCAATGCAGGGTACATGGTTCAAGCACTGGTCTGGGAAGATCCAACATGCCGCAGAGCAACTAAGCCTGTGCGCCACAACTACTGGACCCGTGTGTCACAACTGCTGAAGCCCGCACACCTAGAGCCTGTGCTCCGCAACAAGAGAAGCCACTGCAACGAGAGGCCTGCGCACCTCAATGAAGGGTGGCCCCCACTCACCGCAACTAGAGAAAACCCGTGCACAGCAACGTAGGCCCAACACAGCCAAAAATAAATAAATAAAATAAATAAAAAATTTGCTGGGGCCTAAATGTCATGAACCTACTTACCATATTTTATAGGTTAAAATTCTTTTAGTATCAAATAACAGAAAACCCAACTGGAACTGAAAAAAAAGAGGATGTATTCACAAATCCAGGTCTGACTGGATTCTGAAACTTAACTGTGTAATCAGAACCCAGTTTCTTTCAGTGTCTGTTTAGCCTCATGTGGTGTTAGGTTCATTCTGAGCCTGACTTTTTTCATGGAGAGAAAAAGGATGCACTGGTCCCAAGAATTTCATCCATATACCCCATAATTCAGAGGGAGTGAGAGTTTTATTCCGGGAAGCTGCCAAAAAATGTTTGTCCCAATTTTCTGGAACTGAATTGGGACTGTGTTCACCATGAACCACTAACTGTGGGCCGGGATAGGGTTGTGCCACTTGGCTTAGGCCTGAACCACTGTGCCCTGTCCTTACAGCAGTGATTTTCAAGGGGCAGGGGATGATTTTACCCCCAGGGGACAGTTTTGGTTGTCAAAACTGGGGTGTGTGCATGCGTGTATGTGCGCAACTGGTATCTAGTGAGTAGAGGCCAGGGCTGGTGCTAAATATCCCAAAATGCTACAATGCACAGGACAGCCTGCTCCCTCGCCCCGCCCTAACAAGTACTGGTGGTTAGGGCTTCAGCATATGAATTTGGGGGGAATATAATTCAGCCTATAACACAGGTTACATATGCCTGATGGAAATTTAGCATCCAAACTGAGATGTGTTATAAGTGTAAAATATATATCAGAGGGCTTCCCTGGTGGCACAGTGGTTGAGAGTCCACCTGCCAATGCAGGGGACACGGGTTCATGCCCTGGCCCGGGACGGTCCCACATGCCGCGGAGCGGCTGGGCCCGTGAGCCACGGCCGCTGAGCCTGCGCATCCGGAGCCTGTGCTCTGCAATGGGAGAGGCCACAACAGTGAGAGGTCTGCGTACTGAAAAAAAAAAAAAAAAAAAAAAAAAAAAAAAATATATATATATATATATATATATATATATATATATATATATATACACACCAGAGTTTGGAGATAAGAGTAGAAAAAGGAATCGAACATCTTTTAAATAAATTCTTTTAGCTTACATGTTGAAAATAGTATTTTGGATATATTGGTTTAAGTAATATATTGTTAAATCTATTTTACCTTTCTAGGCCACTAGAAAGTTGAAAACTATAGATGTGGCTCTCATGCTATTTCTCTCGGCCAGGGCTGTTCTCTAAACGGCCTCCCACTGCTGAGCTGATCTCATTTCCTGCTACTCTCCATCAGCCTCACTGGTGCATCTAGAGCGTGAGCAAAGACCTCAGGGTCTTTGTACTTGCCACTCTTTCCGCTTGGAACACTTTATTTCCAGATATCCTCATGGCTTGCTTCCTCACCTTTTTCATGGGATGTTATTCAAATGTCATTTTCTCATTGAGGCTTTCCCCAGCCTTATATATTTATTTTTTAATGGAAAATAAATTTCTGTTATTTAAGCCACCCAGCCTGTGATATTTTGCTATGGCAGTGTGAGAAAACTAATACATCCCCCTTATTTATTTCTTTATCTTCAGAGGCTTATTACCATTTCACATACTATGTATTAGACTAATTTATCTTGTTTGCTGATTTTCTCCATCTACCATGCTATAAGGTCCAGGAGGGCAGATATTTTTTGTCTCTTTTGTTCTCTGCTGTATCCCCAGTGCACAGAACAATACCTGGAACACACTGAGTTCTCAGTACATATTTGTGCAATGAACAAATGAATGTCTGCAGCTTCAATTACTCTCAGTATCCTTCTTGATATCAGGATACATGTTCAGGACCAGCTTTACAATTTGCTGGACTTTATGCAAAATAAAAATGTGGATCCCCTTGTTCAGAATTTCAAGATGATGACAGCAGAGCATTAGACCAAGAGTGGGGCTTTTCTAAGTGTAGGGCCTTGTGTGACTGCACAGGTCACATGTCCATGAAGCTGGCCCTGAATATGTGATCCCCAAATATCTCTAAATCAGGCCTCTCCTTGAACTGTAGGCCTATACATGCTGCTGCCCTCTTGCTTGGATATCTCAGAGCACCTCTATCTGACATGCAAAATGGAGTTCCTGCCTTTGACTCTCACCTAGTGCCTTCTCCCTTCCTGCGTGGCCACTGCCCATCCAGTCATGCCATCCAGAGTCTTTTAGGCCATCTTTGTGACCTCAGTGTCCCTCATCCGCCCGTTTGAGTTCTGTCAATTTACGCCCTAAACATCTCTTGAATATGTCTATCTCCCCAACTCTGCTAAAGCCACATGAGCCCAAGCTATCCTAATTTCTCATCTGAACCACTCCTGACTTTCCCCCCCCAAATCTTGTGCATCCCCTAGTCATTTATACGACAGCCACAGCCAACTCTTTTATTTTTTTATTATTTTTTTTTTTGGTCTTGAGCTGATTTATTAAGTAGAGAAACAGGCTTCTGAGTCAAACAACAACTTGGTCAAGACACTTTTCTACCTTATAAGACTTAGGAATTGGCACAGTAAAATAGAAAAGGAAGATAAATGATTGGCAAAACAACCAACTTCAGAAGAAAGCTGAAAGCTGTTTTGCAGGAGTGGCATATAGAATAGACTTGACCATCATTCGGGGACCAATTAGGTTGTATTTTGGTGGTCACCTATACCCAGCACATAATGAAGGCTCTCTTTTTCTGAAGAACTAGAGCACTTATAGCCTGAACCATTCATTTATCTTATTTTTTTAAATAAATAAATTTATTTATTTATTTGTTTTTGGCCGCATTGGGTCTTTGTTGCTGCACATGGGCTTTCTCTAGTTACGGCAAGCAGGGGCTACTCTTCGTTGCAGTGTGCAGGCTTCTCATTGCGGTGGCTTCTCTTGTTGCTGAGCACGGCCTCTAAGTGCGTGGGCTTCAGTAGTTGTGGCACACGGTCTCTAGAATGCAGGCTCAGTAGTTGTGGCTCACAGGCTGTAGAGTACAGGCTCAGTAGTTGTGATGCACGGGCTTAGTTGCTTCGCAGCATGTGGGATCTTCACGGACCAGGGCTCAAACCCGTGTCCCCTGCATTGGCAGGTGGATTCTTAACCACTGTGCCACCAGGGAAGTCCCCCATTCATTTATTTATTCAACAAATATCTATTGAGAACCTTTGTTGTGTCAGGTAGTGTTTTTCTTTGCTGTTCAGCACAGACTCCGACCTCAGGGGATTGTGAAGGAGACTGCGATGAGTTCCATGCCAGGAAAGAAAAGCTGTTGACAGGAAAAGCTTCTGAGGGGCAAGGGGCTTTTTCAAGTGTTCTCAAAGGAGACGGTTGCTTCAAGCAGGCTGAGGCAGGGATGCCAGGGCTCTGAGAGAGAAGGGGCAGGCTGGCCCGGCTGGAGCGTCTCTGCTCCATCCCTGCCTGGCCCCCGAGCTCTGGGAACTGGGTGGGAGGAAAGTGAGAGCTGGGAAGCCCACAGCCAACACTTTTAAATGCATGTATGATCATCTCACTCTCCTGTTTAGAGCTCCCCACCGCCCCCGTGGCTTCCCACTACTCATAAAAGAGATCATAATTCCTGTGTGTCTTGCAAGGCTCTGTCTGGTGAGGTCCTGCCCTCCTTCACAGCTGCATCTTTGTTACCCATTCACCATCCATCTGAGCTCCAGCGGCCCTGGCTTTCCACCAGTTCCTTGCACAGTGAGGGCAGACAGGGAGTGTTCAATGACTGTTTGTTGAATGAGTGAATGAATGAATACACAAACAAGTGAAAGAACGAGTGAATGAATGCTCTAAGTGAGGCATGCTTGGGAGGGCTCAGATGAGAAACTGCATTGAAGGACACGGTCTTCCTCTCTGCCCTGCGGGGTCTCATGGGCAGCGGGCTCCCTGCCTGGGGAGATGTGCTCTTGCTATCAGCATGCAATAGCGTGCCTTGGCAGGGGAAAATGGCAGCAGAGAGGCTCCAGTGCCTCAGCATATCTGTCACAGTCCATATGACACCACCAGAGTGAAAACAACTGGCTTGATGAACTACAGATTTGTCTGTGCCCCTGGGTGTAAGCGGAAACTGAGGACTCAGCGTGAACGTGGTAATTTCTGTTCCTCTTCTTTTTTTAAGTCAGGACCTGGGACAGATGAGTGGCTCTGAAAGTAGCTCTGAGCCCTTTGCCCCCATAGCAGGGGTCCCCAACCCCTGGGGACACGGACCGGTACTAGTCCTCAGCCTGTTAGGAACCGGGCTGCACAGCAGGAGGTGAGCCGCAGGCAAGCGAGCGAAGCTTCATCTGCAGCTCCCCATCGTCTGTGGAAAAATTGTCTTCCGTGAAACCGGTCCCTGGTGCCAAAAAGGTTGGGGACTGCTGCCCTATAGCACCAGGGAGAATCAGAGCTGGGTTGTGACAAGCTGTGGTCCCCATTCCATAGCTGGAGGGGGAAGTGGGGGAGAGATGAGTGCCCAGCTCCCGGGGTGGGTTGGGACAGGGGTCAGGCAAGGGCCTTCTCTGAGAGACCAAGCTTCTGTCAGTGGGAAGTTTGGGGTCCATTCTGAGGAGCAGAAACACATACTCTTTCCTATGTGGGGTTTCTTTCTTCTTTTTTTTTGTGCTGCGCCGTGCGGCATGTGGAACTTCCCCGACCAGGGATTGAACCTGTGCCCCCTGCATTGAGAGCACAGAGTCTTAACCACTGGACCGCCAGGGAAGTCCTATGTGAGGTTTCTTAGCAAAGTTGAGGGCAAGGTTGGGTTCAGACATGGGCATCCAGAATAATGGCCTTTTCAAGTGAATATTCTTCAAACATGTGTTTCATGTTTATGTAGGAGCGGGGCTAAGGGTCTGACCCCCATGTTGGGGGAACGTAGTGGGGCTGACGGCAGTGCTCAGCCTCTCCGTCCCTTGAGTATTTCAGCTCTAGCCCCAGACTCCTCACTCAATGAAACTGAAGTCCACAGCTCCTCAAAAGCCAGACAGGAGCCCCCTCCCTAGAAGTCATCATCTGTGCTAGTGAAGCATGCCCTTTGGGGGGCTGATGCTTGAGCCCAGCAGGTTTCAACCACAACCAGGTGTGGTCTTCTGGGAGGAGTTTTGATAAATACAGGGTCTCAGTGAGCAGCCCTGACCCACACATCCAAAAGAGTGCTATTAAGCATCTCTGGTGACTGCTGAGTGCCTGCTAGGGTCTCCCTGGTCCTGATTCTATGTCCCAGGGTAGCGTCTGGTGGGGGAATGAGATGGAACCAGACTGTCCTTAGGCAGTAGCTCTGGAACATACTGGGTTGGCTTTCAACGTAGCCTGATCCTCTTCACCTCTCTCCACCCGAAGAGTCAGCGGTGGGGCTGACCTCAGCTGTGGCTGCTTTGTTCCACTCTTGTGTCCTCTGTTCCTTGTTCTCTGGCTTTTCATCTTTTTGCTCCCTCCGGTTCTCAGGTGGCCATCGGCTCACCCATGATAGCAAGCTGATGCTCTTATTTTTCCCAGGGCATTATTTTAAGGCAATAAGTTGCTTTAGGGAACTAGGCTAGTGGAAGTTTAGATCATAACGCTGCTGGGAAGATATTTGAGGTTTAAGCATGATTTTCAACATTGTTATACCTTCACCAAGTTATCGCATTTCCAGTAGTGAGGATACCTACTTGAAAGTATTTTCTGCACATTTTAAAGTTTGCCTCTCACAGTAGTCTGTTGAAGTAGGAAGACAGCTATTCTTATTCCCATTTTAGAGATAAGGACACTAAGCTTCAGAGAGGCAAAGGGACTTACCCTAGGGCATGTTACCAGTAAGTGGCAGAAATAGTTCGATCACATAGGCCTCTGACCTAATATCCAGCATTCTTTCCTCTGTTCCTCAAGTAGTCTCAAAGTATGCTATTTTAGGGATCTATCCTGAATTTTAACATAATTAAAGCTGTTAATTGAGTCTCTTTTTTTTTTTTGAGTCTCTTTTATAGACATAAGATAGGATTGATTCGATTCTGTTTACATCAATTCTATGTTGAGTCCATACAGAGGGCTGGGCTAAATTTTGGGAATAGAAATGGAAAACCCAGGCTCTTCCCTCAAGGAGCTCACAGATGAGGGGGATACTCTTTTCACTGGTAATTTCCCAATCCCTTCCCAGTCCCCTCCAAGCCTATGGAAAGAAAATATGCTTTCTACTTCACCAAACTGGAGGGCTGACCCTTCAGAGTGGCTTGGACTTGGAAGAGAAACAAATGGTCTGGCAATCTGATAAAGCCAGACCCTAGTGGGAGAAGCACTTTTTGAGCTGCTTCAGTGGCTCTTGATCTGGAAGAAAACTCTGTGGTGGAAAAGACCATGATGCAGAGCAGCACATCTCCTTCGGTACCAAGATGTGAACCCCACATTTTCCTCCCTTGCTGTGAGCTCTGTGGCTGTGCCCATCCCTGTAGGAAAGGGACCTCATCAGAATCTCTTGAGAGACTGAACCAGACCTGTCCCATTTGACCAAGAGAGCTGTTAGTCACACTTGCATGTTGATACTCTCCTGAGCCCAGATGACCTTTACAAGTAACATAACATTACAGAGATCTACCATGGTGGCTGCGTTTTCTAAGTACAAAACTAGGCCAAGTGGCTCTACAGGCGTGGCTGGGACACTAGGAAAGAAAAATCAACATGGTGACTCCTCTGAAAAATCTGGACGTAAAAATGACATCCCTCCTTGCATCCACCTTCCTGTTCTGGAAGAGCTTCTTTGGGAGGGTGAGCTGGGGAAAGGGTTTAATGGTAGGTGTGCTTCTCTGCCACGTGCTGCAGTAGATTTCTTTCATGGACAGCTATCTATTTTTCCCTTTTGCTCCATTTCTATTCTTGTGACACAATTAAAGTTCTCCCTTGCTGGGGGTCTCAGCCTTTTGCTTTCCCTAACATCACAGAGCACCCTCTTAGGCAAGTGACTTTAATGTACACATTCTTCTGGGGGAACATAGGCAATGATACTGTCCTTCCTTGCTTATTTGACCAGAATCCTGGACCTAAGTAGAATTTTGGGGCAAAGCCTTCCCTCCTCCTGTCTTTGCTGCCCAACTCTCCCTTGATTTCTTTGTGCTTAAGAAACCTTCAGGACATATGAGATTGAGAAGTATCTGGGGATCTTAGACAATCAATACCATTTATTATTGTCCTTCATGTGGAGTAACAGAGCCATAGGTCTAATTTCCTAGTGACCCTAGATTTGAAACTTAATTGAGTCCTGGAGAGCCATGACAAATTGAACCATGTAAGTCATACTATCATTTTCAGCAAGCACCATCTTATAAATTCTACTTGCTGCCTTGGAATCTAACCTTATACCACAAAAATACCCAGAGTAATTACAACAAAATGAAACTAAAACAGATATATGCTTTTCAAACATTTATAAATTATATCAAAAGAAATTCAATAGAAAATCTACAGCAGTGTTCAATTTGGGTGACTCTTTTGTCTTTTGGACTGAGATGGACTGGCTGAAGCTTCTGAAAATGTTGCTTCAGTGAAGCTGAGATTGAAGTCATCTTCTTTTGTGATACATCTCCCTAGACAGTGGCTGTCAACTGAAGGTGATGTTTTGCTCCTGAGGGGGCATTTGGCAATGTCTGGAGATATTTTTGGAGGGGGTGGTGGTCCTACTGGAGTTTGGTGAGTAGAGACCACAGATACTCCTAAATATTCTACAATGCACAAGACAGTTCCCTGCAACAAAGAATTATCTGACCAAAATGTCAATTGCACTGCTGTATTGAAACCCTGCCCTATAGCAAACATGGGCATTTCAAACTGAGTTAAAATTCAGGTCATTTCTTTGGCGGGAGAAAAAGGGGTCAAAGGTAGATTTATACAAATGTCTCTCAGAGTCTCTAAATGGTACATGATGGAGCTGGGGGAGGGCAGGTGGTTCCACCTTGACCTCCTCAGTGATCCCTCGCTCATCTAAGTCAGTAAGTCAGCTGAGTTGCCTTTAATAGCAATCCAGGTCGTCATTGCTGCTCATTGTTTCAGTGTAGCTTTGGTTGTAAATACAAGTTTTTGTTATCACACGGTGGGTTTTATTTATGTGGGAGAAAGAGTCATAAAAAGGAGTGTGGGTCACAGATCACGCCAGGTATTGCCTACACACAGACATAATTTACACATTCCCTCAGAGTTCTTTCTGTTTTCCTTGTATCTTTAAATTTCCTGTACAGCTAGCATATTGAATTTTCATAACTGCCACTGCATTTCTTGTAATTTATACTCATTTCCCAGCAACCTCTAAAGGGCATATTGTTTGTCATGAAGAGCAGACCCAAAGCTTTTACACAAGCCATGAATGAGCATAGCAATTCTTACTTAAGGCATTAAAGGGCATCCACATCCGAAAGTACCAGAACATTTTCTGATGCCCTCTTCCCCCTTCCCCCTCCCAAGGAAGATTCTATAGTAATCAGTCCTTTGAGAAGGTTCTGTTAGCTTTTTGGATTCAAGAACTTTCCTTAATTGCCACATTTCTTAGTGTTTGAAATGTGTCTGAGTTAAAAAAAGCTTGTCAGTTTTGAAATGACAACCCTCATCCTAATTGACTGAATTCTATTACTGTATATCTCTTTCCAATTCCTCATGAACACATAAACATCAATTTGGAAAACTTACTCTGTTTTATTTTAAAACCTTTGAATCGAGGGTCTTCACTCACGTATGTGTGGAACATTGATTGGGGAGTAGGGAGTTTGGTACCAGTGGACAGAAGCAGAAAGAGGCAAAAAGAGGTGAAATCTCTTCAAGGGAGAGGCAGCCCTTTCATCTCTGCATATGCAGGGCCAGCATTGGGTCTGGTCCATAGCAGGTGCCCATTGAGCGCAGATGGTGAGATGAGGGAAGAGGAATAAGAGATGAAGTTATGTGTAGATTTACGAGTCCAGTTCATGTTCCTTGAAAGCCTGGGCAATGGAGACTATTGTACATATCACATGAGAGGAGAGATACAGGCCCCATGGGCTCTTACTCTGCGATGATGTCTTACTGCTAACTGGCAAAGAAGTCACTGCTGGGAGTGAAGAGAAGGGAGAGAAGACGCTACTGTGTTTAGGTCGGGTTCTTGGTAATTGCACTGACTGTTAATGCTGTTAACATTTATCTTGCTTAATAATCCACTTTTAATTTTACCCGTGGCAGTTCTTCGTTCCCACAACACAGCACTGATTAAATCTGTGTTCAGATGGTTGTAAATGCGCCCAGAGGTCTTAAGCAATGGGTGAATTATACTCATTTAAGTTAGAACATAACGTTAGCATTCAGGCACCTCAGGAATAAATACTAATTCCTGAAATGCCTTTGAGTTCCATGATAACCCTTTAGTTTCCTTTTCCCAGATACACGCAGGATGAGATTCAGGGGATGGGTTTTATCTGAATATTACAAAGGTCACTCCTCTGGTAACATAATCCTGACATATGGGTTTCGGGGTGGCTTATTTAAAATAGGACCAGGAAATGTGATTTTTTTTTTTAAAAAAAGGGCCTCTCTTGTCTGATATTACGGAAATCTGCTTTTGAGGAAAAGAGGCACAGGGAAAGGCTAAGAAAAGTGTTCTGCCCCCTTTCGAGTAGGGTGCCTTCTGTGGGAGATTGTCATGTGATTGGAAGCTGGGATTTTTGTTCATGTTTCTCACACAGCCACAGGGTTGAGGAGAGGCCTGCTGGTGCTTAGAAAAGGTTTATTCCTAAGAGGAATAAACTTAAAAAAAAATTATTTCCAAGGCTGGGAATCTGTCCCTTTTTAAAAGTACGTTCTATGTCTCCCTTTTAATATGGGGATGTGGAGATTTAGTCTCTCCCTGTCGGCCTTGGGATTTCATAATGCTCAGTCTGTCCCTGTGAGCAGCTCTGTCATCAAACTCCCGTTCAGGGCCCCAGGGAGCCAGGCCAACATGAATACTCACCACTCCTGGCCCTGCTGTTTCATGCCCTCTGACTCTCATTCATGCTGTTCCCTACTCATCTTTCCCTCGGCTAATGCCTACTTTCGTGAGACCCGGCCAGGTTGACCTCCTCAGGTAGTCCCCCCGCATCCCTGCCCCAGCCAGCTGGGGAAGAGCCTGTCTGGGTTTATGGCGCCTACCGTGCTCTGTCACAGTCATCTCTGTACTTCCTGGCTCTGCATGCCTGTAGAACTGAACTGCATGGACGTTCCCCTCATGACCCCCCTCTTGGGGCTATTACCTTGCTGGGTCTCACCTAGTGTTACCTGGAGGTTAGAGTTGATCTGACAGTGTGCACTGGGACTAGTTTCAAGGGAGAGAAAGAGACGGTGTTATCCCAGGTAACCAAGTCTGAGAGGCAGCTGGTCACGAGGAGCTGGAGACTGACTGAGCCAATGGGAAGCAGGCCCAGCGAGCTGGGCCTGTTAGATGTTCTCCACCGGTGCCCATAGATGGCACTAGAGCCTTGGCGATCTGGCTACCACTGGGCACTGCAGGCTTGAGGGAGCTGGATAATGAGTCAGTCTTTGTGGCTGATCAAGGGCTCAGAATCATAGACAGGACCAGTCTGGGTGATGCTGGGGCATCCAGCAGAGGCTGCCACCCAGCAGTGACATTTCCTGATGATAAATGCAAAGGGTGAGATGGAGAATTCAAGGTGAGTGGGAGATAGGGAAGGAAGAAAGAGAGAGAGAGAGACGAAGAAAGGTTAGAGGAGGAGGAGGTGGGGAGAAGGAGGTAGAGATAACGAGGCTATAATGAGAGAATAGGAACAGGGGAGGCAAGAAACACAGATGGAGTAGCAAGACATTGGGAATGAGATCAGCCTACCTGTGTTATTGTGATTTATAATAAATACATGGTTGTCTTCATCCACCGTTCCTGGCGCACAGCTCCCAAAACCCTTGGGATTTCCTAAAAGTTGAGAAGTGATAAAGGTGTCTTTCGTTATGTGAATGAGGTGACCTTTGGAAGCACGTAAGGATGGGGGCTGGTTGCCAAGAGAACCAACCACACGATTAGAGCGTTGGAAATTTCAGTCCCACCTCCTGACCTCCAGGGAGGGGAGAGAGAGAGGCTGGAGGTTGGAACAGTCACCAATGGCCAATGATTTAATCAGTCATACCTATGTAATAAAAAGCTAAAAGGACAGGGTTCGGAGAGCTTCCAGGTTGGTGAACAGGTGGAGATTTGGGGAGAGCGGTGTGCCTGGGGAGGGCATGAAAACTCCGTGCCCCTTTCCCCATGACTTGTCCTGTGCATCTCTTCTACCTGGCTGTTTCTGAGTTATATCCTATTATAATAAACCAGTGATCTAGTAAGGAAAATGTTTCTCTGAGTTCTGTGAGCCGCTCTGGCAAATTAATCAAACCCAAGGAGGGGGTCTTGGAACCTCCAATTTGTAGCTGCCAACCAGAGGCACAGGTCACAACCTGGTCTTGAGACTGGTGTCTGAAGCGGAGGTCGGTCTCCCGGGACTGAGCCCTTCACCTGATTCTATTCCAGGTCGATAGTGTTTGAGAATCATTTGTTGGTGTGGGGAAGCTTCCACATACATGATGGGATTGGGTCCAGGTACCCCTTCACTACCCAAGAGGGTGATGCAAAGAAGATACTTTGACGGAAGTGATGGGTGAACACTTGAGGGGCGGGGGAGGGGCCGGAGCAGAGGAGAAGGCTGGCCTGTCGGGAAGAAAGGTGCACCTCCGAGATTCCCCACAGGACTCAGCAGAAGCACATCATTCCTTCAGGATCTTTTATTAACGTATAGAAAATGTGTTTAAAAAAGGAACTATACAGAGGCTAAAAGCAACCAGGACTAAAAATACTAGTTAACAATGGTTAACAAGTGGAGATTCCAGTCTTTGAGCTACAGTGCCATGGAAAGATGGGGGAAATGGGTGAGTCCTCTCACTTCCTCTGTCTGCTTTTAACGTTATTTTAGTTCATTTAAGTGTGCATTGCCTGAGGAGTGTGTACTCCATTTCCTCTTGTTTTTTTTCTTCCTTCCAGTCTTTCTTTTAAGTAAATGCTTTTCCAGGCACATTGTAGCTACAAAGTGAGTAAACTGGTCTTTGTTATTTTTACCTGAAAAGGCTTGTTAAAAGTTAAAACGACAAACTCAAATTTGGAGGGACTGGAGGATTTGGTGTTTATGATTTCTCAGAACAACAGTCTAGAGACCACCAGGGTGGGTTCCAGCTGCCGAGCCCCAGGTAGCAGCTCCCTCAAAGTCACGGTGACTTGCTTAGGGTACCTGGGAATTCCTGTGGGCCTGGAGTGTCTTTGAGGTTGGAATGATGGGATGGGTGTGTGGAATGATAGGAAGGGGGAGTCTATGTGTTAGCAATAGCTTGTGAACCTTGGTCTGTGGGGCCGTGGTGCGAGTCTAGGCATCAGGGAGGTCATGGGTGGGGACAGAGAGTTGGCAGGGGAGCACTTTCTTGACTGACATGTTTTTGGAAACTGTGGTGGCTGCTGCATCTAACACAGAGGTCACTGCTGCCCAAGCAGCCCCTACATGGGAGAGGACCATAAAATGCAGAGATCTCTCCCAGGACACGTATTCCTTTACATATAAATGTTGTTCAAATAAGAGACAGGGGCTCGTTTCTGGAGTTTGGGCCAGGCAGTGAAAAATGCAAGTTACCAAGTACCAGTTGCCTTCTAAGTTCCCCAAAGTAGCAAAGAGAGCTGAGATTATAGTCACTGCCCTCTGAGGCCCCCTGCCCACTGGGAGGTGGGAGCAGGAAGGGAGAAGGGTAAAGAAACCAGGGAATGAACAAAAGTAATTTGTCTCCTGCCTTCTTCTAGCCTCATTCCTCAAAAGTTTCCACTCATATGTCCCTGCAAAGAACCATGAAGGTCCTAGTACCCCTGAGAGTCTAGAAGGAGGGAGCCCAAGTCAGTCTATAACTTATAGGTCTTAGCCTAAAAATTCTTGGCATTTCTGCATTTGATGCCATCTGCATTGCTTTGAATACATGAATAATATAATCCTTTTCCTCCCAAATTCAAGAGTAAAACTGACACTCCAGGAACACGTGCCATGCTTATTCTGGGGGCATCCCCCTCCTCAATCCTGGCCACGTCTTCTGCCTCAGTTTGAGAAGAATGATTCTGGAATTTCTCACTCTTCTAATGTTGGATGAGACAGAGGCTGCATATTCTCCAAGAAGTGGGGTGGGGGAAATAGTGTTTGTGTTCTGGTCTTTATCTTCCCTTCCCAACCCACTGTGACCCTCTCCTTCACCTCCCAAATTAAAAAAAAAGAGGAAAAGGAAAAAGTTGCCAGGATGTTTCTTACTTCTGATGGTGAGGTTGAATGCCCCCTGGAGTATGTGGCAAAAACTATGCAAGAACTCCCTTTTCTTAAAAGACAGAGAGGAGAGAGGAAGTGGCGTTTGAAGCCCCTTTGTGAGAATATTAGTAAATCCAAGATGGTGGCCACTTGGCTAAATAAATTTAAAGGGCTGCAGCCTCATGAAGCAGCAAAAGCATGGACTTTAGTTAGACAGAGAGCTTCCAATAATGGCTCTACTTAGCAGCTGTGTGACTTTGGGCGTGTTACTTAACCTTCCTGTTCTTCTGTTCTCTCATCTGTAAAGTGATTAAACTTGAGCCAGGGTGTGGTGAAGATTTAACAGTGTGGTGAAGATTTAACAAAGTAATAGATGTCAAGCTCCTAGCACAGTATCTGGAAAATAGTAGGTATGCAATAAATACCATTTCTCTTAGTCTTCATTTGGGGAGAGAAAAAATGAAAAAGATATGCCAGATCTGATCTCAGCTCTGTTACTGGGTGAACTTGGGCAAGTTGCCTAACCTTTCTGGGCCTCAGTTTCCTGGAGAATGAAATGAGGGGGATGGGTTAGATGATTTTCAGAGTCCCTTCCAGCTCTGAAGGTTCCCATATTTGCCTTTTGGAGGCTGTGTTGAGCTTATTAGTGTCAAGGACAAGATGTTAATAAAGAACGCAGGGTCTTCCTGTGGGCTGCCGAACCAGCCATGGGAAGAAAACAATAGTTCTCATCCATGCATTTGCCTCCTGGCTATGCACCTGGGCCCACACCCTCTCTCCTGGCTTCAGTGTTCCAGGCCTCCTGGGATGTTTGCACTGCCTCCCATGATCCCCTGATGCCAATGAGCCAGTGCCAGTACCTGGGAGAGCTGAGCCCGTGAGACCAGAAGGCTTAAATGAACTGGAAATTTAGCATCAGCCCAGCTTCACAGTCAACAATGAGGAGCTGTTTTATGAAGTTAACAGCAGACAGGGGTTTTCTGAGGAACAAGAGCTGTGTTATTTGGATGCCCCGCAATAGCCTTATTAAGCTTGGGAAAGGAGGGAGGATTTCCGGTGTGGAGAAAATGCAACACTGTCCAAACATTGCAAGGTTTGCCAAGGACGTTTGAGCAATGAAGTGCTGCAGGTGCAGTGAAGTCATGCTTCAGGCAAGGGGTGACCTTGAAAAAGGAATCAGAAATGCTGGAGATGGCAAATCGGGCTTGTGGCTGCTGTGAAGAGAGAGCGAGGTCCGGGCAGATTGGTTGAGCAAGCAAAGAAAGTCCTTCCGCTTCTCATTTCTGTGCCTTCGTTTGGTGAAGTGGGTGAACTGACAGGAGCTCTGTGGGGAGGTCGGGGGCTAGAACTCAAGGAACTAATGCTGGTCCCTTTACCAGGGCTCCTCGCGCCTGGTCTCTGTATTTTTTTTTTTTTTTTTTTTTACTGGGGGACCATCTGTAGAAAGCTTGCTTTTTGTCTCCAATGACCCATCAGCTTCTTTTTTATGTTATTTTGTATTTTACATTTAATTTTTTTCTTCCCAGCTGTTTCTCAAAGCTTGAAGAGCCCAGAATGGACTTCAGTAAATCCAGTGCGGACACAGTTAGGATGAACCAGACCCATTCTTTCAAATTGGACCTGAATCTACACCAACACATTCTTTATCCTAGAGTTTTTCCCTTACTCGTTTTTAGAGGTTTCCATTTGGCCTTTGAGTACTCCTTTGGCTTGGTAGTGCCAGTATTGCTGAGGGAAACCTTATCCCATCTGTGTGGGGTTGGGTTATGGAAGAAACAAAGGTTTAGGGAAGCGTTTAGTCAAAGATCTTCAGGGTCTTGGCCAACAGACCCTAAGGTGGAGCCAGAGAGAGGCTATAGGTACAGTGCAGAAGCCAGTCCCTCTGTGGCTGGGCCACGTGACTCACCTTTCCTCAGAGCAAAGAACCTCTCTGTTATTGTTGCTGGGGGGAAAACAGACCACCCAGGGAGGCTATGCAGAACTGAGTCAGCAGCTCTCGGTGTCTGGAGCTTTGTGCAAGAGGCAGACTCCTAAACTTCACAGATCCACTCCAGCCCTCTGAGGTCCCAGGGCCCTTCTTGCAGCCATGGCAAGTTTGAGGCAAGTGAAAACAGATTACCCCACCCTCTTGGGATTATTGAAACTGAAGTGTGAATCTTTCTGAGGTTCCTTATCAAAGTTTTAAGAATGGACAGTGAGATCCAAGTATAGGGCCCCCTTTGGAGGGAAAGAAATGGAAGTAAGGGATTAGATTGAGTAGGAGTCTGGTGATAAGAAAGCAAGCGTAGAAAATCACATATCTTGAGTTGAGTGGCTCCACCTTTCCTGAAATTCTGGGTGGAGGTTAAAGAAGAAGAAGAAAAATGTTTTCATGCCCAAGGGGTATTTGCAGATCCAGGCCACCAGCTAGTCTATTTCAACCCCCTCGGCTTGGTGCACCCACTGTTCTCACAGGTTCCATTTATCTTCTAGAGGAGAGGACAAAGAAGAACTCATAAACCCTCTCTCAACTGATACTTTTAAAAGGGCTCTTTGAAAAAATTCCACAATGACCTTTTGTCCCTTAATCTACAGCTCAGTTCTGGGACTGGATTTTGAAGGTATAAATGCGATTAAGGATTGTTTGGTTTGGCATTGAGCTCATTGGCAACCTTGGTTCTTCAGGTTTGTCTTTGAAATAACAGCTTCACTGTGCAGAGAGCTGGTTGCTTCCCAGGTGGGAGGGCTCAGGTGTTGGGTATCTTGCTACTCCATGAGGAGTGCAGTGGGAGCTGGTAGGTGAAGGGTAGGGCGGATTTAACTATTTCTGGAAGTTTGCTTTGCATTTTCTTGCTGCCATTTTGTTGTTGTTTCTTTTACAAATCAGTTGGCCAGTTTTCCTGGGTCCTGGTTTGGAATGAGTTCTCCTGAAAACCTGGAGGCACTGGGTATCCTCAACCCCACTGTCAGGAGGTGACTGGGGATTGTAAATGCCCCAGTGGTCACACTTAGCAAGTCTCCCTCCTCCAGTTAAATCTTTCTAAAGGCCAGCAGGAATTTTCCACAGATTTGTCATCTCCCCCCTACCCCCGCCCCTTCACCTTCCAGATACAAGCCTGGAGAATGTGAGTTTACTGTGTTGGAAATTATCTGATGGGGAAATGCAAAAACAAGCAACTGTCTGGATGTTAGGTCTAGGCAGTGAGTATATTGCAGTCATTGGTGGTAGGGTTTTTTTTTTTTTTTTTTTTCCTAAATACACATCCTGATGTGTCTGCAGTTTCACTGCCTCTGACCAGAGTCCACTTCTATTCCCTCTGAGCCGCTTGAGGGAAACTTTGGTGTGTGAGGGTGAGTGGTTTGTGAGTATCGCTTACTGGATCCACCCTTGGGAAGAGCACGGGTACTTGGAGGAACAGGATAAGCAGGAATGCATGAGTCTAGTTATGAAGCTTTGAGTCAAGTTGACCATGGGCCTTGGGGAGGTAATGGGGCAGAGTGTCTCTTAAAAATGGTGAAAATTTGTGAGAAAATCACTCTACTTAATAAAAGGAATCTATAAATCCTTTTCTAGAATGTTGGGTGAGCTAATCTTTGAAGTTCCTTTCTAGCCTTAAAATTCTTTAACATGAATCTAGGCAATGCTGCTGCTATTATTTATAAAAATGTTCCATAGGGTAGAATGGTTCCAATAAAAGACAGATTTTGGTTTCCACTGATGTTTCTTGGCTTTCACCTGAATTGACAGCATGGAGACTCATGATCTTTTTCCATTTCAGTTCCCTTGATGAGGTGGGCTGTACTGGAACTAGGTCCCTGGGTTCTGCTTTTATGGACAAAATGAGTGCAGCCACTTATTTGGCACAGTCTTTTCTGCAATGTTTTCTTTGTGTGTGTGTGTGTGTGTGTGTGCGTGTGTGTGCCACACACTTGTGTGTATATTTGATGGATGACTTCTGATTCTTTCTCTTTCTTTCTTTCCTTCCTTCTTTCTTTCTTCCTTCCTTCCTCCTTCCTTCCTTCCTTCCTTCCTTCCTTCCTTCCTTCCTTCCTTCCTTTCTTTCTTTCTTTCTCTTTCTCTCTCTTTCTCTCTCTCTCTCCCTCCCTCCCTCCCTCCCTTCCTTCCTCCCTTCCTTCCTTCCTCCCTCCCTTCCTTCCTTCCTTCTCTCTGTCTCTCTCTCTCTTTCTGTCTTTCATAAAGCAGGGCTTCTGGTGAATTTTGGTTACTTAATTGTGCTCTCTCACCAATGCCAATTTCCATTTTCAGGTCAAAGACTAGCCTTACTGCCTGTCAAAACTGAAAGGGAAACCATTCTAGTCTAAACTTTCTTTCAACAGGTGAGGAAACTGAGGCCCTGAGAGGTGAAACAACTGTCCTGATGTCATAGTGCCAACAAAGTGGCAGAGCTGGGCCTATTCCTGAGACGCCAGGTTCCTCCTTCAACATGCTTCCTACTGTTCATTGGTGTCCCGCTCCCTATCTAAATCTTATTTAATCAACAGGTTTCTTGAAAGGATTGTTTCTGTTTCTTCTTCCTTCCCCTAGTTTTTTGAAGCCCATGGTGAACTGAGAAATGGAACCTCTGTGTCCAACACTGGTCCGGCAGTCACATCCACACCACGGTAGTGAGCAAGGCCTTGAGGGTCTGCTAAAGGGAGAATGCAAGTGGCAGCTGACTCCATCCTCATAACCTCAGAAGTGTGGTTGTCAGTCTGAGGGACTCTCCTTTCCTGGTTAACAGAGCCTGGTTAGATTGTGGATGTTTCCATTAGAAAATTTCCAACTCTCAGGCTCATCCCGTGATCGGTTGGGAAAGGCCCAGGATGCCCCAGTTTGACTAAATGTGGGCATTACCCAAAACAGAATTGGGGCCTTAAGGAAAAGGAGAGGAAAGGGAAAAGGCAGCTGGGGAGACCGGGCTTGGATTTTGGCAGATGCTGCAGGGATGCTTGCAGCTGACATTTGATTGGAGAAGTTGAAGGGTCATGGCTTTTAGAGCCTACAGCTCTCTTGGGTTTAAAAATCAAATCACGCCAGTGAAGAGAGCACATCTCATAAAATGGGAGGTAGGCCCGCACTCCTCCCCTCTTCACCTTTGGATTTCTAGATGTTATTTCCGTTGGCACTTTTCATTTTTCCTCTCAAAGGCAGAATAATAAAAGAAGATGGAGAAAGGCTTCTCATGAGCTCACCTCATTAAGGAGGTCATTCCTGTTTCTCACAGGACGAAAAAAGAGGAGAAAACTGAAACCAAACCCCTAAAATTCCACCTCTTCCCAAGGATTATCAGTCAGGGGAATGGCTGGCTGGTCATATAACTTCTTCTGACTCTTATTAAGCACCGCCCCCGCCCCCCATCCCCAAGGAGAGCCTGGCTGAAGAAAGGAATGAGGCCTTTCGTTTGCAATTCAGGAAAAAAAAAAAATCCATGACGAATAGGACCAGAAATAGAGAAAATGGAGCTAAGTGAGATCCATGTTCCCAATGGAACTGGTCATCTCAATGGCAGGGACCCTGATTTCTATTTCTTCTGTCCTTTCCTCCATGCCTGACCCCAAAGTGCTACAAACCACAACTATCTCCCCCTCCCATCTTCAAAGAAAGTTGCTGTCTGTGACCCAAGGGAGGGGCAGGGACTTATGACCCCTAGGTACACAGCTGCTATGCAGCCCAGGCCAGGGGCAGGCAACACCTTGGGAGCTAGAATCCAAAACAGTGGTTGCGCTTGTGGGGCCGTAGGGGGTCTAAGGGTTAGGATGGAAGTGGGCAAAGGATGGGTTGGCTGGAAAAGAGGCCACTACTCTTGAAAGGTGACAGAGGACACTTGGCTGGTAAGAGTGTCAGATGAGAATCTTTGGCCCGTTAGGCCTTGGGTTGTTGGGACGGGGTGAGGTTAATCTGTTTCCTGTTAAGGGGACTTGTTGGCAAAGCTTTCTTGCTGAGGCCTCTTCTCTGGGCTGGGGTGAGAACCTGGCCATCCAAGGCAGTGACCAGAGCGCAATACCTGGAAGTGAAGGGCATCTCAGAAGGAGGGCAGGAAAGAAGACACGTGCCTGTCACCGTCACAGAGTCTGACTCCAGGATTTGCCTTTGAATTGGTCTTTTAAGAAAACGTCTCGCTTTTCCTCCTTGGTGGGAAAAGAGGGGTAGGTTAAGGATGACGGGGTAGGAGAGAGCATGGAGACAGAGGGTCAGGCCCGGGGGCAGCAGAAACCATGAGCTGCTGATTCCTGCTACATCCTGCTTCCTTCAAATGCTCTTAATATGTTGCAAAGCATTACTATGTCCCCCACCCCTTGTTTCATATTATAAAATACAAACAAATGACAGAAAAGGTCAGTTGGCTCGCAGCCGCCCACTGCTTAGAACTGCAAGGACCGCCGTTTCCTCCCCGCCATGAGACGGTGGCTGTAGGGGCGCATCTTCATTTCCACGAAGGGGATGGAGAACTCATGGCCTTTCCAATGGTACCAGTTGATCCCCTGGGAAGGAGAAAGAGAAGCATGTCAGATCACCCCTACCCCTTCAACGGAACTGCCAGCTTGAAAAGATAGAGGATGATGAGAGTGGAGAATCCAAGATGTGCATTTAGTCATTTTCCATTAACGTGAAGCTTGAGGCTGAGTTCCCAAAAAGGGCAAGAGAGCAGAGATTTTTTTCTAGCTTTTCTCTTTAGACATTGCCAGTGGCCTGGGTCTATAATGGGAATGTGTTGCAGGTCATTCCTTATTGCTGGCTTTCTGGTTTTGGTTTCAGGATTTGCACGCACCAGTAACTAGTACTGAATTTCAAATTCCCAACAGTATAGAAGCATTTCGAAGAGCATAACTGTGTTTGACTGCTCACTCCTGATGGGAGAGTCAGGTGGTTTCCACCTATCAGGTGACCAACCGTCTTGGTTTGCCCAGGACTAAGGGGTGCCCTGGCCGCTAGCCTTTCAGTGCTAAAATTGGAGAGGTCCCAGCTGGCCCAGTTGGTCACCCTGTCACCCAACCCAGCCTATGGACTTGTGGTCTCTGATGGGGAAAGACAGTCCCATTTACACTGCTATTTCTGATCTCTCCCTTCCTAGGACACTTCTTTGGATGAAGCTGAGCCTCTGAAGCTGTCCCCGAACTTGATAAGCTTTTCATGGGATATGCTAGATGAGGAAATGAAATGGGACTTGACTGGTTGTCAAAGGCTTCTCTGGGTGAGTTCCAGCTCCTGAGTCCAGGTGCCTCCCTTTTCTTCCCCTGGCTTCGACTCTGTTCTGCTCTTATCCCAGTGTCCGCATTACTTTCCTCTTTATGGGAGTCCTTTCTCAACACTCTGAGTGTATCTTTTTAAAAGGGAAATATAAGACCCACCTGTGTGCTTAGAACATAAAGCCAAGGGACGTGGGCTGCATGGCTCTGGGTCATTCATGCAGCGGCAGAACTTCACCCACCTGGCTGTGCCTGGACTCCCCGTATTTCCCATTGAGGTTGGTCCGGTGGCAGTTCTTATACCACCAAGCCCCCTTGTATGACATGGCACAGTTGGTAACTGCAACATCATTGTCTCTGTCCTCTGTGGAGAAAGGGCGGCCCTGATGATAGCTGAGGGAGTCCCCTGGAAAAAAAGACACATTCATGAGGCCGTCCAACCTGTTGTTCTTTTGTCAGGATGTTCTGGACATTTGACCCATGCCCAACAAACCTGGCGTCCGCTTAAGAGACCTTCCACTCACCTCTCGGTTCCTATCTGGCTCCTCAGCCTGGCTGCACTGAGCTCTTACTCCACCTACCCCTTGGGTCCACTACTTCCGTGCTGCTCTCCCCAGCTCATTACAGTAAGTCCCCTACATATGAACCTTCAAGTTGCAAACTTTCAAAGATGCGAACCTGTGTTTGCACGTCCAGTCACGTAAGTTAGTTCACGTGTCTGGCGCACATTGTCACGTGCGTGCATCCTCTCCAAGTAGTTGTGCTTTTGTGTACTTTGTACTGTATAGAGTACGGTAGTACAGTATCTTTATTTCTTGCCTGTTCCCTCGATGCCAGCCCCTGTATGCCAGCTGTTGTACTGTACTTTTCAAGGTACTGTCCTGTAAAGTTAAAAATGTTTATTTTTGTGTGTGTTTGCTTTTTATGTATTATTTGTGTGAAAAGTATTATAAACCTGTTATAGTACAGTACTATATAGCCGATTGTGTTAGTTGGGTACCTAGGCTAACTTTGTTGGACTTAACGAACAAATGGAAGTTACGAATGCGCTCTCGGAATGGAACTCGTTTGTCTGTAGGGGACTTACTGTGCCTCATTGCCCTGGCCTTCTGCTCAGAACTCTGTCCACTCAGCTCCACCTCACCATCCCCATCTGTTTCTTTCAGGCCAGCACTGGGACACAGACATTCACGGCTCCTTTTGTCTCAGAGGAGACAGTGATGAGCCATGGTGACCTGGGCCAGTCCGGGTCAGACACCGTACAGCCTGGCTTTCTCCGTGGCTCATCAGGCCCAGTCAGCTCACACCCAATATCCCCCTGTTCAGAACTTGGGGCCACATGTGAAAAGGGACATTAGCTAACTAGAGTTCCTGTCCATAGGAAACAGGATGATAAGAAAATCCTAACCATGTCAGAGGAGAAGTGGTTGGGGAAACCAGGGCTGTATCTTGGGGAAGAGCAGGCTTGAAGGGGGAGACAGTGTCCATTATCACTGACTCCAAATATTTGATGGACTATTGAGTAAACAAACAAACAATCCCCCCCCCAAAACAAAAACTCTTTGAGAAAGTATGAGGATCAGTAGGTAGAGACTGCAAGGTGGCATATTTGGGCTAAATATATGAGGAGAAATTAGCTAAATATTAGAGCTGTTTATAAGTAGTATATACTATTTGGAGATATGGAGAGATCTCTATTCTTAGAGGCTGGGTGTTCTTTTGTTGGGATGTTATGCAGGGGACTCATATGAATTGAGTATTTGAGGTGAGGTATCAAACCATAATTAATTTATACCTACTGGCCAAACTTTTGGCAGGATTTGTGGTTAGAAGTGTTGTGAAGGGGCTCACACTACTGATTGAGTGTTGTCTTAGATGCTTCTGAGGTCACTTTAAGCCAGGATAGGTCATAGTTCTGATCCTGTGGCTTCCGAGTCCACACTCACAGTGGCCACTCAATGCCTCCAAGTGCTTCTGGCCACAACTTAACTCTTAGGAAGATGATCTTTGTTTTATGGGGAAGGCTGATTCCTTCAGGCCAGTTGGGTCCCTAAGTCCATATGTCATTATCTCTATCCCATCTTTTTCATTTCCCCCTCCAAGTCTCTAAAAAACCAGGCTTTGTGTCCACCCAGAGCTAATCCCACTACCTGCAACTCATTCTTTCCCATGTCTTCCAGGTCCTGGAGAAGGCAGAAAAGATTTCTTATTTTTTCCTTTCTTTATATATATATATATTAGGGTTTTCATCTCCTCTCACCCTAACTCATACTCATATCCTTTGTCTTAAAAAATCTTGAGGGCTTCCCTGGTGGCGCAGTGGTTGGGGGTCCGCCTGCCGATGCGGGGGACGCGGGTTCGTGTCCCCGTCTGGGAGGATCCCACGTGCCGCGGAGCGGCTGGGCCCGTGAGCCATGGCCGCTGGGCCTGCGCGTCCGGAGCCTGTGCTCCGCGACGGGAGAGGCCACAACGGTGGGAGGCTCGTGTACCGCAAAAAAAAAAAAAAAAAAATCTTGAATTAATCCTACTCTCTAAAGACCCTTTCTTTACCATCAATTCCCTATGTTGTCTCTACCCACGTTCCTACCTTCTCATCTCCTGCTTGTCTCCCTGTAGTCTAGAAGCTGACCTCATTACTCCCTTGGAACAGTTCTCTCCCACTTCCACTCTGATGTTGCTTTCTGCTTTCTCAGATACGATCCTGATGTTGGTCTATGTCCCCTTCCCAAATCTGGCTCCCCCTCCCATTTCTGCTTTGTATATCCACCTCATATATTCAGTACATTATCTAAGTCTTGGTTTTTCTCTCTCAAACTGCTGTTCAGATTTGTACTTTTCTCTTAATTTCTAACATCAGTCAAGTCTCCTATGATCTCCTACCAGGATTAATGCAGCAGCTCCAGCTGGTCTCTGTTCTTCACTCAGATTTACTTTATCCTATTTATGGCTGTCACCTTGATCTTCCTAAAACCCCACATCCATTGTGTCACTCAGGACCCACCGTGGCTCCCCACTGCCCACCATGTTAAGACAGAACTCCTCTGCCCCCTCCGTTTTAAGGCTCTTCAGGGCTTGGCTCCACCCACTTTCTTTTTATTCTTTCTGAACTCACACCCTGTCCTAGACAGCCAGGCCCTTTGCACTTTCCCTCCCTCCATGGTAACTGCTCCTTTTGTGATTTTTCTCCTAGGATTTTCCTTCCCTGGAATGTTTCCTTTACCATCAGGATCCCAGTCAAACGCCACTGCCTTCATGAAGCCTTTTTCAACCACCCAGAACCCCCTTCTCTGAATGCCCGGTAAACTGGGAGTGAGTACCATTCATTTTGTGGTGAGTTGCTTCTTAATGGTCTGTTTTTGTAAATGGATGTTTAGTTCTTGCAGAGGTCATGTCTTATGCTTCTTTTGAGTCCTCACAATTCACACAATGAACTTTTAGGGGTTGCTCAACAACCTTTTATTGATAACTTGACTTGGAATTTTCAGTTCTAATCCAATTAGAGTCCTGGTTAGAGACTTGGATTTTTGTAGCCTTTGAGAACAATGGAGATGGGAGAAGGGGCTGAACTTGGAATTGGAGGCCATGGGGATGGATTGTTGCCAGAAGGGCCAGTAAAAATGAGCAACATATAAGATAAAGGCCAGGGAACTTGGGCAATAGTAAATGCCAGAGAGAGGATGGGCTTTTCCTCCCTGGAGACCTTCCAACCTGGAAAGAACAACCATTGTGTGAAGTTGCCCAGAGAAGGGGGCAGCCTACATAAGCCTAGTTTCTCATCTTTTGAAGAAGATGGACTGAATATATGACATAAGAGGTCAGACTGCAATTAATTTATGATGATTGGCCAAATTGTTGGTGGGACTTGCCTCTGAGACATGACAGTAGAACGCAGTCCAACAGTTATGACCTCCATGGGGCCCAGTAGAGAGATAGAGCTGCAACAGAGGCCCAAGTTAGACAGGTAAGAGCATAGGCCTGGAGCAGGTGAAGTGGGGGGAGGGAAGGAGGCCGTGTAAGGAAGTGGGAGGGCTTGCTTATTTTTCTGTGGGAGAAATAAGAACTGCTTTTCTGCAGGCACGATTCTAATCTTAGGGAGTGGTTGGTATCAGGTTATTTTTGCAATGATTTAGTCTGATATTTTGTTTAATACACTCCATTTCAATGGCTATTTTATGCCCAAAGTATGGTAAATTGGATCTTTTGTTGGGGCACTTCGGGCAGGTCTGATTGCCATTGGGAATGATCTCCCATATGACAAACAACAGGGGAAAGTGTGTCTTCTCTTTGGAGTAACAGTACCTGGCTGAGCAGAGAAATAACTGAGCAGATGCAGTCGTTGGAGAGGCAACACTTGGATGATCTTCTTAGTTCCAAGAGTTATAAAAATGTTGCTAAATTTATATCCTAGCATTTAGCCCTATAATTGGAGTTAATGAAAGGACCAATAACTCCATGTACCAAACAGGTTTTAGGAAATGTGCTATAAGAGAAATAGATTGGCAAAGGCTAAGAAACAGACTGGATACTATGTTCTGATAAAACTATTAATGCAACAGAGCTTATAGAGATGGTTTCGGTCTACTTAGTGGAAGTGCCATAAAAATCTGTACAGAAAACGTGACCATGTATGGGGTTCTCGTGGAGGAATGAAAAGGAATGTGGCCCATGGGGAACATTTAGGAGCTGTTGTGTGTTACTTGATGGAGGTGTTATGGTGACTTCTGATGGAGGGGAGTAGAGCTCAGAATGGGGGGGATCTGTCTTATTTCTATTAGTTCAAAGATGGTTTTCCTAGATGTCATTACAGGGGAGATTTCTACCGGACAATAGATGATTATACTGTCACTGGATAAGAGCCTATGTTGATTAATCTAGACAAGAAAAATAATCCTTCACCCTCACGTTGTACTATTTTTTGTTAACTTTAAAAACACTTTCGCTCTATTTATCACATTTTTTTCCTGACTGCTCTGTGAACTAGGACAGGCATCATTATTAAGATTTTCCAGATGAGGAAGCTGAAGTCCTGAGAAATTGATTTCAGGTCACCTGAGTGGTGAGGGGCAGCGTGGACCAGAGGCAGTGCGCCAGCCCTCTGCCCTCCTCCTTGGCTAGCGGGGAATTCTGCAGCTCAGGCCTAGAACATGGGGCCCGGTCCTGCTGCACGCCCACTGCCCTTGGGGGGCTGCTCAGGGCCAAGGTACCTGCAGTGCCGTTGTAGCCTCCTATGCGGAGCTTGTACAGGCTTCTGCTGCCCTCGACAGAGAACTTGTCGTAGTAGGCGAAGGCGGCGTCCTGGCCGTCACGCATGTCTATGCGCAGCTCGTAGCGGCCCTGGGACGTGATCCCGTGTATGTTGTCCAGCCCTGTGGAGGAGAGCAGAGAACGCAGTCAGCCTGGCCTCAGTGGCTTTGGAAATGGGAAGCAAAATGTGACTGTGGCCTCAAAACAGGTGTTCTGGGAAAGAGGAGGGGTACTGGCATTGCTTTTGCCTTCAGTCCTTCCCACGTTGTTATCAAACAGATCCTACCAGACTGAATTTCCTCCTGCAAAAAGACCAGACCAGTCCTGCCGATGAGTTCCCACCGCAGGTCAGCTCAGGGGTCCTACCATCTAGTCATGACCCAGTACCGGACAAGCCCTGAGCCTCGGGATTCCAGGCCCTGTCCCCCGCCACCTCCCACTCCAAACCATGGTGTTAGTTGAAGATGGCAAGAGGCATCACATGGGTGTGAATTCTTTGGTGTGAGTGATAGGAAGCAAGAGGTAGAAACACTGATCAGAGTAATTCACAGTAGGCCCTCGGGGTCCAGGATATCCTACCATCTCCTAGTAGCCTGGGAGGGGGTTCCGTCCACCATTAATTACACTGCCCTTTGTTCTCTCAGCCTCTAGCCCTCCTGAGGCTCCCATAACTGGGTCAGAGAATATTGTCACCTGTCTCCTAACTCCAGTTCTTTTCTCTCTAATCTACTTGCTATATCTTGCACTGCTACGTCTTCACTCGTCTTTCTGGGCAGTTACCCTCCCTCACCCACTCTCTCCTTGGCCTCTAAGCTTCCCAGGCCTTGGTCTAATAGATTCTTGTAAGGTGCAGACCCCATGAGTCCAGAGTGAGGCAGAGCCCAGCTCTTCCTTGGTAATATTTTCTCATATGTATTTTCTTGTCTCTCTGCCCTGGATGGCTGTGCTCTGGGACTTTCTGATTCTGACTACCTGCCCATACTTTGAACCACTCCCCTTGCATTGCTGGTGATCTCTGAGTCCTCCTGATTCCTACCTGCTTACTGATCTGGGGTCCTCTTGCTTTACTGTGACATTTGATATCTATCAGAGTACACCATGACTTAGAATAAAAAAATTTGCAGAGGTGGAAAGGAATCTAGAGATTACTTAGGCTAGTCTCTTTGTGTTGTGGAAAAGGAGGCTGAAGTCCAGAGAAGTGAAATGACTGGCTGAGGGTCACCTCGATCTCTCTGTTTCCCTATCCTGTTTGAGAGTTCAAGCTTTATGTTAGTTATATGTTGAAAGCTGTCTGCTATGTGTTGCGTGCCGGGTTGCTCTTACCCTAGGCTTGTGCTTGTGCGGATATGGTGGATCCTGGCGGTGCCCTGCCCGGATGCCCTTTATTTTTTAATTTTTTACTGTTTTTATTTTGAAGAAGGGAGATGTTACAGCATGTTTTCTAGTATAAGATGTATAGGGGAAAACTCAATGAAGAAGTAGAGAGAAGAGAGAATTGTCAGAGGGGGAAGAATGATCCTTCAAAGGCAAGTGGAAATAGGAGCCAGCACACATCTGGAGAGTTTGGTTAGATCACAGACAGTCCAGATGCCCTTTAATTGGACAGTGGACATAACCCCCAGCTGCCAACAACTCACAGCTGCCTCCTTCTTGGATCATTGCCCTTGACCGAACAGGAGTTGCTCTGCTCTGGAAGTTACCTGCTCCCTCCCCCATGCCTTGGGGCAGACCTCCATCAATACCTGATGAGGAGGTACCAAATCCCAGCCCCCTTGCCCCACTGGGGGCCAATCTGAGGAGCAGTTTATGCTCCAGAGCTTCCCTGAGGATCAGACTGAACCTAATCTCCCACCAAGATCACACTGTTGCATTTTTCCCCCCTGCTCTATGCTATTTCCCTCATTCCCCTTCTGAGAGCACCCCACTGATAAATCACTTGAACAAGAACCCCTGTCTCAGGCTTTGCTTCTAGGGAACTCAACTTACAACATAAACCATGGGTCAGAGTGTTACCCCTAACCTGAGTATTGTCACCGATCTACACATCACCAGGCCGGGCTTCTATTTAAGAGCCCTCCCCGGCTCCCTATTACCTATGGCATTGAGTCAAACCTTCTCTTCCCCACTTTAGGTACCACAACACGCCTCTGTTCAACGCACCTTACCTCATTTTCTTCTTTCCCTGAGCTGCATCTTTGCTCTGGTTGGATGGTTTTTCCATTGTCCCGTTTGCACATGTCAGAAGGATCCCTGCCTTCCCTCTTTTCTTGTGTGCTTCCCTCCTGCGTTCTTCTTACTCATCCCCCAATGCCTTCTCCAGGAAGCTGACTCTTCCTTCTCTGAGTACCTGCGGCCTTCTTGTCAGTAGCTCACGTACAGTGTTTCCCAATGTGGGAGGGCATCTCTGATGACGTGAGAAGTATTTGGGCAATAAGGACTAAATAACTTTGGACAGGTAGGGAGAAAGATATTTCCAAATTCTCTCTTTTTCTTAATAGATTAAGGGGAAACCTTAACCCTGATCCTAACGGTAACTCTCGTACTTTGTGGTTTCCACCCAACACTTTCTAATCTCCATTTTTAGTACCGCCAGCACAGCAACAACTGGCATTTAATAATATGTATACTGTTTTCTTTTCATTGCATTTATTTTTGAGACTCCCTTTTATTTATGGCACATGGTGACTAGCTTTCCATTTTTGGCACTGCTGTAAAGTTTCTTTCACAAAACAGTAGATTCCTTTAAAAAAACAAGCGAGATGTAGAAAATTCAAGTGCATGATAGTTCAGATATTTTCCAGATATGGTAAAGACTGTGAACGGGGTGTACTGTAGCTGAGGTTTGGGAAACATGAGCACTGTCTGCTATGGGCGCATTGATTCCTGTGCTTTATACTTATCTCCCAAGCTGTTTGTAAACTCTTAGAAGGTAAAGATATTTTCCTATTTACTTGACTTCTCTTTCAATGTTTTAATGTGATTTTTTACCTTATATTTTTTATTATATTCAACAGCAAATACAGATCTGGGCATCTAATAGGCACTCAATAAATTCTTATTAATTGATTGATTGATTGATTGATTGTTATCTACACTTTAGGTACCTACTATCCCCAGCCACTGTGATAGGTAATGAGGTTAAAAATGAATATGGTTTGGTCCCAGCGCTGAAAGAAGTTTATGTAGTATAGTCAAGAGAGACAGAAAGGAAAATGGACACTGATTTGGACCACAGAAGAGAAAGTAGCTAATTCTCCCACAGGCAAAGGGTGAGAAAAATGGGTAGGATAGGTCCTATGGAGGAAGAAGAGGTTAGCTGGGCCTTTGAATAGGCACAGAGCACAGCAAGGTGTACGGGGGAGGGGGAGAGTTGGATGGCAGAGCGTTCCTTGCAGAGGAAACATTAGTGATTGTAAGGGTTTGGAGTTTGGGGTGGGGAGGGATAAATTGGGAATTTGGGATTAACAGATACACACTACTATATATAAATAGATAAACAACAGGACTTACTTATAGCACAGGGAACTATATTTACTATCTTGTAATAACCTATAATGGAAAAGAATCTTAAAAAGTGTGTGTATGTGTGTGTGTGTGTGTGTGTGCGTATATATATATATATATATATATAAAACACTGAGTCACTTTGCTCTACACCTGAAACATTGTAAATCAACTATACTTCCATAAAAAAAAGTGCTTGGGATCTGGTGTCAGTTGCGGGGTGCAGGGAAGAGCAGCAGTGCTCTTGGAGGTGGGGCGCAGGCCCAAGACGAGGGCCTTGTACCACAGCCAAGGTGTTTAGTCTTCACGTGCTGGTGATGGGGAGTGGTTTAAAAGCTCCACAAATGGGGTTATAGCCGTTGCTCAGATTTGGGTATGAGGGAGATGATTCTCCTGGCCATGTGGACAATGGGTGGTCCAGGAGGCAGGAAGGCCAGTGAGGGGTTTTTATATGAGCGTCCAGGAGAAAGATGTTGAGGCTAAGCGGGATAGTGACAGGGGAGAGAGAGAGGAGACCACGAATACAGAATACAGATATCCACCTTTCCCCTGCCTTCCTTTATAATCACTGTGAAAATCCAACCAAGAGGGAGATGCAGGGAAAAATAAATTTACTGCTTTCTCGGATTGGCTTCACTGCCATCTGCCTGGGTCAGGTGTGTGTTTACCTTCTCACACTAGTTCAGTTCTCAAGCTACACCTCCTGCTTGTGTCAGACCTCTAGGAAATTGCCGGTCACCTCTAATGTCATTTTCATTTTTTCCCTTCCCGTCCCAAGTCAGTAATAACATTCTTCCAAGGAACTAGAGCCGAGTGACTGTCTCATTTCTCTTCCGACTTGCGGGCTGGCTGGCTGGTGTCTGGCTTCTGAGAGATGACCAACCATCCTGTTGCTCCCTCTGCCCCCTCCCCTCACCAGGCAGCTCTCTCCCTTTGTAAAAGTTGCCTCATGTCAAGACCCATCAGTAAGAGACTATTAATGAGGATGGGAAGAGACAGAGCAAAGAGGAAAGCACCACAACAAGATAGAAACAGATCAATAGTGGAGCCTAACAGAGCAAGAGGTACTGAAAGCAATTCACGAGCTGTCAGCTTCTCAACGGACACAGGGTTTCTGATAATCCCAGATGGACACAGAGAGGAGAAAGATGGACAGAGAACTGGAGCTGCATTCCAAGGGAAACAAAAAGGAGGCGTTACCCAGCCAAAACTCATCCTCCAGGTTCCCGAAGCCAACGCGGTACTCAGCCCATTTCCGGAAAAAATCAGTTTGGCCATTCTGCCGCCTCTGGAATACCTGTGAAGAGAAAGAGGGGAAATGAAGAAAATGCTAAGGAAAATAAACTCTAACGAGTAAAACTGCCATAACTGGGTTTTATATCTGCAGTGACAAAGATTCTCAGATTAAGCACCACTGCAGTACGGAGCTCGGTATTTGCACAGCAGTCGTAGGAGATGCTCAGAGCCCTTCTCTGAAGCGCAGGGGTGCTTGATGAATAGGCCAGGGTGTAATGTTGACACTCATTTGCACCCCTGCAACGTAGAAAGGATATGAAGCCCCCAACTAGTCAAGGGAAATAGGCTTGACTCTCAAATTAATCTTTTTGCACCACAGAATGCAGTAGAAAGCATTTCTCACCAGAAGAATGGGACCAACTTCAGATCAGCTAGGAGCTGTCATCATCCTATTTCAGGCAAAGCAATTGCATATCATTCACCTCCCGAGCTGTTTAAGTGCTAATTTCATTTACCCTCCAATACATCAGCCTCGACTTCAATTTCCAATTAGGCTTTAAGAAGAAGGCACAAATATGTCAGAAACATAAAAGATAATGCTTCCCGAGAGTGGCTGTTACGAGCACAGCCACCATTTAACTCCATTCAACAACTATCCATTTTGCACTGTGAAAAATCCAGCGCTGTGTGTTGGTGCTGGAGGAGGGATCCGCAGGAGGAGGGTGGGTGGAGGGGCTGGGTTTCCATCTGCCCTGACTGAGCTAATGCTGCTCCGCTTTCAGGCGGGGCTGCCGGAACTCGCCCATCTGTGTAGTGGCCTGTACTGATGTGTGAGGCCATTCGCCAGGCTGCCCTTCCTCTTCTTTCTGTACTGCCCTATCACACATGGGAGGAGGGTGGTGACAGGAAATGGTGTCTCTCTTTTCCCCACCACTTCTCCTCCCTGAAGGCTAGGACAGCTCTGGGGAAGAACCAGAGAGGCCAGGGAAGGATGGGGATGGGGGTGGCCTTGGTAACTAGAGGGGGCTATCCGGGTTCTTCCCCTCATCTGCTCCGCCATATGTAATTCTCCAATAGAAAGATCCTAATCATCTCCCCATAGAGACTCACCTCCTCCTGCAGGGGACTCATCTCCTCTCTTTCTTTATTATTTCCGCAGTCTCCATCAGGCAAGACCCCTGGGCCTCTCTGAGCCACTACTCCCTTTCCCTCATGCATGAGCTATGCCCACAGAAGGAGCAGTTTTCCTGGGGCTCCCTCACTGGGCTGGGCCACTGCAGCCTCAATATTCTTATTCCTTCCTCTGCCTCACCAAACCTATGGGCTGCTGAGCAAGGCCCTGAGGACAATGCAAAGCCCCAGGTTGGGCATGAGGGGAGTGGGTGAAAGGATGGCCAGAGGATGGTGAAGTGTAGATGGATGGGTGCTGAGCCAGGTGGACTGAAGCATCGACGATGCTGGTGGGCAGGGAGAACAGCCGCAGGTACTCACAATCCAGCCACCCCCGTCGGTCGTCATATCACAGTACACCTGTAACTTCCGGCTTAGCTCTCCGTTGAGGAAAATGGTGTAAACCCCGCTCAGAGTGTCTCCGTTCATCAAATGCTGGGCACAGTCTTGAGGATGAGGGAAGACCCGGCCCCCTGCACAAGAAAAGAGGCAATTTCCAGAAAGGGTCCTTCCTCCCACTATGCATAAGAGCCCCTTGGATCAGAGAACAGTTTAGAAGGTCTCACGGTACTTCATCAAGAACTGTAAGAAATCCTCACTGAATCTGTGTATGAATCCTGCATCATCTTGCATTCCCTCTTTTCAACTGATGTTGGGTTTATCAGACAGTATACAGTTTTACAGGATCTGAGGACCAAAGAGCTGTGTTCACTGTGTGGCTCCCCCATTCACCTACTTGTTTAGCTTAGGCAAATAGCCTGACTTCCTGGCATCATCTTTTTATCAGAAAGATGGGGATAATAAAAATATTCCTCCACCAAGGGTGAAGGTATGTTAGTAATTGGTTACTTAGGCGATGATTACAGAAGCATGGAGCACATTAAAACACCGCAGAGTCCACCTTTCAAAAGAACAAGGGGGATTAAGCACAGCTGTCTGCCGGAGTGCCCAAACAAGCTTAGTTTAGCGTTATCAAGAAGATGGATATCTATTCCTCCTGCAAAATAATCTCCTGATTGCACTAAACAATCAAATGGCCATGTTTTACAGTTCAGTTTAAGTTTAAGGAGAGGGCAGAGGAAATAAATTGCTGCTCATCTTTCAGAGAGAACAGCCCTATTTGTAGAACAATATCTAATTAGCTGAAAGAAAGGCTTAAATCATGTGTCTTGAAGAGTTTAGCTTCAGGGCAGATTTTAATGCTTAAGAGGCAAGCCAGAAAGCAGAGGTCCCATGGGAGGAGCTCTGCTGGACTGCAGGAGCTGATGGAGCAAGTAAGGCAGAGCTTGGCACGGGAGGAAAAGTGGTTTGGGTGCTCTGTAAATATATGATCTCTGGGTCAATGGAAAGCGTGGTGCAGTTGATGTGGTTCTGCATCCTTGAAGAGCTAGGAAGAGAGGTGGGGTAGGGACTTCACGGGACCTACAGTGCCCCCTAGTGGCAGAGCTCGTGCACTGCAGGTGTGACAGAGCTGGGGGCGGGGGGCCCTTGGAGAGTCAGCCGGTGGGCCAGAGCAAGTGGCAGCATAATGTCACACAAGGGAGGTAGCATAGCAACCTCACTGAAGCATCCTGTGTTAGGGGGAGGTTGTAGGGGTTCGGTAGACTTTATGCAAGGCCCCTCTTGGAGATGTGTTAACTCCTCTTGCACAAGGACGGTCCAGCTTGCTTGCACACCATGGTCAAGGGTCGCTCGCATTTCAGGTAGTTTAGAACAAGGCACCGCCTGCTTCAGGCATACACCAGGGAATAACAATATATTCCTATAGAACTAGTATTTTACCAAGTGTGCTTTTATTTCCATTTAATTCTTGCAAGAAACATGAGAGGAAGGCAGATTGTTATAGATTGAAGTCTTATTTTACAGGGAAGGAAGCTGTACTCAGAAAGATCGCATGACTTCCTCTGTTCACTTGAACTCAAGTTTTCAGACCCTGAGTCAAGTGCTTCTTGAACTTTACTAAAACAGGGGATATAACTTATGATTCAGTTTACTGGATCTATATTTGTCCAGATGGCAAATGATTAACTAAAATCTATATTTATCTTATAAGCATATAAAGCCCCAGAGGTTAAAGTTACCTCAAAAAGTTCTATGTTCACATTAAATATATTAACCCTCTCAAAACCTATTTCCTTAATAGCTGCAGAAAAGCTCTCCAGCCTGTCCTAGATCTCGGTAGAGTTCCTGATCCCACCTGTTCCTAGAGGGTCCAATTACGTTTCAGGGGTAGGTGTGGGTGAGTGCTTTCTCTCTCCCTGTTGCTTTGGGAGCACAGTGATTATTTCCTGGCTTCCAGGCCATTCTCTAGCGGATCTTTGGAGCAACCATCCTGTCTGTCTTCCTTTCTCCCCTCTTTTCTCACTGCCTGAGTTTCTCATTTTAGATCAATACAAAACATGCTTGGTCTTCAGCTCTCTCCTACCTTATGCGCTAATAGCCCTTTCTCCTGAATCAACTCAGTGCCGTAAAGGGGCCAGAACCCCAAATTTCTTCCCAATATCCAACATGTCCCCCACAGAACATCTTCTCCCAAACCTCAAAACGACAACCTCATCCAAATACACATACAAAACCAAATGAAACTTTAGAACAGACAAATAAATAATCTTATACAGGCTTCTTCACATTGATAAGATCAATTATTTAATTTTTCTATTACAGATACTTTCTAAAGGCTCAAACGTATTAGTTGCTTTAAAGGTAGAACTACCAAAAACAAATATAGGAAAATGAGATGGTTTGCTCTGGAGGAGAGAAGTTTTTAAATATCTGAAGGGTGGTCATATGCCATGTGTAAAATAGGTAGCCAGTGGGAACCTGCTGTATAGCGCAGGGAGCTCAGCTCTGTGCTCCGTGGTGACCGAGATGGGTGGGATGGGGGAGGGTGGGAGGTCCAAGAGGGAGGGGATATATGTACACACATAGCTGATTCACTTCACTGTACAGCAGAAACTAACAACATTGTAAAGCAACTGTACCTCAATAAAAAAAAATTTTTTTTAAAAGGGATCCATTTTTATAAAGTCAGAAAACGGGAATAAAATCAACTTAAGAAAAAAGTGTGACCTAAGGAGTGTCAAAAGTTCTGATGGGGGCTTCCCTGGTGGCGCAGTGGTTGAGAGTCCGCCTGCCGATGCAGGGGACACGGGTTCATACCCCGGTCCGGGAAGATCCCACATGCCGCGGAGCGGCTGGGCCCGTGAGCCATGGCCACTGAGCCTGCGCGTCCGGAGCCTGTGCTCCGCAACGGGGGAGGCCACAACAGTGAGAGGCCCGCGTACCGCAAAAAAAAAAAAAAAAAAGTTCTGATGGGATGAAGGTCTCAGAGTGCACCTTGGGAGAGAAGGGGTCGTGTTTTCTTCCTTCTGAGCCTTCACGTTGGACTGGTCGGTGGAGACACTCACCAGATGTGTGTGGGACTGATGCATAGTTGCTGGGTGTGCTTGCCTTACCTTTGACAAATGGCTAGGCCACCTGGTGGTTTAGAGATTCCACTTATCATAATTTAGTCTGTGGCATTAATGGAAAGATGATCAAAAGCATTTTTCTCATGCAGAATATCCGCAGCGGCAATATTCACATCTTGGGAACTTGGAGGTGACATTTATCGTGAAACCACTCTTCTCCACCCGCCTCCGACCCTTAACACTGTAAAAGTTTTACCTCATACCACCAATCCATGATCATTATTCCTTTTCATCTGATGAGAGGAAGTAGGCTCACTAACTGTTCCCAAGCCAGGGACTATTAAAATTCAGGTTCCTGGGTTCTGCAGCAGATCTGCTGAATCAGAATGCTGGGGGGTAAGTGTCAGGAATCAGTGTTTCACCAGAGCTCTTCAGATGAGCCTGAAGACCAGCTGGACTTGAACTCCACTCTTTCTCCAGTATTTTTCCCTCTCCTCAGAGAGTGCGGAGGTGGAGCTGGTTACCTAGACTGTGCCCCAAGGGGTGTGATGGTCTGTTTTCCCTGCCGAGATCCATATGGCAGGGTAGATAAATAGACCGAGTGTCTGTCTGTCTGTCTCTCCCCCTCCTTCCGCTCTTTCCTTATTTTCTTTCCCTTTCTCCTTTTCCTTCTCTCTCCCTTTCCTTCCCTCTCTCTTTCTCAGTAAGCATGTCTTGAGTGGGCTGGTCCCAAGATGTAAATTGAGTGAGAGGGGATACGAGACTCTATCGTTGAGTTCAAGCCTTGTGTTCCAGTTTTTAGCATTAGGTTCTCCTCTGGGGTTATTGGACTCAGACTTAGCTAATAATAAAGAATACACTGATTCCCAGTCTGCTTTATTCATTGCGTGTATACTGTGACTTCATACATTTTTAAGAGATAGGGCAGTTTTCAGGCATCCCTAGCTCTCTGGATGTTATCCCATCTAATATCATCAAAAACTCACCTTTAATCCTAACATAGATCATCCCAGTAATTTTTCCCAAGGCAGAAATTTTAGGATGAAGAGAAAAACTGGAAGGCTTTTCTTCCCTTCTCCTTTGATACAATTACTACGGTCTGGCCTGACAAAGAGGCTTCTTTTCCCCCGCCCCCCTGCTTTTTTTGTTTGTTTGTTTGTTTTTAATGCAGGCTGTGATGATTACCAAGTTAACAGGAAAGCAATGCCAAGTGATCGGTACACTGAAATGTCTCATGGTTAAGCATCTCTAGATGTAATTGGGAGCTCAACAGGGCCGGGACACTCACTGGAAGAATTGCTCAGAAATTGGTTTGGGTTGGGCATCTGGAGGCTGAATGCTGAGTAGAGGGAAGTGAGCTATACGACACACAGTGCAAATGGAGAGCCCCCAGCCAGCTGGGAGTGAAGGGAGAGACTCTTTCTGTGCCTTACTTGCTTTGTGTTCTTGAATGTGGTCTTTAAAGAGTTAATGGCTTTAGAAAGTGTCTGCCCACTGCCCACTCTTAATGGCCTTAGCATCAGGACCGAAACCATGATATCAGTGTTTCTCTCTGAGAACAACCTCAGCAAGTCTCTCTGCAACTGCAGAGAAAAGGGTGCTGCTCCACACTAGCACAGGTGAGACCACCTCTGGCCACCCACACTTATATTTTTTTCACAGCAGTGGGTTTGTGGGTAGCAGGGTTTGGGGAGTGAGTCTGAGGCTGTGGACAGGGAAAAGTTATCTGTTTAGTCCACATGGGCTGTCAAACCTACCACCTTAGCCTCCTTCACAGCATCTTCCAGTTCATGTACCTGTTCATTCTTTTGTGTATTTATTCAACAAACATATAGGAAGTGTCTGTTGGGGGTCTAAATACTGGGCTAACAGATTACATAAGAAGAAAAAGACACAGTTCCATCTTTCAGGTTGCTGACACTCTGGTGGAAGAAATAGAACAATATAACCCCAAGTCCTAAGTACTCTGGAAAAGAGATAAACATAGGGAGGTATCAAAACATGGGAGTGGGCATGCAATGAATTCTCGGGCTGGTGAGGATAGGGTGAGTGATGGAGCCTGGTATGGGGCAGAAATTAGCAAATGCTAATCAGAAAGTGCTTCTTAATTTAGGAACTGATGTAGAAGTTAACCACAAATTGGTGGAAGAGAGGTGTTCTAGGTCTGTGCAAAACATGGCCTATATAGGAAACTGCAGGTTTAGCTAGGAAACAAGAGGAAGAGATGGGTTGGATGGATAAGGAAGAGTTTTGGGGAGATAAGAGGGACTGGATCATGCCATTTAAGGAGGTGGACCTTCTCCTGAAGGAAACAGGATGAAGAGTCCTGATGGACTTTAAGCTCAAGTTTTTAGAAAGATCATTCTCACTGTAGTGTAGAGAACAGATTAGATGAGGGTGAGAGTGGAGGTAAGACCCCATTCAGGAGGTAGTAGTAGGAATCAAGGTAGAGAGATAACAACAGTCTTTAAGGAGTCAATGGAAACATAGAATTAACTGAGCAGTAGACAGCTTGAGTGTCTCTATCTTAAGCAGGGTTGCTGAGGAAGGTCTTAAGCACGGCAGACCACCCGCCTTCTACCCACAAAGGACAGATGCAACAGGCTTCCAAATCTTTCCTTCGAATTTACCTGACTATTCCTTGGATTTACTTATATCAGGAGACCCAATTCCATGGCAGATTAATAGATCACAGACTGGTAGCTTCCAGCCTGTCCCCTCTCTGTGTCTCTTGATTTAATATGGCAAGGAGAGGGTTGGGTTATGGTAAAGCCTCCTACTTGGTCTCTTCTTGCTATTCTGGCTCCACTTGCATCAATTCTCCATATTTTAACCAGAGTAATCTTTCAATAATGTACATGTGATACTATCTCATCCTTTTTCTCACTTGCTGAAAATTCTCCAGTGCAACAGCTCCGATTGCAATGGCTTCCTGCAATTAGAATAAAAACTAAAGTCCTGAACACATCCTGTAACTTCCTGCATGCTCTGACTCTGCCTTGCACTCCTCCCACTTTCTCACTGGCTTTCTTTTATTTTTTTAATTAATTTATTTATTTTTTGGTAATGTTGCCAATATTTTTAAAAATTTTATTTTATTATTTTTTTTACAGCAGGTTCTTATTAGTTATCTATTTCATACATATTAGTGTATACATGTCAATCCCAATCTCCCAGTTCATCCCACCACCACTGCCACCACTCCCTGTCCTGCCTTCCCCCCATGGTGTCCGTACATTTGTTCTCTACAACTGTGTCTCTATTTCTGCCTTGCAAACTGGTTCATCTGTACCATTTTTCTAGATTCCACATATATGTGTTAATATATGATATTTGCTTCTCTCTTTCTGACTTACTTCACTCTGTATGACAGTCTCTAGGTCATCCACTACAAATGACCCAATTTCGTTCCTTTTTATGGCTGAGTAATATTCCATTGTATATATGTACCACATCTTTTTTATCCATTTGTCTGTCTGTCAATGGGCATTTAGGTTGCTTCCATGACCTGGCTATTGTACATAGTGCTGCAATGAACTTTGGGGTGCATGTGTCTTTTGGAATTATGGTTTTCTCTGGGTATATGCCCAGTAGTGGGATTGCTGGGTCACATGGTAATTGTATTTTTAGTTTTTTAAGGAACCTCCATACTGTTCTCCATAGTGGCTGTATCAATTTATATTCCTACCAACAGTGCAGGAGGGTTCCCTTTTCTCCACACCCTCTCCAGCATTTGTTGTTTGTAGATTTTCTGATGATGCCCCTTCTAACTGGTGTGAGGTGATACCTCATTGTAGTTTTGATTTGCATTTCTCTCATAATTGGTGATGTTGAGCAGCTTTTCTTGTGCCTCTTGGCCACCTGTATGTCTTCCTTGGAGAAATGTCTATTTAGGTCTTCTGCCCATTTTTTGATTAGGTTGTTTGTTTTTCTAATATTGAGCGCATGAGCTGCTTGTATATTTTGGAGATTAATCCTTTGTCTGTTGATTTGTTTGCAAATATTTTCTCCCATTCTGAGAGTAGTCTTTTCATCTTCTTTATAGTTTCCTTTGCTGTGCAAAAGCTATTGTTTCATTAAGTTCCATTTGTTTATTTTTGTTTTTATTTCCATTACTCTAGGAGGTGGGTCAAAAAAGATATTGCTGTGATTTATGTCAAAGAGTGTTCTTCCTATGTTTTCCTCTAAGAGTTTTATAATGTCTGGGCTTACATTTAGGTCTTTAATCCATTTTTTTTTTTTTTTTTTTTTTGTGGTATGCGGGCCTCTCACTGTTGTGGCCTCTCCCGTTGCGGAGCACAGGCTCCGAACGTGCGGGCTCAGCGGCCATGGCTCATGGGCCCAGCCACTCCGCGGCATATGGGATCTTCCCGGACCAGGGCACGAACCCATGTCCCCTGCATCAGCAGGCGGACTCTCAGCCACTACACCACCAGGGAAGCCCTAATCCGTTTTGAGTTTATTTTTGTGTATGGTATTAGGGAGTGTTCTAATTTCATCCTTTTACATGTAGCTGTCCAGTTGTCCCAGCACCACTTATTGAAGAGACTGTCTTTTCTCCATTGTATATTCTTGCCTCCTTTGTCATAGATTAGTTGACCATAGGTGTGTGGGTTTATCTCTGGGCTTTCTATCCTGTATAATTGATCCGTATTTCTGTTTTTGTGCCAGTACCATATTGTCTTGATTACTGTAGCTTTGTAGTGTAGTTTGAAGCCAGGGAGTCTGATTCCTCCAGCTCTGTTTTTTTCCCTGAAGATTGCTTTGGCTATTCGGGGTCTTTTGTGTCTCCATACAAATTTTAATATTTTTTGTTCTAGTTCTGTAAAAATTGCCATTGGTAATTTGATAGGGATTGCATTGAATCTGTAGATTGCTTTGGGTAGTATAGTCATTTTCACAATATTGATTCTTCCAATCCAAGAACGAGGTATATCTCTCCATCTGTTATCCATCAGTGTCATCTTTGATTTCTTTCATCAGTGTCACAGTATTCTGAGTACAGGTCTCTTACCTCCTTAGGTAGGTTCATTCCTAGGTATTTTATTCTTTTTGTTACAATGGTGAGTGGGATTGTTTCCTTAGTTTCTCTTTCTGATCTTTCATTGTTAGCGTATAGGAACGCAAGAGATTTCTGTGCATTAATTTTGTATCCTGCAACTTTACCAAATTCATTGATTAGCGCTAGTAGTTTTCTGGTGGCATCTTTAGGGTTATCTATGTATCTGCAAACAGTGATAGTTTGATTCCTTCTTTTCCAATTTGTATTCCTTTTATTTCTTTTTCTTCTCTGATTGCCATGGCTAGGACTTCCAGAACTATGTTGAATAATAGTGGCTAGAGTGGATATCCTTGTCTTGTTCCTGATCTTAGAGGAAATGCTTTCACTTTTTCACCTTTGAGAATGATGTTTGCTGTGGGTTTGTCATATATGGCCTTTATTATGTTGAGGTAGCTTCCCTCTATGCCCACTTTCTGGAGAGTTTTTATCGTAAATGAGTGTTGAATTTTGTCAAAAGTTTTTTCTGCATCTATGGAGATGATCACGTGGCTTTTTTTCTTCAGTTTTTTAATATGGTGTATCACATTGATTGATTTGTGTATATTGAAGAAGGCTTGCATCCCTGGGATAAATCCCACTTGATCATGGTATATGATCCTTTTAATGTGTTGTTGGATTTGGTTTGCTAGTATTTTGTTGAGGATTTTTGAATCTATATTCATCAGTCATATTGGTTTGTAATTTTCTTTTTTTGTAGTATCTCTGTCTGGTTTTGGTATCGGGGTGATGGTGGCCTCGTAGAATGAGTTTAGGAGTGTTCCTTTCTCTGCACTATTTTGGAAGAGTTTGAGAAGGATGGGTGTTAGCTCTTCTCTAAATGTTTGATAGAATTCACCTGTGAAGCCATCTGGTCCTGGACTTCTCTTTGTTGGAAGATTTTTTTTTAATTTATTCATTTTTATTTGTTTTTGGCTGCGTTAGGTCTTTGTTGCTGTGTGCAGGCTTCTCATTGCCGTGGCTTCTCTTGTGGCGGAGCATGGGCTCTAGGTGCACAGGCTCAGTAGTTGTGGCTCACAGGCTCTAGAGCACACGCTCAGTAGTTGTGGTGCATGGGCTTAGTTGCTCCGCGGCATGTGGGATCTTCCCAGACCAGGGTTTGAACCCGTGTCCCCTGCATTGGCAGGCAGATTCTTAACCACTGGGTCACCAGGGAAGCCCATGTTAGAAGATTTTTAATCACAGTTTCAATTTCATTACTTGTGATTGGTCTGTTCATATTTTCTGTTTCTTCCTGGTTCAGTCTTGGAAGGTTATACCTTTCTAAGAATTTGTCCATTTCTTCCAGGTGTCCATTTTATTGGCATAGAGTTGCTTGTAGTAGTCTCTTATGATGTTTTGTATTTCTGTGGTGTCTGTTGTACCTTCTCCTTTTTCATTTCTAGTTTTACTGATTTGAGTCCTCTCCTTTTTCTTGATGAGTCTGGCTAAAGGTTTATCAATTTTGTTTATCTTCTCAAAGAACCAGCTTTTAGTTTTATTGATCTTTACTATTGTTTTCTTTGTTTCTATTTCGTTTATTTCTGCTCTGATCTTTATGATTTCTTTCCTTCTACTAACTTTGGGTTTTGTTTGTTCTTCTTTCCCTAGTTTCTTAGGTGTAAGGTTAGATTGTTTATTTGACGTGTTTCTTGAGGCAGGATTGTATTGCTATAACCTTCCCCTTTGAACTGCTTTTGCTGCATCCCATAGGTTTTGGATCATTGTGTTTTCATTGTCATTTGGCTGCGTTGGGTCTTTGTTGCTGTGCGCAAGCTTCTCATTGCCGTGGCTTCTCTTCTGGCGGAGCATGGGCTCTAGGCGCACGGGCTCAGTAATTGTGGCTTACAGGCTGTAGAGCACAGGCTCAGTAGTTGTGGTGCACAGGCTTAGTCTCTAGGTATGTTTTGATCTCCTCTTTGATTTCTTCAGTGGTCTCTTGATTATTTAGTAACGTATTGTTTAGCCTCCATATGTTTGTGTTTCTTATGTATTTTTCCCTGTAATTTACTTCTAATCTTATAGCGTTGTGGTTGGAAAAGATCCTTGATATGATTCCAAATTTCTTAATTTTACCAAGGCTTGATTTGTGATCCAATATGTGATCTATCCTGGAGAATGTTCCATGTGCACTTGAGACGAAAGTGTAATCTGCTGTTTTTGGATGGAATGTTCTATAAATATCAATTAAATCTATCTGGTCTATTGTGTCATTTGGTTGGAGCATTTAATGCATTCACATTTAAGGTAATTATCAATATGTATGTTCCTATTACCATTTTCTTAATTGTTTTGGGTTTGTTTTTGTAGGTCCTCTTCTTCTCTTTAGTCGCCCACTTAGAGAAGTTCCTGTAGCATTTGTTGTAGAGCTGGTTTGGTGGTGCTGAATTCTCTTAGCTTTTGCTTGTCTGTAAAGCTTTTGATTTCTCCATTGAATCTGAATGAGATCCTTGCTGGGTAGAGTAATCTTGGTTGTAGGTTCTTCCCTTTCATCACTGTAAGTTTATCATGCCACTCCCTTCTTGCTTGTAGAGTTTCAGCTGAGAAATGAGCTGTTAACCTTATAGGAGTTCCCTTGTATGTTATTTGTCATGTTTCCCTTGCTGCTTTCAATAATTTTTCTTTGTCTTTAATTTTTGCCAATTTCATTACTATGTGTCTTGGTCTGTTTCTCATTGGATTTATCCTGTATGGGACCCTCTGCACTTCCTGGACTTGGGTGGCTATTTCCTTTCCCATGTTAGGGAAGTTTTCAACTATAATCTCTTCAAATATTTTCTTGGGTCCTTTCTCTCTCTCTTCTCCTTCTGGAACACCTGTAATGCGAATGTTGGTGCGTTTAATGTTGTCCCAGAGGTCTCTTATGCTGTCTTCACTTCTTTTCATTCTGTTTTCTTTATTTTGTTCTGCTGCAGTGAATTCCATCAATCTGTCTTCTAGGTCATTTATCTGTTCTTCTGCCTCAGTTATTCTGCTATTGATTCCTTCTAGTGTATTTTTCACTTAATTTATTGTATTGTTCATCTCTGTTTGTTTGTTATTTAATTCTTCTAGGTGTTTCTTCTTTAATTCTTCTAGATCTTTGTTAAACATTTCTTGCATCTTCTCGATCTTTGCCTCCATTCTTTTTCCGATGTCCTGGATCATCTTCACTATCATTATACTGAATTCATTTTCTGGAAGGCTGCCTACCTCCACTTCATTTAGTTCTTTTTTTCTGGGGTTTTATCTTGTTCCTTCAACTAGTACATCGTCCTCTGCCTTTTCATTTTGTCTATATTTCTGTGAATGTGGTTTTCATTCCGCAGGCTGCAGAATTGTAGTTCTTCTTGCTTCTGCTTTCTGCCCTCTGGTGGATGAGGCTATGTAAGAGGCTTATGCAAGCTTCCTGATGGGAGGGACTGGTGGTGGGTAGAGCTGGGTGTTGCTCTGGTAGACAGAGCTCAGTAAAACTTTAATCTGCTTGTCTGCTGATGGGTGGGGCTGAGTTCCCTCCCTGTTGGTTGTTTGGCCTGAGGAGACCCAGCACTGGAAGCTACAGGCTCTTTGGTGGGACTAATGGCAGACTCCAGGAGGGCTTATGCCAAGGAGTTCTTCCCAGAGCTTCTGCTGCCAGTGTCCTTGTCCCTGTGGTGAGCCACAGCCACCCCCTGCTTCTGCAGGAGACCCTCCAACACTTGCTGGTAGATATGGTTCAGTCTCCTATGGGGTCACTGCTCCTTCCCCCTTGGTCCTGATGTGCACAGTACTTTGAGTGTGCCCTCCAGGAGTGGAGTCTCTGTTTCCCCTGGTCCAGTCTAAGTCCTGCAAGCAAATCCCACTAGCCTTCAAAGTCTGGTTCTCTGGGAATTCCTCCTCCCATTGCCAGAACCCAAGATTGGGAAGCCTGACGTGGGGCTCAGAACCTTCAGTCCAGTGGGTGGACTTCTGTGGTAAAATTGTTCTCCAGTTTGTGAGTCACCCACCCAGCAGTTATGGGATTTGATTTTATTGTGATAGCGCCCCTCCTACCATCTCACTGTGGCTTCTCCTTTGTCTTTGGATGTGGGGTATCTCTTGTGGTGAGTTCCAGTGTCTTCCTATAGATGATTGTTCAGCAGTTAGTTGTCATTTCACTGCTCTCGCAAGAGGGACTGAGAGCATGTCCTTCTGCTCCGCCATCTTGAGCCAGTTTCCTGGCTTTCTTTTAATCTGTTGAACATGGCAAAGTTATTCCTCCCTAGAGTTGTAGTAATTACTCTTCTCTAGGCTTGGAATGCTTTTCTTGTGTACTTCACTCTCATCTTGCAACTCCTGGCTGAAATGTCTCAGCTCAAAGAGAGGCCTTTCCTGACCACCCCAGTTGAGGCCAGGGTCTGCGATGGGGGGAGATAGTGGCAAGTGAGTCCCAGTGCAGAGGCAGGAATTTGAACGAAGCCTGGATCAGACCCACTTGCTTATCTTGGAGAGCCTCCCAAAGAGGCAGGAGGCAACTGGGATGCCCCCTGGGGACAGAGATGTTGGTGGCAGGCATTTTGAGGAGCCTGTCCTACAACAAGGACACTGATGCTGGCAAGTGCCATTTTGGAATCCTCCTTCTAGCCTATTAGCACCAGGGGCTTACCCGCCCACCAGTGGTCTGGCACTAGCCTTGGATCCCCTGGACTACACAGCTAGCCTCGCCAGAACCTGGCCCTGTCCACCATGGGCCAGCAACCGCCACATGGGTCAGGGCCAGGCAGCCAACCATGCCAGAGGCCAGTCCCACCTACGAGCATACCCACAATAGTCAGCCCTGCCACAACAGAAGGGCCCACACAGCCCATGTAGGGGGAACTTCTAGAGTTTATAGCTCTGGTGACCAGAGAGCAGTGTGCTGCTGGGCCCCATAGGACATCTCCTACATAAGGCTACCAGTCCGAGATGGGAAACATAACTGACCTACTTAATACGTAGAAATGAAAATAGAGAATGAGGTAAAATTAGAAGACATAGGAGTATGTTCCAATGAAAGAACAAGACAAAACCTCAAAAGAACTAAACAAAGTGGAGATAAGCAATCTGCCCAGTAGAGTTCAAGGTAACAATCATAAAGATGGTTGATGAACTCAGGAGAATGAATGAATACAGTGAGGAGTTTGACAAAGAGTTAGAAAATATAAAGAAGACCCAAACAGAACTAAAGAATACAATAACTAAATTAAAAAAAAAAAACAAACACTAAAAGAAATCAACAGTGGATTAGATGATACAGAGGAACAGATCAGAGAACTGGAAGACAGAGTAGTGGAAATTACCCAAGCTGAACAGAAAAAAGAAAAATAATTTAAGAAAATGAGGATAGTTTAAGAGACCTCTGGAATGACATTAAGTGTACTAACATTCACGTTATTGGGGTCCCAGAAGGAGAAAAGAGAGAAAAGGGGGCAAAGAACTTATTTGAAGAAATAATAGCTGAAAACTTTCCTAACCTGGGAAAGGAAAGAGACATCCAAGTTCAGGAAGGACAGGGTCCCAGACAAGATGAGCCCAAAGGTCCACATCAAGACACTTTATAATTAAAATGGCAAAAATTAAAGAGAAAGAATTTTAAAAGCAGCAAGTGAAAAGAAACTAGTTTCATACAAGGGGACTCCCATGAGACTTTCAGCTGACTTTTCAGTAGAAGCTTTTCAAGCCAGAGGGTGTAGTGTGATATATTCAAAGTGATAAAAGGGAAGAACCTATGACCATAGTCTACCCAGCAGGCCTATCTTACTGATTTGAAGGCGAGATAAAGAATTTTATGGACAAACAAAAGCTAAAAGAGTTCAGCACCACTAAACTGGCATTACAGGACATGTTAAGAGACTTCTTTAAGTGGAAAGGAAAAGACCATTATTAGAAACATGAAAATTACAAAAGGAAAAATCTCACTGGTAAAGGCAAACATACAGTAAAGGTAGTAGATCAACCACTTATAAAGCTAGTAGGAAGTTTAAAAGACAAAAGTAGTAAAATCACCTATATTCACAATAAGTAGTTAAGGGATACACAAAACAAAAAGATGTAGAATATGGTGTCAAAAACATTAAACGTTGGGGGAGGTTAAAAAAAGCACAATGTAGTGTTGACAAAAGAACAGATAAATAGAGCATGGAATAGAATAGGAGTTCAGAGACAGAGCCATGTATATATGCGAATTTAGTATACAATACAGCACCACAAATCAGTGGAGAATAGATGGACTATTCAGTAGAAGATGCTGGGGAAATTGGCTCACTGTATCCCTACTTAATACTGTGTACAAAATAGACTAGATATACAAATAAATCCAGTAAGTGAATAGAAGGATATATAGAAAAATATGTTTGTGTCCTACAGGCAAGGGAAAGATTTTTTTAAGAAAGACTTCAAAAGTTCAAATAATAATAGCTAATACTTATCTAGCACAGAAACCCTGATGGACAAAGGAGAAGGTGGGCCTCTCCTTTTAGGGGTTTGCTTGTCTCAGTGAAGTTTACTCAGAGCTGTTTCCTCAGCTCTGCTCAGAGCTGTTTCTAAGTAGTGGAGCGGAGAGAAGCCCCTTCAGTTCCCTACTCTGGTGTGGGGAAGTGTGGCGTATATAGGAGTAGATTGCAATGAACAGTGGTCATCAGGCTTTCCTTGCCCATTGATAACTATGTGGACTTGCGTGGTCCACCACCTATTGTTCCAGAACCTAGGGTTTGCCCATTTTCCTTAATTTTCACAACCTCAAAAACTGAAGCTTGTGTTAGAGTACACTCCCGGAGTTTTCCTTAAAAGCCCCAGAGAGCAGCTCAGCCTGGCTTTGGAAGAGCAGGGACGGAAGCACAGGCAATAAAGAAAACTTCTCATTACCCATCTCTGGGGGCTTCTGAAAATGATTGTCTTCGCTTGACCTCAAGGTCAAGACAACCAGTTTTATTGTATTCACTGTCTCGGAGGACAAGCTTTAGCGAGCGCCTTGTTTGCTTCTTATAGTATTAAAATAGACAACGAAATTGGCTTCTCAGAAGATCATTTCACAAAGTCCCTGTTGCTCTGTGGGGAATATTTGTTTCCTCATTTATATTCATGTTTCTAAAAGACAAGTAGACCTTGAATGAAATTTCAGGCGACAGTAAATTATAAATAATGTGTCCATATTTTTTTTTCTCTTCCATACTACTTATATTTAATTCCCCCCAGAGTCTTGTGCAAACACCAGAGACAAGAGGACAGGAAGCTATTAACATGATGGAAAAAATGAAATGGGCTTATGTTATATGGCAGGAATGCAACAAGGGGAGACATCTTGATCAAAGGAGTTTTTTGAGGTTTTGTGGGAGCCAGTTCTTCCCTTTTGTCTCTCTCTCTTTTATTTTTATTTTATGTTTTGTAACATCTCAACTTTTTTCTAGACCCTTAAGTAGGCATCTACTTGAAATGAGTCTCTTTACTTGGCCCACCCAGGACAAGATGAGGGCTTGTCAATGGATGGAGGCCACTTTGGGGTCCAGCTTTAAGCTCTTTTGTTCCCTAAGACACAACATAAAAAATGCTTAGAAAGATCAGCTGAGATCAGCCTGTCCTAAGAATAGGATGCTGATAAGTGGAAAGCTCAGGTACTGTCAGTGAAGTCAGAAAGGATGCCAGTTATTAGAATGAAATTAGCCTCTAAATCCATCAGCCCTGGTTTGCCATAACATAGGATGCTCTGGTGTTCCTCAGCCCTCTTGCCCAGCAGGAGTGATTCATGGGGTTCAGGCCAGCAGGCCTCCAATCTTTCGAGTAAGGGAAGATACTCTGCTCTTTGTTTTTGTTTCTTTCTCTTTTCCTCTCCCTCTCTCTCTCTCTCTCTCTCTCTCTCTCTCTCTCTCTCTCTCTCTCTCTCTCTCTCTCTCTCTCTCTTTTAAGCAAGTGACAGGATCCTGCCGACAGAGCTTGCAGGGTACACTATGTGGCTTCAGAGGTGTGAAGGGAATAAGCGCTGCTCCTGATGGAGGGGCAGGAAGAGGATGGTTTGGGATGTGCTGAGTGTTGGGGGTGCTCAGAGAAGAGCAGAATCAGACCTGAGGCGCTGCTGCCCCAACCTCTCTTCCCAGAGGAAGCCCACTCTCAGGGCATCTCAGGAGATATACGGGCAGACAGGGGAGTTCTGGGATGAGAAACACCTGGGCGCCCAGGTGCCGGAGGCCTCTCTTTTCCCAGACTCCTTGTAAAGGAGTCTAGTTCATGCCACCTATCAAGTAAACCCCAATCCTCTTCTTGAGGACATCTCCACCCCCATACTTAGGAAGCTGGTACCCTTGTACTCTCTTCTCCTTTAATAAAATTTGCTTTTTTGGTGGGGCAATTGGAGGATGGGGGTAGAAAAGGGGGAGGGCGTGGCGCAGGCAATGAGGACTCATTAATATTGACACCCAGATGACTCTGTAGGCTTTGTGTAATTTATTCAGGGAAATTTGCATGTGGGGTGGCAGAAAGAGCCTGCAATCAGAGGGACGCTGGGCATCATACCCTGCAGGCAGTACCTTTTTGCCTGTGTCTTCCCTTTGAAGGATACTGAGAATCCTCTCCTCCTAGAGCTTTCTTTAACCAGAAACCCCTCTTCTGTGCTCTGCAGCTGGGATTTAACTATTCCACTCAACCACCGTTTATTATGTCTGCTATGTGCCAGGCTTTGTGCAAGGTGATGTCACATGCATTACTTCTGTCCCTGAACTTTTCAATTCTGTAACTGGTCAGTTCAGGGGGTTCTGGTAAATCTCCAAGACAAAGCCAGCAGGGTTTGGTGTGCATCAGTGATTGAGATTTAAATTTGAGCTTTCCAGTAAAACTCTGTGAAAACTTCTAAACGTGGACCCATCTTTGCCATGTACCACTGTAGTTGTAGTAGCAAGTCCTTCTCTGATTCCCCAAACTGCTTGGAGCAACTCGGGCAGTAACTTACATTGATGGTACAGGCAAGTGGGCTCTTCAGTGTTCTCCTTTCCGAGGGGTATTGGTCATGCTGAAGTCGCCCAGTGTCAGTTGAAGTCTCATACAAACAAACGAAGAAATACCTAAATACATCCTGATGGTCCCCCTGTGCTGTCCTCCGAACAAAGCCACTCCCCTGGGCTCTTCCCCAGATTTCCACGAATTGTCAACCCTCTGTTTATTGGATCTTGCTGGGCCCCGAGCTGGATTTGGGATTCTAACTATTGCACACCCTCTGGAGGCAGCTTCGTCTAAGAGAGGCCAGCGGTGGGCACAGAAGCTGGCATATTTTACAGCCCAGGCAGACCTGGAGCAAGGCACAGCTGCAAGATACTGCAGAAACCTCAGGCGTATTGCCGTCCTGCTCACAACCACTAGCTGTGGCGTTACCAGGATGGGAATTGAAAGCTCATACTACACTGAGCAAGCCTTGAAACCCATGCATTTTTGGAATGAAATGATTAGTTTAGACCTAATAAATATGCAGATCAGGGGCTCTGTTTATGTTTCTGTCATCTGTATTTGTTTTAGGGGAAGGAAAATTTTAATTCAGTGAAAAATCTCCAATCCATGGGTCTTAGAGTGGTGGCTTAGGAAAGGAAAGCCTAGAGGACCCTTTAATTAACCTGTGAATGTGCAGGGAAGAGCTTGACCAAGAAGAGGGTGATGCCTTGGTTCTGAGATAAGATACCCCTAGAAAGGTCATGGAGTGTGAGTGTAACAGACTTCAGCCCATAAAAGAGATCAAGTGTCCTCCAAATTCCACTTGTCAAGGACCCATCTTGGACTTATTTCTTGGTTGTGTGAGCAAGGTTTATTTTTATTTTTTAATTAAAAATTATTTTTCTGATTAATGTGCTCATTGTTGACACTTTGCAAGATATTGAAAAGTATAAAACAGAAAGAAAAAGGGGACTCATTCATAATCTCACTACCCTAAAGAATCACTAGCGATGTTTTAATGTATTTGATCCAGTGTCCTGCTTTGTTATTCAGAACAAGTCTAGTCGGGGAGGCACCTGGGTAGGGATGGGGGAATTTCTGTCACTTCTCTCTGGTGATGGGAGGATGGGCTCTGGGGTGTGGACAGCAATCCAATCACCCTGGTGCTCTAAGACGGCAGGCAGAAGTGTGTCTCGGGATAAGGAACGTGCCTACACTTGCCCCACACTGTGTAGAGCCAACCCCCTCCGAACATGGGAGGGGGAGAGAATTCAAGGTCTGGACTGGGCAGTCCCACATTACAGACTGTAGAGAGGTACCGTGGGAAGTGTTAGAAAGGGTTGTTAACAGCACAGACCCCAGAGGCAGAACAACTGGGGGTCAATCCCAGGTCTCCTCCTTGAGAGCTGTGAGATCTTAGGTGAGTTACCTCACCTCTCTGTGGCCCAATTTCCTCATCTGTAAATAAGGATACTAGAACATACCTCACAGGCTGTCATGAGAATTAAATAGTACACGTAATGCAGTTAGAACAGCAGTGCCTGTCAGATAGCTCTCAAAGGTCAGGTGTTAGTTTATTTCCTGTTGTACACATTAGGACACCCTTATCCCTTAAGGGCATTTCCAGTATCTTCTGCTGATACTTAAATCAGGGAAAGCAGGAAGAATGCTGGATTTAGAAGGAGAAGACCTTGGTTCAAGTTCTGACCCAGCCACTTACTACCATGTAAGTTATTTGATCTCCATGCACCTGAGTTTCATCATCTGAGATGAAATGGGGATAATAAGGCCCTTCTCACCAGTTGTTATAAGGATGAGTTGAGACCATAGAAATGCAAAAGTGCTTTGTGTGTGGAGAAGAACCACAGTTTTAATATTGGGGCTTTACTCTTGTGACTTTTACTAGGTGAATCTGATTACAGGCAGCAGAGGAAGGAAGGAGGGAAGGACCAACTGTGCTGGAAAGACCCTTGCAGAAAATCTAAACAGGAGCCTGCTCTCTTACTTGGTGCACTTAGTTGGTGCAGGTGGACCAGGACTTTGCACTGCTGGCTCCTGTGGTTGCCTTGGTAGTGAGAGTTTCCTGGCAGGGCCTTGGAAGGCAGGAGTGGAGGGAATAATTATTATCCTTTGCAGGAAGAGGCAGTTGAGTTTCTCTGATGGGCTCCTCCCTGGCCAAGTCTCAGCAGAGGCAGCCGAGGAGCCAGACGCCACCCAGGGGAGGAGAAGGCATCAGGGTGGCAGGAAATCTCTCACCTGTGGTGAAGGCGGTGGAGGTGATGCCGCTCCGCTCGGTGTCCTGGGCCGCCTGCAGGAGCACCGTGTAGTCTGTGCTCTCAGACAGGCCCTCCAGTCGTATCCACGTGTCCTCCGCATCCACAATCAGCTCCTGTGGGATAAGCGGAGGCGGGAGGTGGAAAGGGCTGAGCAGAGGGGTCACCATGGAGGGTAGTGGGGAAGGGAAGTTCAGACCTCAAGGTCGGTATCGCAGTGGCCATTTTTATCCTCTCCATCCCACATTATGTAAGAAGGAAACCGTTCCAATAAGCAGGGAAAACAGCTCCTATGTGAGACTGAGGCCAGCTCCTATCTCACGGATGCACACTGGGAGAAACTCAGGCCCGGCATTATTGAACCCGGTGGTTTTCGGATTGCACAGGGTCTCCTGGAGCCCTGAGATGCAGGAACCCAGGCTTCCCTCTTCCACATCCAACAGACTAGCTCTACTTAAATCTATTCTCTGTATTTGGCTTCTGAATATGATTTCACTTTTAAAAAGGATTCCACTGTTAACACAAATTTGACAACCCGTGCTCTAGGTGAACTGTTTCAACTGGTCACCTAAAACCGAGATTTGTCATCTCTATTGCGGGCTATATAGATGTAGCCTTTATAATGCTTATCTAGAGGCATATGAGACTGTCCAGTTTGGTATCCAGCTCATGTTTGCTTGGCCCTGTTAGTGAAAAACCGTTCCACTACTGCGTACTTATATTGCCTTGGAAGCTGGTGCGTCATCATATTGGTCGCATCCCCACACCTAAGTGAAGTGGCAGGGTAGATGCCCCCATTACCTAGAGGAGAAACTGAGGCTCAGAGAGGTTGAGTGCTTTGCCTCAACTTGTATGGAGAGTAGTAGTGGAGGCAAGACTAGCACCCAAATCGCTGGCTTGCAGATGAGGGCTCTTTCCTCAACAGCACGCTAGGTATCCATAGTGGCAAACCTAGCTTGTTCCCTCGTGGATTGCTGGACACCAACGGTCTTTCCCCTTTCCAGAAAAATCTCACCTTGCGGCTTCCGTCGGTGGATTTGTAGGTCAAGATGTAATTCTCAGTCTCTGCTCTGGGAGGCTGCCAGGAGATCAGGGCACTTTGTCTGGTGACTTCACTTGCTGTCAGATTGGCAGGAGCGTCCAGGACTGAAGAGAGGAGAAAACGCCAGTAGTGCCTGCCCCTCTATCTCCTTCCTCTTTGATTCCAGGCATGTAGATCAGTCTGTCTATCTATGTGGTCTCTGGGCTGCTCACATGCTAACCCCGGTTCTAGCTTGGACAGGAGCCTAAAGGGCAGTCCTGGGTCAGAAGGTAATCGTCATGTCATGATCATTCCTGCAGCTCTTCCCCCTTCCCTCACCTGACCCTCCGGGCCTACATGTGATATCTTCCGATCTGACCCTCTAGGTCTGAAATCATGACCTTATTAAACCTGCATGTGTGTGAGTTCACTCTTGAACATATAACATTCCCACATCTATACCGTTGTCTACTGTTCTCCTGGCCATGACCGTACCCAGCAACTCCCTCCCCAATATTAAGCTCTTTAATATCTGTCAGATTTTTCCGGGCCAGATGCATTCTCAGTACTGGCCTCTGTTGGCCTGGTTGTACTGCTGTCAGCCAGACCCAGGAAGAGAGCTGCAACTCACTTTCACTGGCATTTGGGCGGCAGTTAACTAAAATAAGGATAGCTCACAGCTGCAATGTCCAAAACCTATAGACTATAATCTAGTTGAGCACATGGAAACTGATCATTTTCAGGATCACTAAAAGCCTCTCAGGATACTAGATATGAAGCTGACCATGTACTCACGGGTAGAGAAGTTGGTGCTGATGGCGCCACTGGTGAGAGGCCCACTGGCGGCATACATAGTGACGGTATAGTGGGTCCTAGGAAGCAGGTCAACAAGCTGGAATTCCTCACGGTCTCCATCAACCAGGATGGTCTCTCCAGCAACTGAAATCAGATGGTTATGGATAAGGAATGAATAAGGCTCTTCAACTTAGGAAAAACCTATCAAATCCAAAGGCATTTCATAAAGATGCAATATTAGAGAATTTTGGAAAAAATCTTTTCGAGGTTATTGAGCTTAGCATTTTATTCCATACAAAGCTCCCCTCTCTTCTTGTTTTGCATCTTAATTGAGAAATTATTTGGAGGCCAAATATAAGTATAACTTCTACTCGGGTCTCTGGAGTTACAAGGATAAACCAAATCCTTTGTCTACCTGACCTCTTCCTGCCCCCCACCCTTCCTAGTCAAGTCTTCTCTCTTCTAGACTGAGAAAATTCAGCCCCCGGTCCCCATTATATGTATGTGATGATTCTAAAACTGTCACAATCCTGGCTACCTTTCTCTAAACGAGTAGCAGTCTATCAGTGTCCCTGCTGAAATACAAAACTCAGAAGAGAACTGAAAACAAGCATTGAGATTGTTTCATTACAATACACTGTAACGTCAGTACATTGTCAGTTTTCATTGTACTGACAATGGAAGAAACAGGGTCAGTCTCTGCTTCTATTTGTGCCAATTATGTATATTAATCCATAGGTTTTGAGGCAGTCATGGGATATTGTTATCACATGCTGAGATTATTATTCATCAGAGATCTTGTTTATAACCCACTCCCCAGCCTTACCTTGTGTAGTTGGTTTTAGTTGATTTTTTGCACCCATGGGAAGAGCTTTGCATTCATTTCTACTGCATTTTGCCTTGTTGACTGAGTTTTGGGCCACTGTTTCAGTTTATTAAAATATACGTGAATTTGGCTTCTGTTGATCACAGTTTTGCCTTTTGGAAGAGCTCACATAATGTCTCTATTTCATTAGTATCTACCTTTGCATATGCTGCCAACAGTCAGCATCACTACAGCAGTTCCTCAAACTCCCCACTCTCTCTCTCCATACAGGGTACTGTTCTCCTTGGAACGCCCCTTCTTCTCCTATTCTCTTTGTCTTTAACTTTATCTAAGATCTGCCTTCTTTCTTCCCCTCAACACCTTCACCCCAAATCACAGTGGCCCATCAGAGGTGGCACACTGGTGTGTTGTGCTTGCCCAAATCCTGACACTGCCCACGTTGGGTTGTAACTCTTTACTTGCCTGCATCATCACCAGAAGTGAGTTCTGCAAAGACAAGAACTCATGTTTGGTCTCTGAATCATTATAGCCTTAGAGAGTGCATGGCACATGGGAGGGCAGCAAAAGTAGTTGTTGAATGAATGGAAATTAATGGCTATGATGGAGCTCTGTGCTTCGTATCTGTGAGCAGGTGCATCTGACTGCCTTAGGGGAATAATGGAGATAGTGTTGAAACTAAGGCTTAAAGGATGGGTTTACTAGGCAGATAAGTAGGGAGAGCGTTTCCTGGTAGAGGAAAGAGCATGTGCACGGTGGTTTGAGAAGGCAGGTGAGAATTAAGAAATGCAGGGTCATAACGTGCAAGGAGGAGTGGTAGGGGTTGAAGTGGCTTTTGCATGCACACAGGGAGGTTAGGATGTATCCATAGTAATGATACTCATTCTCTGAGGAGGGTCAATCATTCAATCAGCTATGTAACTCCAAATGTGGTCCACCATGTATTTTTCCATCTAAGTGGTAAGTGGGTCTTTGTAATGCCTTGCTGAGATACTAATGTGCTCTCAGACTTGCCGATTAAAAAAAAAGGACATAAAGTGGTTTTGGTGAAACTCATACTTAGTGAACCTGTGCTGGTATGTAGTAATCACTGATTCCCTTCCAGCTTATTTAATAGTCTGTTTTGGTTTTTACTTTCCCAAGCTTTGACAATCAGTTTACTTTTCAGCTTACAGAATTGACTTAATCTGTCATTTTTGAAAATTAAGACATCTGCCTGCCTTCTCTCTTCTGGTATCTTTGTTCTCTGGATTCCTGCCTATAACCCACAATATTCTGTGAGCACATGTATAATTTAGGCAGGGAAATAATTTTCCTTGGCTTAGGAACTTGAATTACTCAACACTGTTTTGCTTTGGGCTTCTCTGTTCAACTTCAAATAGCGTTAAGGTGAACAAGTAAGGTGAAGAAGACGGTGCAACTCAAGATTTCCTGTGGGCTCAACCTTTTGGGATGGATATGAGTAGAGAAGATCAAAGCAACAGAAGAGCTTAGTAGCTCTGAATCCTTTGTCACCTGTTACCATGGATGGTCCTTTAGTGTTTTGTTCGCTCTGTGAATATCTAGAAAAGTCAGCTTTCTTGCCTGCAGCATTTTGGGGCAAGTTCTGAGTTTTGTCTTCCAAGTGCTGTCTCTGTTTTTGTTTTCCTCTTGGTCACATACCCTTCTTATACCTTTTAGATTCAGCTTTCTCAATTCTCATAGTTGATACAGTTCACAGAGTTTGGGGGCTATCTTGAGGGCTTTATGGTGAAATTAAAGCAGGAAAATTCCCAGTTTTCTCTCAGATGGATAAAATGTTTTGGTTTTTTTTTTACTTTCACACTAGCCTTCAGCCCCAATCCCCGCCGTTCCCCCCTGATGCCTAGAACCGCAGACACCCACCTGCAAAGTGTGTGAGAACAATGACGTAGTTCTCCACTTCACTCACTGGTGCCTTCCACTGCAGCAGAGCTTCTGTTGGAGTGATGTTGGTAGCAGTCAGATCCACAGGATTGTCCATGGCTGAAACAGTACGGGAAAATATCAGGTAAAGGTAAGAGGAACTGCAGGATGGAAGAGCAGAGAACCGTCTCCTGTAGTTTCACCCAGGATGCATGTCTGCTGTTGCACTATACAAAATAATGAAGTGAGTGAGGACCTCTTTCCTTTCTCCCCTTCTGATTCCATCAGCCCCTTCCCCTTCTCCCGTTCCTCCTTCCTCTCAAGCACCCCGTGCTCCCCTAATTGCCCTCAGATCTTCCTTTTTAATTCATTCATTAACTTCTTATGTGCAGAAGGCTGTCAGGTGTTACGGGGGTGTCCAAGGTATGGATATTGTGTTTTAGATATTTAAACCTAGATGGAGAAACTAAGAACATGCTGTAGAAACTATTATATTTCCAGTTAATGAGCTAATATGCTTCCCAGCCTCTTTGTTCTTTGATAAATACAAGGGGCATGCCTTGTGGAACAGTCTCTGTTGACGAACGTCAGGAAGTATGGTGGGAGTTCCACGAAGTCAGGGAGTAACCCCAGCACCTGGAACTTAGAAGTTACTCAGTAAATACTTGTGGAATGAAGAATGGGACTCAGGTTGCCTTTAAGGTCAGATCTGATTGCTGAATTCTTGCTTTGCTACTTAACGAGGCTGACTCTGTACTGAGTCCTGGGGATCCTTTTTGTGGCATAGAGAGTCAAGGGACTTTGTCCAGGCTTAAAGCCAGGAGTGCCTGTTGAGGAACAGAGGTTGCTCATCATAGCACCATGTTCTTATTCTCACTTGCCTATGCTCCATGCGTTTGTTTCCTTACTGTGCCTCCTTTCCATAAAGTTGGGATTTATCTTAGAAATGCAGGTTATTACAGTAGTTTAGGCATCAGCTCACCCTACGTGTCATGGAATTTACTTTTGGGGACCAAGATATGCTGTTGATCTGCTCCTGTTCTCTGACTGAAGGTTCTTATCGCTTGTCTATGTCTTTTATTTCAAAGAAACAACCATAAAGTGTGTTTACAATTTTAACATCTGAATTGTATCCATAATCTGTGCCTTGAACAAGGTCTTCGAATGCAACCTTATTGAAAAGAAACAAAGAAGAAGAAACATCTTATGAGACTACAATTAGCTTGACCTCTCTGAGATTGACCATGAGACTCCGAGGAGTACTCATTGCCAAAAGTTATAAAATCATAGACATCATATTAAAACAACAAAATAAAACATTTCTGTGAGTAATCTGGTTATTGGGAGTTGCCAAAATAGCTCTGCCTAAACTTGAAGGAGGACAGTTTGGGTTGGTGCACTACTGAATACCTGCGTTAGAGAGACTTGCTTGTGACCAAGAACCCAAGGAATGAGTTTTTGACCTGAATTGTTGTTCTCCTTTACTTCCGGGGTAGGAGGCTCTTGAAGTCCATTTTATTGTCCTCACTGAGAAAAACCCTAATTTCTTTAACATGATTTCTAAGACTTCGAGGAAAGTATGGGGGGTGGGCAGGGGCTTGTTTTATTCAATGGACATCACTTCAGGTCAATATCAGTAGATACTTTAATGGTCACAGATAACTTGATAGAAAGGGTAAGATTAAACCAAAAACATGGCTGCGTTATCTGTAGTCATAGGCATGGAAGGAGATTAGGGAAGATTAGAACATCCTGTGGGGTCTTTAGATGAATAATTTTTTGAGTGTCTGAAGGAATGTTTCTTTGGCCATGGCCACAGGGATGTTCTTTCTGGGCTAGTGAGTGTATCTACAGAAGCAGTGAGGAATTCCAAGTTGCCCTCGTTCAGAAAATACGATTCTCTGAGGGAAGTAAGCAGCCTCAGGAAATCCAGGCGTTCTCATGAGGCAAGCTGCATGTTTTCCTGTGTGCTACAGGAACGATAGCCTCATGGAGAGTTAGGTCTGGGGTTGCAACAGGAAACTTTGGCTGTTCCCTCTTGTGTCTTCCACAGCAAATCTTTCCTAGTTTTGCATGATGGGCTGGCTGAGGGGTCAGAGAAGGAGAGCAGGGGAGCTGCTGCCAGAGCCCTGTCCTCTGGCCCATCATTTTTCTACAGAAAAGCGCCTCCTTCCTCCTCCCTGGAGCATAAAGCAAGAACAAATGCAGCTACTTGGTGGTTTCTGGTCACATAGGATGAGGAGTTTCGTGACCCCAAGGGTCATTACTGGAATAACAGCCCCCTTTTGTTTTTTTCTCTAAGGTAAAGTTTCCTTGTCTGAGTCTTTTTAACAATTAGACGGGATGAATCAGATGCCTGTTGTGGAATTCATTCTGTCATGAGTCTTTGGAAGGTTCCTTTTCATACTGGAAGTTCCATGAAAATGTCTGACCTAAACCAGTAAGACTCTTAGAAGGTGTCTCTCTAAACTGCTGGTGTTACAGAGGAGGTCAAAGGGGAGAACATTGCAAATTGTTTTACATAACAGTGAGTCAGAGGAGCACCCAGGAGAGGAGCCTGGGATTCCAGGTTCAGTGTCCTCTGCATTAGCCGGGACAACTTCACTCTTTCCCTCTTTTGTTGGTCGCAGGTCCTCAGCCAGGGTCCCGACTTGGCCCGCCATAGGGAGACATGCCCACCTGTGTGCACAAGAGTGCAGATCCGCTCACTCTCCTCCCTGCCCCGCACGCTGTTGAGGCTGATTTCATATTCGGTAGCTGGGTACAGCTTGCTGATGGTGAATTCTGTCACTGTGTTGGGCACCACCGAGCTGTCCAGCCGTCCCACTAAGGAAGAACAGAAGCCACAGTTCAAGTTCAGTGGATCCCGTATATACGCAGCTCATAATACAGGAGCTCCTGGTGGCACTCTTTCTTTCATGAAGCCAATATGGGTGCAAGGCTCGGCACCCAGTTGGGGGATGGGGAGGCTGGGAATGTTGGAACTTGAAGAGACCTTGCATGCTGATCCCACCCCCTCGTTTTATAGGATCCCAGGAGCAAAGGAAAAAAAACCTGTTTATTAGGTGGTTTTCTAACAAACTAGTCTTAAAGCAGTATAGAGGGAATGGCAGAAAAGAGTGGTCCATGCAGCCCAGAGACAGGATAGTCTGGAAAATTATCCCACCCCCTCACTGGAAGTGATTGTACTCCTCTACTTCATTAACAATTCCACATGCACCAGCAAGAACTGTTAGGATGCAGGTGAGGTCTGGGCCAACTTCTTCTGACTCCTAACTTGGCTGGAGTGGCCATAATAGGACCACCGACACTGTGGTTCCCTCCAAGACTCCATCTGGCTCTGTGGTGTCTTTAGGCATCCCCTGGGGTGTTTAGCCTTGGACTTTAATTCTCTCAGAAAAGTGCATGTGACCCTGGCTCTTGGTAGACTCTTTTAGAGTTCTTTGTTTCTTGCTACACTGTCTGGATAATGGCGACCGATTACCATGGTTCACTCTACTGGCGAAGGGCCTGCTTTTTGAGTGAATGTAATCAAGCCTTTTGTGGGAGGAGTTGGTGAGTTCTGGATTCCTTGGCTGCTCCTCATCAACCCACTCTCATTCTGATGCAGCATGCTGCAGAGAGGAAGGAAATTGCAGGCAGGAGGGTGATATCCCCTGGGATACGCTAGTTCTCCCATAACAGTCTTCATCCAGCTCCAAATCCCATTCATCTTTGAGAAACCAAGGAACTTTATTACCTTGTGTTGGCCGATATGATACTCGGTAGTAATCAAAAGACGCAACAGGAGGGCTCCAGGAGACCATAACTGAGTCCTTGGTCACATTGCTGATTGTGATGTCTTTGGGGGGATCAATTCCTACAAGGCCCCGGGTGGTTATGGGAAAAAGACAGGAAGCACAGTGTGAAAAACAAATTCCTATTTTTGGTTTTATGTGGACCAAGAGCTATTGGTGTCCCAGAGGCAGACAAGACCTTACTTTATACTAGGGCAACCTTAAAACCATGATCAGGCTGAAGTCTCTCTTGAAACCTCATAGGACTGGCCAGTGTCATGCTCCTGGAGAATATTTTAACAACATGACGTCAAGCTGTCAAGGTCTGTGCCTGTGCAGCAACTGTTACCTATATGTAGGCCAACTGGGAAATTGCCTTTAAGTTTGTATGTCTTATTTTGAACTGGGAGTAATGGTCATTCTCTCTGGGGCAGCTTCTCTTGGACAAACCCAACTCTCTCTCTATCTCTGTTAAGCAGCCGCCTTTTGTTCAATTTGGAAAAATTGCTCTTGACTGTAGAGGGATTTCAGAGCACAAGTCCAGAACAAATCCACTTCCCTAAACTGTATTTTATTTAGACGGTATACTTTGTTTTTTCTGACTACTGGAAGATTGCAGGGTCAAAACCAGCTGAGTGTTTAATCCACTTGTTCGGTTTATGAATTCTTGTAAGTATGTAGGAAACCACCCAAACACACATGTCCTTACCCACATGCACACTCATATTTGTGATTATAGATGAGAAGGATGAGAAACAAGTGATCCAGTTCAGCTGAGAGTACCTGTGTTTTCCAAACAACATGCAGATCACCCCATTCTCAGAGCACCAGGTCCCTGTATGGTTGCACGCTAGTCGCAGATGATCCTGAGGAAGCATCATTCACATCAGTGAACTGACTGGGCAGTCAAGAGATGGCACTCCAGAATAGGAACAGATGTCTCCTCACTGTAGAAGGGTTTCCTCATGGAGACTAGCTCTCTCCAGGGCTTTCTCCTAAGTTGGTAGTGGGAAGACATCTGGACCAATGCATTAAAGGCCTGGCCTCCTCAAGACATTGAGTCCATCCTATGTATAAATGTATAAATGTATAAATGGAAGTATAATGGAAGTATAAATGGAAGTTTCCCATCTTATACATTTTGTGCGGCCCTGGAAGAGGTGGCTGTTTCAGAACAACTCATAGACGCTCTCTTGATAAATGAGGTGGTCCCTTACTCCTTGGGTGTTTCTCCTTGTAAATTTCATTGACTTGTTGAAGGCTACTGTGGGAACCCCCTCACCACCTGCTGTCAACTCCATCAGCCTCACCTGTGGTGATGGAGCCCATGATGGGCTCAGAGGTCACTGTGCCATGGACTGCCACCAAGTTCACAATGTACTCGGTGGCTGGCTGTAGGCCCATCAGGACAGCATGCCTCTTGGTGGCATCCAGAGAGACCTCCATCGTCTCTTCCTCTTCATCCCGGGGGCTGTAGTTCAGAATGAGTCTGTCTGCTGGAGGGGATGGGTCACTCCAGGTGATGTTCACACTGGAGGAGGTCACGTGAGAAAAGTGCAAATGGGAGATGGGGCGGAAGCCTGCAAAGCAGAGGACATGGATGGTTCTGAAATCCACATGAGGTGGTGGGGCCACTGGGATAGAAGAGGCATCTGACTGAAGAGATCTCCTTTCCTCGCACATAAGGGCTATGCCTTCACCTGTTGACCCAGAGCTTCCACAGTCTCACTCTCCTGTCCTGTCTACTCTCCTTTCTCCAAGCATTACACTGAAAAATGAATGCCCTCAGCAGTATAAAACCAGCATTACCTCTGAGTTATTCATAATATTGATCTAGGATTTAAAACCTCTATCCTGGAAGGAATTTAACAGGATCCCATGGATCCTCAGAATGCCCACTGATTTTGTGCAGGCAAGGAACTATGAACAGAATCAACCACTGTGTGCAGCCTATAGGAAACCAGATACAAAATTTCAGGCACGCAGGTAGCCTTGTTCATCACCCCCTTCACCTCCAACCATTCTCTCTTGAGGTATTTATTAGTTTCTCCTCTATCTCTTCTTTCTCTACCTACATTCTTCCTTTCTCTAAAGGATATGGGACATTGGAAGAGTGGGTTGCCTAGATGACCTTCTCACACTAAGATCCGTTGATCCCTGAACCCAGCCGAGATTTCTGCTGTCCTGGTACCTGTGAAGGCATCCACCGTGGACTCCAAGCTCTGCTGCCGACCCCTCTCAGCTGTGATTGAAATGATGTACTCTGCCCCGGGCTCTAGATCTGTCAGTGTGTACGAGGTCCTGTCCTTGGGCACAGTGACTTCGGAGGCGATCCCAGAGGATGGGGTGAATGTGATTCGGTAGTGGTCAATGGGGCCGCTGGCCTTGGTCCAGATGAGGGAGATGGAGGTTTCTGAGGAGGCTGTCACCATGAGGTCTCGAGGACTGTCAAGTTCTGTGGATCAACATAAGGGGCCTATTTTACATAAGTTCCACACAAGGGCCAGTATTTATTGGAATTGGACCTCCTGTGGATTTCTAAGCTATCAGCGGGTCTGCTGACCATGAAAATTGGCTTGTCACTGCTGACACTTATCTCACACTTCGTTAAGCACCTTTCCTTTGAAAGATGGCTGGGGGCTTGGCATATAGATGAATAATCTGCAGAAAGGCATTAGTAACTCTAACACCACTGGAATACACCCACCTCTGGGACAGAGCTGGCTGCTGATTTGTAAGCTCTCTGTAATCATTTTCTCCCAGCCTTTCTCAGTAAACCAACCAGGGCAAAACAGGTACCACCATCAAGTAGGGATATGCCATTCCTGGCAACCGTAGCTACCTCTGTTCCTGGTGCCATTTTGACTGACCTGGCCATGGTTGTGCAGGCAACAAGGTCTGAGGACTCCTGGGGACCCATGTCCATGTGGTTCTCTAGAGAGGTGGTCTATGCTGGACAACCTTGGGACAGGGATTGGTTCAAAATCCCCAGCCCAGCCCAGGCTGCTTGTACTTACGTTACTAAAGTGACTTTGGAATTTGCCCGGGATTTGGAAGCAAAACTGCTGGATCCAGAATAGCAAGGGTCTCAGTGGACTTCTCCATTGCCCTTAGATTGAATGGGTTGTTTCCATGTCTAGACCTTCAGCCTGTGGCTTTTCTGAGGGCTTCTGTCCTACACGGTGAAGAGTCCCACATTCTGCCTGCTGTGGGGTGATCTAGAAGGGAATATGACTTGCTACAACTCCCACTTATTTGGGGTTTTCCACCTCCGTTCTCCACAGCTGTGGGCAGCCCTTCAGACTGTGGGGGACCACGTGCAGATCTGTGGGGAGAGGGTGGGAGTCCATCCTGCATGTCAGATGTCAGAGAGTAGGCACAGGGAATCAAAAAGCTGCCGGTAGATGGTGTTCATCACCCAGGGACCTGTTCACTAGGAGGCATTGCCTTCTGACCAGTCCTTGCTGGGCTAAGCTTCCATGACCCCTCAGGCTTGCAGACTGTCCCGGTCTCCTTCCACAGCAATCTTCCTACTCACCAGTCCTGGCATTCATGGTGGCTGGTATGCTTTGCTGTGAGTTCATGATGGCGGATATTCCAATTCCATACTCAGTGCCAGGCACCAGATCTGTTGGTAGATGTAGAAACAGACATTATTCCGTGTGTGTCAGGGATGGGGAAGGCTGGATGGAGGGAAGCAAATGACCGTAGGTTCTTGTTCCAATCTTGTGTTTAATCCTTCCCGAATCCACTCCTATTTTTACCTATTAGGAAATCCCAATTTCACCACTTAGGAAATCCATACCAAGTCAACAGGACGAACTGATCAGTGCAGAGCTTCCTTCTTGCTGCTGGTCTCCTCGGGAGGGCAGTGAGGCTGCCCTTGTCAGTGACCTTCAGAACTGTGCTCTGCTGTGGAAGGTCTCACTGAGGTACTTAGAGTCTCAGGTTGGCTACAACTGGTGAAGGGATTTCTTGCTTACATTGTGAATCGGGGGAGTGCGTAATCGAGAAGGACTGTGTGGACATAAGCCTTTAAAGCATTTCTTGAACATTGTGGATGAAGACCAAGCTGTACCTTTTATAGACAGGGACTGAGGCCATGTGGGGACGTTTGCATCCTTTCTGGGGAGCAACTGTGGATGGACTGTCTCGCTGAGCACAGGGCTGTCAGGCCTTTAATGTAGGGGCATGCAGAAGCCCTGTTGCTGTGGGCTCCCTACCGAGGGCACTCAAAGCTGTGGATTCAATGTTAGGATGACTTCTGGGGGACCTGAGGAAGCTGGAGAAAATGAAAAAAACTGCCCAACTACAGGGGGAAATTCTTTAGGGTTCAGTATAAAGGACCTAGAATTATTTGGGATGTCTCCCTACCCTTTCCCACATTCATTTTCAGATTAACTCGTTTGACTGGTATATTAATTTCCTATTTCTGTTGCAACAAATTACCACAAGCCAGTGGCTCAAAACAACACACATCTATTAATTTATAGTTCAGGAGGTCTGAAGTCTGAAATGGTTCAGCAGGGCTGTGTTCCTTCTGGAGGCTCTAGGAAAGAATTTGTTTCTTCGCCTTTTGTAGCTTCTAGAGGTTGCCTGCATCCCTTGGCTTGTGTCCCCATAACCCATCTTCAAAGTCAGTGGTGTAACATTTTCAAATCTGTTTTTCTCTCTGAGCTCTGCTTCTGTGGTCCCATCTTCTCCTCCGTCTTATAAGGACCCTGGTGATTACATTGGCCCCCACCTGGATAGGACAGGCTGTTCTCCCCATCTTAAGATCCTTAACCTAATTACATCTGTACTTTCCTTTTTGCCATGTAAGATAACATAGTCACACGTTCCAGGGAGTAGAATGTGGGCATCATTGGGGGTCTTTATTGTAGTACCAAACCCGCATCAAACTCACCCTCATTTATTAGGACTGGAGCTGCAGGAATATGCAACAAGATCAGATTATCACCTGTAGGGCCCCTCGTTGTCTGCCTGAGTCCCTCTGGGAGGCTCTCTTTGGGGCCCTTTGTGGGCTCGACAGAACCAAGGCCGATGATCATGCTGTCCTGCATTTATATAACATTTGTTCTTTTCAAAATGCCTGACTGTATTTTGACTGTTGTTTTCCTCACAACCTTGTGAGGAAAGTGGATTGGGGATCCCTTTCACCATCTGCATTAATTTCCTGTGGCTGCCATGACAAAGGACGACAAGCTGGGTGACTTAAAAACAACAGAAATGTATTCTCTCGCAGTCCTGGTGTCCAGAGGGCCAAAATCAAGGTGTTGGTAAGCCCGTGCTCCTTCCAAAGACTTTATGGGGGGAATCTTTCCTTGCCTCTTCCTAGCTACTGGTAGTTGCTGGCAATCCTCGGTATTTCTTGGCTTACAGCTGCGTCACTCCAGGCTCTGCCTCTCCTCTGTTGGTACGTGGTGTCTTAGTCTCTTTGGACTGCTATAGGCCAGGCAACTTAAACAATACATATTTGTTTCCCACAGTTCTGGAGGCTGAGAAGTTCAAGATCAAGGCACCAGCAGATTTGATGTCTGTTGAGCCCCAGCTTCCTGGTTCATAGACCATCTTCTCACTGTGTTCTCATACAGCGAAAGAGCAAGAAAACTCTCTGAGGTCTCTCTTATAAGGTCACTAGTCCCATTTATGAGGGCTCCACCCTCATGACCTAGTCACCTCGCATAGGCCCCCATTTCACATTGGGAATGAGGATTACAATATACGAATTTGCGGGGAGGGACACAGACATTTAGTCCATAACACATGGCCTTCTCCCTGTGAGTCTGTGTCTTCTCCTAATCTTTTGAAGACACTGGTCACATTGTATTTAGGGCCCACCCTCATCTTAACTTGATTTCATCTGTAAAGATCCTCGTTCCGAATAAGGTCACATTCACAGGTTTCAGGTGGAAATGGATATTTTTGGGGGGAGGGGGTTGGAGGGGGGGGACACTATTCAAATCAGTAGTTATTTCTTTATAAAAAGAAACTATGGCAAAGAGTAAGTCTGTGACCAGCTGGAGATGATCCCCAGGCTTCTGGCCTCAGGGTTCAGGGCTTTTAGGACTGAATGCCTTATCCTTCCCTTCATTTCATCCCCTCCCCGGAGCAGCTGTGACTTCCCCAGGAGCCCTGAGGTAATAGGAATGATTTTGACAGGAAATGCATTGAGCAACCTTTCCTTAACAGCCACTTGGATTAAGGAAGGTGAATGCTGCCTGGGAACCAGAGGGTTCTGCACTCCCTCCTCATTGTGGCTTTCAGTACAGCCTGTGCGGTGAATCCCTCGTGCTCCGGTACGGCAGAACCTCCCAGGCCTTACTGACCAGGCTCTCTGGACAGAATGTGTTAGAATCAGCCCTCTTTTTCCCTTCTCAAACCAGCTCCATTCATTTCCTAACCTTTAGTTCTTTCTTTCTCTAAAGTGTCAATACTGGTGGAGGTCAACTTTGACTTTGAGGTCTGCCGTACTTACATTAATATTCAGGCTCTGCCGCTTTCTACACGTGTAACTGATTACTTCACATCTTTGAGCTTCAGTTTCTGTAGAATGGGAAGAATATTAGTATCTATCTCAGAGGGTCGTCGTGAGGATTAAGTGAACCAATGTGTGTGAAGAATGGTGCCTGGCCCACTGTGATCGTAGCTCATAGTATTATTACCTTGCTCAGAGAACTATTCCAGGATTTCGAGTTGTTTTTTGGTGAGCCCCAGGAAGGTACAGGTTGGTCCTCGGCACACCTCTTGTCAGCTTGCTGAAGCTTAGCCTGTTGGCTCTGATGGAACCAGTGATTTAGGGAGTCCCGGTGTCAGTGAGGAGCTGGCCCCTGGCTGGGCCGAGTACCTATCACTAGAATGAGTTGGGTGATTGCAACACCCCACATCCATTCAAAGTACACATTTATATCTGTCAGTATGTTCAGCGAGTCCCAGGTACATCCTTGGTTGGAGAAATTAGATTACCTTTGGGACATAAACTGCTTTTCTCAGACAACTGATTGAGACCTTCAATTGTCTATGATGAAGTAGAAATTTTCCGACGTAGATGAAGGGTGACAGATCGAGGGAGGAAGACAGAAATTACATGTTGCCAAACGGATCTACCATGTAACGTTTTCACCCGACTTTCTTATTTATGAAGCTTAAATGAAATGTTCAATAATTTACAACGGAATCATCTTCTCCCAGAAAAGTGCAGAGCAGAATTTAAAGTACTCTCTTCCCAGGCTTTCTGTCTAGGTGATGTGGAAGTGAGACTTGCTTATAGGTTCCTGCCTGCCGCTTCCTTTGATTTTCAGCAGCTTTCTTCCTGTGCTACACGTGAATTGTTGCTCTTTGCCAGCAGGTAAAATACACCTCTGCTGGAAAAGAAAATGCGTATCTGAGGCATACCCAGTACACTTATATATCAGCACTTGGAGGACTCCTAGGGATTTCTCACTTTCTAAAGACCCCTTGCTCTCTACCAATGCTCACTTTATCTTTCCATCCAGCTCCTGCAAGTAGTAGCCTATGAATGGCTCTGTTCCCTTTCTTAACAATAGCTCAGAAAATTCATCTCATAGGAAACCACCGCTCTGCATCCCTTATAGAACTTCCTTTGTTCAGCTTAGAGGGTGATGCTTTTCTCAACTCTTTCACTGCATATCCATTCTTCTTTGAATTCCCAAAGCACACAGTTCATTCACTCAACAGACATTACTGAGGGTGTCCTTTGTGCCAGGCACACGTTGTATACTGGGGATACCAGGGTGAGCTGAATGGAATCACCCTTGTCCTTAATGAGATAAAAAGAAATCTGTACTGAAGAAGGAAATTAATTACTTACTGAGTACCCATAATATGCCAAGCAATGAGCTGCATGCAGTAATCTAGAAGAATAATGAAGAAAAAAAGAGAGGGAAGAAAGGAGGGATAAAAATCAAAAGAGAATTTTAAGTGTCTGGTGGCCAGGAGGTCTATTATTAACTTTAGTTTCTTAGCGATTCATACCTGTTACCTCGTTTTCCCCTGCAGCTCTGCCAGGAGGGCCTTACTCATGGGTAAGCAGAGGATCAGAGAAGTCCATTTCTTGACCAAGGTCACAAAGATAATATACAATAAAACTGGGTTTAGAACCCAGGTTCATTGTTCTTTCTGACACATCATAGCATGGTCCCTGTCCCTAAGAGTCTTACAGGCTAGGAGAGGGGAGTGGAGTAAGCACATTGGAATTTGAAGGTGATTTTGCACTACACCATGGGCTGCTAACTAAGAAAACCATTTCAGAGTGGGGATGAGATCAGCATGGGCTGGAGTAGCCAGAGAAGGCTTTCTAGAGAAGGGACTTGAACCTTGAAAGCTAGCCAAGATTAGGAAAGGTTGAGGGACGACGGAGGTGTGGAATTTTCTGATCGGTAGGATGGGACGTAGTGAGCAGGAAGAGATTAATTAGAGCTAGAGAGCAAGAGGAACTAGCAGATTCTCACCTGCGCTGCAAGGACTGTGGGTGGGTGATAAAGATAGGATGACTCACTTCCCTCTGTTAGGAAACCTATTCTTCATGCTTCCTGCTGCTAGCAGGAAAACAGTGGGAGAAGGAGGCCCAGGAAACCGAGATTGCTGTGTCTTGCCAGCAGAAACATAAACAATACACCTGGGGTCTGCAGGCTTGATTAGGTTCAGATGGCCATGCAGAAGGATGGACCCTTTCCGTCTCTGAATCCCTGGACTCATCTCCAGAATATCTGTGAAGTTCAAGTCTAGCAAACTGGGGTTGGGGATTTGGTTGTCTCTAGTGCAGGGGTCCCCAACCCCTGGGCTGCAGACCCCTACTGGTCTGCGGCCTGTTAGGAACCGGGCCGCACAGCAGGAGGTGAGCGGCGGGCGAGCCAGCAAGGCGTCATCTGCGGCTCACCATCACTCCCCATCGCTCGCATTACCGCCTGCAGCATCCCCCCCACCCATCGTCCTTGGAAAAATTGCCTTCCACGAAACTGGCCCCTGGTGCCAAAAAGGTTGGGGATCGCTGCTCCAGTGCATTGGAAGGACATCTGCCTTCAAAGGGAAGGGCAAACTGATGACCCTGTCCCCAAGGAGCTTGCAGTCAGTCTCTTAGTTTTTATCACAATCATGCTGTTGTGTTGTTATTGTTAGCTTTCTTGCTGGTCTCCTCAGTAGACTCTTAGGTCTTTGGGTCAAGATTTGATTTTTTTAATACAGTATGTCGTATAGTGAAAAAAAAATATGATGTATAGAAGCAGCATGGCGGGGGCAATGGTAGTGTTGGGAAGACTTCTATGAGAGAATATCTGAGCTGGATTTTGAAGGATCAGGGGACATTTGGTTGGGGAAAGGGCAGGCTGAGGGAATAACATATGCAAAGGTATATCTGGCTAAAGAACTCAGGAAAACCAGGGACCTAATGTAGGGCCCCTCATAGGGAAATTTCCAGCAGGGAATTTGGGTACCAGACGTTTCATAGATGGGGAGATATTTGGAGACAGAGAATCTTCTGGGAACCCCTAAAATCATACCAGATAGGCAACAATCTACTTTTCAATGTACTGAGATGTAAGCTCCCAGGCCCCGCATTCTGATATTCTTGGGGAATGGCAGATGCTTCTCCAGGGTTCCCCGAATGAGTCAGGCTTTGGAGGACATCTCCCCACTTTTTGGGTGGGGATGATGTTGGAGCATCAAGAGAAGATTCTATGCTGACTTTAAGGAAGGGACTGGTCCTACAAACTTATATTTAAAAAGAAAATCATAACACCAAGGACTGTTCTCAGATGCAACTTTCTTGTTGCCAGTGGGATTAATGAGGAACGTGGGTCTTCACCCCCTGTCCTACAGGAACATCCCATGTCCGGGTCTTTACTGTAAACAAGCATTCGCTGCTGAAGAAGTCAAAGCAGAAACGGAAAAATTCCCACCTGGCTTTACTCTTGGTTCCCTTGCACCAGCCCTTTAATGCAAATAAGGGGACAGATGCCCCTACATGCCATCTGTGAGGAGGAGGACGGCGTGGAAGCCACTGCCCCTTATCGCCTCTCTTCTGCTTGGGTCTCTGCAGCCCCTGGAAGGTGGCGCTGTGCTCAGAGGGTGCCTTACCAAAGTGACCACTTGGGGTCACTGTGACTTCGCCCAAAGCAGGATGAGCACCATCTGGCCCAGGCCCCGGGCCCATTGCCTGACTCCTCCTCCTTAGAGGAGCCTGCAGGGCATTGAAGTTCTGGCACTCGGTCCGGAGCTTGTGCCCTGGCATGTCAGGGAGTGCAGACAGGGTGAAGTGAACGTCAAGTGCCTCGGTCAGCGCTGATTTGCTAGCTGGACTCCTCTGGGGGTCTCGGATTTCTCCATGGAAAATCTTCCTGTGGACAAGCACCTCGCGGAGCCCACCTTCTCACCACGAGATCTCCATTTAAGCCCCAAGGAGACGATGAGGGATTTGGTAGAGGCCTCGGTTTCCTGTCCCCAGCAACCAGAGGCCTGGAAGGCGGCAATTCACAGGGCCTGACTGGGGCATGCTTGCACACATCAGCCTTGTGCAAGTATGTGTGTGTGGGGGGGTGTCGTGTGTGGCTGGCTGCAGGTCCATTGTTGCACCATGAAGTCTGTAGGAATCTTCAAGCCTCTGGGCTTCCTAAGCCCTGGTGATGAGTTTTCTGATTAGCACCTTGTTGACTGGAGATCCAGGTAGTCGCTGTGCAGAGAGGCAGCTGGTTGGGAAGCATCATCAAGAGGTGTGTAGGGGGCGCCCCATCGAGTGGGTGAGGGACGTGATGACCGGGCCCCGGAGCGGGGTTAGAGCCCAGTGCTCACGTGGCCATACGGGCCAGTTTCTTTTGCCCTTCTCCTGACCACAGGGGTCCTCAAGTGTGGGCTCCTGTTCCTGAGGGAGGACCAGGCAAGAGACCGTAGATGACTGAAGACAAACCCCTTTCCCCTGTTCGCAAAACACCAAAGGCACAGGCTTTTCTGATGACAGGTTAGTGGAGTCCCCTCAGACAGAGACCAGGGCAGTGTTTATAATTTGCATTGGTCACAGGCAGGGTTTTGGTTTTTTGTTTGTTTTTTGAATCAAATTCCAGTCAAAGAATGAAAATTTCCCTCCTTTCCTCCTCCCTCCCTTCCTCCCTCTGTCCCTCCACTAGGAGTTTTCTGTATGGTTTATGGTTTTTCACTGCTACTCAGAAAACAGTGATGGTGCCAGTCCCTGGTACATGCTTCTGGTTCTAACCTAGAGGGACCTTGGTGAGCCTGTAAGGTACATAACACTCAGGGACCCCTTTGGGACTCCAGATATGGTTCACAGACCAAGCAGACATGGTCCAGGCTGAGAGGCTGAGCCTAAAAAAAGACTTTATCATTAAGGATGCAGAAGCCACCAGAGCAGAGAAAAAAATCATTGCAGACACCGAGTCTGTTGTTGAGAAACAAATTCACACTCCAGAGGGAATTTGCTGGGCATTGCCTAGAGAGAATAATGGAAAAGAAATGTTTGGTATTCTGTGCCCCAGCCTGGTCTCTGTATTGCAAAGGGGAAGGTACATGATGGAGGATGCAGTGGGGTGCGGTGAGCCCACCGTGTGACTCTGAGCCCCAGAGTCAGGAAGGGCTTGCATTCCACAGCGAAGGGGTAAGTGGTGGCTGCAGAGACAAGGGCTTCTGCAAGGAGTATCCAGTACAGATTCCATAGGACTTGAAGGACTTGGAGTCAGCTGACTGTGAGAATAAAGGGTATGTGAAGTTCTGCCTGGGAGAGGCCAGGTTGCCAGAGATCCAGGCTGAGTTTTGTAGGAATTAAAAACAATAAAAGGTCAAATGGCTATTGAAGGTTTTCTATGTACCAGTGCTCAGATATATAAATATATATGAGTTCATTGACTCCTCCCAACAACCTATGAGGTAGACATGATGTCCTTCAGACCAGGAAGCGGAAGCACAGAAATTGAAGAAATTTGCCCAAAGATGCACATCAGTGAAGTTGGTCTCAAGCCTGAGTGGGTGACTTCAGAAACCATGCTTTAAGTGAGTGCTTCTTGACCATTAACGTGCACACAAATCCCCTGAGGGGCTTGTAAAATGCAGGCTCTGATTCCACAGATCTAGGGGCAGAGGGCTCTGACATCTCCTGGGGTGATGCCCTTGCCGCTGGACCCCACTTTGAGAAGCAGGGTCTCTACTCTGTGCCACACTTATTACAGGGGATCGTCCCAAAGCATCCGTTAGCTCACAGACCTTCTCCTCTGCCTCCTTATTTCTCCTCCTCTCCCGCCCCTCCTTCCCCCCACCATCATCATCACCATCATCCACGTATTGAGTACTTTGCTATGTTAGAAGAATGGTCTCAAACTCCTTCAGTACATGATCTCATTAAAGCCCCATCAAACACTATGAGGTAAGTGGCATTATTCCCCTTTTACCAATGATGAAACAGAGGCTTAGAAAGGTCGAGTCAATGGCTCCAAATCACACAGTGAGTAACTGGGCCTAGATACAGAGTCTAGAGTCCCAGCTCTTAACATATCCCACAGGACCGAGCATTCAAATAAAACTGAGACAAGAGAGAATGGTACCTTCTTGCTAAGGTTGCGGTTATTTTTGACTGGGGATAAGGAGGGTGGGGACAGCTGAAGTTTCTAGTCCTTCATACTCTTTCTGGCCAGGGAGGAATCGCTTCAGATAAGCCTGGAATGCCCTTCCCACTGAGTCCAGGGTCTTGTTTTATATATACAAGCAAATAACTTGTTTGGAACTAAAAACAAACAAACAAAACCCCCCAAAGCAAAAACAAGTCTCGGAAGCTGAAAAAACTCTCCTCTTTAGCATCCAAGTTGGAGAATGAGGGAGAAAACACAACTATTTAGAGCTGGGGTCAAACTTCTCGCTCTTTTTGCCTTCCTTCCTTCCAGGTCCTTCCTTCTTTTTCCCCAGCTACCACAGCGAGAGTGCCAGCAATCCTTGTAATCTGCATCTCAGCAAGTACAGATATACTTGATTTCCTTACATTCCTATAATCCCTTTTTAAATCACATAAGGCTATTTGCCTTTATAAATCTTCCCAGCAGTGAGCTCCCTGGGATAATTATGTGTAATATATATTTATAATTTTATTTCATAAGCCCAATTCAAGTATTAAAAAAATCAACCTATCTGAGCTCACTCCTCACTAATAACCTTTCCATTCCTTGTAAGTCTGCAAGATTTGACTGTTCCTTTCATGTTACTTCTTTAGTAGGAGCAGCCATGAAAAGGGATGGGGACTTTTGACTAGAATTCAGAACTGCCTTTGAGTCACAGCCCCCTTGCTAGCTTTGTGAACTCGGGCAAGTTTCCAAAATCCCTGAGTCTCAATTTCCTCATCCGTAAAATGGAGATGCTGACTGGGGCGCCTATGATGTGATGGCCGATGGCTGTGACATCCTTTGTTTACTGATACGGCAGGCAATATTTTAGTTCACCTGTCCCTCATGAGTTGTTGTTGTGAAGATTAAATAAGCTAAAACTATATGAAGGTGCCTGGAATGACAGAGATGATCAAATGGATGTAGACTCTTCTTCCCCGCCCCCTGCCCCCGGTAATGGGAAATAATAGGATGATTATTAGTAGGATGTGACTGAGTTCTTTTCTATATCTCATGATTTTAAAGTGTGCCCTCCATCCAAACAACTAGCCACCATCTTTGTAAAATTGCTAATTGCCAAAGCAGCCTGCAGCTCTGGGCAGAGATGGGCTGTGCCTAGAACCAGTTCCCTCCTGTATCACTGCAGGGTTTTTTGTTTAGCTTAATTTTTGTGAATGTCTCCAGCTCTCTGTAAAGGCTCTGTGCCAGATGGTCTGTTCCTGCTATGTTTAATTCACCCCCATTAACCTGCTTGGTCAGCATGTCTTTCCATCTCCTTGCTGTGTTTCAGGAGTGCGTCTGTTTGGAAAAAACATTTATTATATTTACTTTAACTGGCCTCATTTGGCAACGTGGTCTGGGATTTCAGTTCAGGAGGAAAACAGATTTGATTACACTGCCCTTGTTTACTGTACGCACTCTTCTGTGTGGATCTCTTGTCTACTAATGCTTTTGCAAGAAGCCAAGACACAGGATAAACAAAGTCTCTGCGAGCATACTGGTGGCCCCTGGTCCATGGCTGCTTTGCACAGTCTCCATCTGAAAACTGTGCCCCACATTTCCAGCCATCTACCTTTCAGCAAAGTCCAGCAGGTAGGTTTTCCTGGCGGGTGTGTCTAAGGCCCCAGGAGGAGCACTGGTTGGACACCACATCCTCATGGGGACCCGGAATGCTCCCCAGCCAAGCGTCACGGTGACCTGGGTCATCGTCTTAGTTCATACCACCATTATCTCTCTCTTTGACTCCGTGCAGCCTCCTGACCTCTCCCTGCCTTTGGCCTTGTCCTCCTCCCGCCTGTTCTCCACACTGTAGCTGCCCAAATCTGGTCATTGCATCATCTTGTTTCAGACCTTTCAACAACCCTCCACTCACACTCTTTATAGGGTACATAAGGCATAACCAGGCTCTTACCGTATCACTGGCCTCTTGTAGCCTATGCCCCAGTCATAGTGAGCATGTGCAGTTTCTCTCATCATTCATGCATGCGTTTATTCATTCGTTCATCACTTATCCAGGACCTGTAAGTGCTAGATGCTGTGCTGAACGCTGGGGCGTCCTGATGAGTGAAACCAAATGTGGTCCCCCTTTCACAGAGTTTAGTCTAAGATGGAGACTGACAATCCAATAATCACACCCACAAGCGTACAATGATAACTTGAGGAGTGCTGTGAGTGGTAACCAGTAAGACGAGGCTGCCAGACAGGATGACCTGACCTCGCCTGGGGACCAGGGAGGGTTCCAGAGAAGTGACAGGTGAACTGAGAGCTGGAAGGGAAGCAGACGTCACGAGGTAAAGAGGGTGGTGGGAGAGGCTGGCAGGCAGAGGGGACAGTGTGTGCCAAGCGCTGTGGCAGGAGGGAGAAGGTGTTTGAGGAACTGAAAAAAGTAGACTTGTGCGCCTGGAGCACAGGGGGCACCAGGGAACGCGGGAGGGAGAGGAGACTGGAGAAGATGGTAAGGAAACCAAGGCCGTGCAAGGGTTTGGAGTTTATCCCAAGAGCAGTCAGAGTCCCTGAAATGGCTGCAAAATGGGATGGCATAATCAGAAATGTATTTTTTTTTTTTTTGGCGGTACGCGGGCCTCTCACTGTCGTGGCTTCTCCCATTGTGGAGCACAGGCTCCGGATGCGCAGGCTCGGCGGCCATGGCTCATGGGCCCAGCTGCTCCGCGGCATGTGGGATCTTCCCGGACCAGGGCACGAACCCGTGTCCCCTGCATCGGCAGGCGGACTCTCAACCACTGTGCCACCAGGGAAGCCCTGGAAATGTATTTTGAAAAGATAACTGATGGAGTGAAGAGGAGAGGAGAGCAGAGGGGAGAGAAAGTGGGGAGGTTATCGCAGTGGCGAAGACAAGATATGGTAGTAGCTTAGACCAGGTGATGGCAGTGCAATGGAGAACAGCAGATGTATGTGATAGGTACTTGAGGGATTAAGTCAATGGGATTTGGCGACGGTTGGATGTGGGGTTGGATGGCCGGGGAGAGAGCTGGGAGGGTATGGACTCAGGAACTGCCATGCCCCCAGGACCTTACTTACCTGTGAGCGTGGCTCTGGTGGTTGGACCGATGCTCTTGGGGACCAACAGCTCATGGTACTGCTCGCCTGCCAAGGTGCTGTACACAATCTTGTACTCCTGAACCTCTGCTTCACTGTTGTCCCACTCAAGGTCAAGGCTGGTTGCTGTGCGGGAACCAAGCCGCAGGTTCTTGGGGGCGTCAATCTCTAAAGAAATCCAGATATCACCAACGTCACACAGGATAATGTGCATTTGTCACGCATCTTGAACTTGAACAGGCTTTGGGGTGAGAGTCCATGACCCTCTGCCTCACGTTTGAGCGAACCCAGGGGCTGCCCCTCGGCTTTTGGTCTGCCAGGTTGGCCATGACAGATTACGTGGGCAGGTTGGAGAGTTTTACTCGGGAGTTAGATATCAACACGCTTCACACGCCCCCCATTCCCATTCAGGAGTTCTAGTGGTGTTCTAGAAATTGAAGAATGAGCCAGTTAGTATCATAAGGTTGAGACTAAGCAAGAGAAACCCTGGGAAGTGGAAATCAGGGATGGCATCCAAGTGATCAAGATGAAATGATTTCAAATTTGATCACTGAGCAAAAAGCAGAGGATTGACTGCAAGATTTTGAAGTATAAGATGCCTTCCCCTGGATTTACTTGCATAGACACTGCTGAAAGTTTTGCATATAGAGAGGGGATGTGATGTATTGGAAATCAGTCAGCTTTAGAGTCAGGTCTCAGTTTGAGCCCTACCTCCGACTCTTATTGTAATGGGACCGTGGGCAAGTCTTCATCTCACTGGGTCTTGATGGCCACCTCTGTAAAATGGACTAATAATACTGCCTTTTCAGGGAGTTGTACAAATTAGACAATGCATGTAGAAGTGAGTAGCATGGTGCCTGGTACAAAATTAGGTGCCCAAGTCCTGGGCTGGCTTCCTGGTGCCTCCTAAGCTCTCCCTGAGTTCCAACAATCTGGCGCCCCCAATGCTTGCTCCTTGGGGTTCCAAGAATTCCACAAAAATGAAAAGACCATTGGCATTGGGGTCTTTTCCGCAGTTGTGGGGGGCTGGTTCTCTCTTCCAGGACTGGTCATCTCTTCAGGCTTATTTGGGCAGAAACAACATAAACAACTTACAGGATAAGAAGGTGCTGTCTTGACAACCTGCCACTTAAAAAGTTCCAAATAGGTCTTGACTTTGAGACTTGAATTTAACTTTGGAGTGGACCAGCCATTTGTTCTGGGAAAACCTCAAGTGGACTGTTTTAATTTGCAAACGCCAGGCAAGTCTCCACCGATTGTTCTTTCAGAAGATGGGACTGTTGTGAATCAATCTGAGTGCAGCTGCTGCAGAGTGAGAAGTGTTCTGTTTAGTGATGTAAATTGGCTGAATCTTTTAGCAGATTTATGCCTCTGCAGCTTATTTTTCTGAGAAACGTTTCCTTGCTCAGTGTGGGTTTAGCATGCTGGAAACTGTGCATTATCCACGTGCTGTGTGTGGGATTTCTCGAGCAGTTGGATGGAAAGAGGAGCTTGAGTAGAGGGGGTATGTAGGAGGAATGCTCTGGGCTGCAGATCCCTAAATCTCACGTGGGAGGAGAGGCTGGCAAAGGACTGGGTGGGGCTTGGGGTGTGTGTGGCCTGAATGGAACTGGAGCAAAAAGAGATTCACTTAAGGTTCAGGTTGAGTCTTGTATTTACCTACTGCACTTCACAACTAAAGACCCCAGACCTGGGAAATGTTTGTTAGACTATGGATTTGGTTTTTGCTTTTTTGGCCTTAGGACCTGTGCCCTGTGGATAGGCGGCAGTGTTTCCCCTGAAGGGACTGGACGTTTCCAATGTCAATGATCCCCAAGGAGATCAATCCTGAGAATGAGGGCTGGAGAAGGCAGGTGTCTTAGGACTGGGGTGGAGTGAAATGGTTTGCTCCCCCTAGGTCTTGAAGCCTGACCTCTAGGAGGCGCAGCTGAAGGGCACCCTGGCAAGTGGGAGCTGTGCTGGTCTCTGCAACACACCAGAAAGCTAGGGGCAAGGTAAAGCCAGGTGTCCAGTGGGGGCCCTGTGGAGAGGCTGCAGCTGTAGACTCTCACCTCTAAAACATAAATTAAATCAAGCAGTTCTGCTGAAAACTTTCTGCTGCTTCCTATTACGAACTCCTAATTGTGGCGGGGCTCTACGTGATCTGGCCCTGCCTGCTTCTCAGGTGGCACCTTGGAACATTCTACCCTTACCGTGCTCCAGCTGCACTGCCTTTCTCCTACTCCTGAATCACAGCAAGCTTATTCTCACCCCAGGGCTCTTGCACTGGTTGGTACGTTTGCCTGGAACGCTCTTCCCCAGACCCTCACATGACTGAGGTCACTTAGGTCTTGGTTAAAACTTTAGCTCCTCAGAGAGGCCTTTCTGACTACTCCCTCTATATCATCCATTTCATTTTTTTAGCATAATCCTCGTGATTGAAATGATCCCATATGTTTCTTTTCTTCTTCCTTATTTAGTTTCCCCCCCTGGAACGTAACTCATGTGAACTGGGATCTTGTCTATCTTGTTTATTCTGCATCCTCACTGCCTAGGACAGTGCTTGGCACCTACTAGGTGTTCATTAAGCACATGTGAGGTGGCTGAATGAATACTGTCAGTTCTCTGTCTTGTCTGCTCCCTCAAAGCCTTTGGAAAAGTCTTGTTAAATATTCCAGCTGGGGACTTTGAGGATGCTTGGGGCCAGGTGGTACAGAGAAAAGAACAGCTTTGACTGAGGGCAGCTGGTCTTGGCTGGCTGACAAGGGCCATCCAGGTGGAACTTGTGGAGGCATTTCCTGGAGAATCCCGGAGTACAGTCCCTGCCCAGCAGGTGGGAGCTCCAACTGTTGTGACTTGGGCCTTTGTTGCATTTCCTGAGGCTGCCACCACCAAGGGCCACACACTGGGTGGCTTCAAGGATAGAAATGTATTATCTCACAAACTGGAAGTCTGAGATCAACGTGTTGGCTCCCTTCCAAGGGCTGTCAGGGAGAATCTGTTCCGTGCTTCTCTCCAGTGGTTTGCCAAAGGATCCACCAAAAGAGTCCCGGGAATGCCCCCATGAGGGCAACTGCAACCAGAGCTACGGAGGGCAGGGAGGTTCGGGAGACTGGTCTCCGGGTTTCCCTGGGCTGCCTTCTCTCTAACCATTGGCCTTAGTGGGCTTCCATCGGTGCTTTCCTTTTTCAGAGCGGCTCTAAGACCCAGACAAATCTGCTCACCACGCAGGAAGCAAATCCCCGTTTTAATTGCCTGTGCAATTAGTGCGCTCCTAGTGTTGAAGCCATCACCTGGAAAAGCACTTTGGCTAATTTGAATTTAAGCAGAGCTCTGAAATGACTGAGGGCCCTGCCGTGAGGGTCCAGGCACCTTCTCGTCATTCAGCCAGCACCTGCCAACCCCAGGCCTTGAAAGCTGGGCTGCAAAGCTGTCCGCGGCAACGCACCCCACCCTGTTGCCCCCTCATCCGCTTCGGGCAGAGGGGGGCAGCTTGGAGGTGCGGGCTGCTGCTGCCTGCAGAAGGTAGCCACCTAGCAGCTGCCCATCCTCCAGGCAACCGCAAACAGAGAATCACGCAACGAACGGAAACTCAGGGGGAGCTTCTAGGAGGCAGAATGTAATTGTCTCGATTGGAATTTTCCTGGGCCACCAGCCAGTCCTGCTTCCATCTCGTTGACGTAAACATCAAGAATTATGCTTTCCGTCCTGCTGCTGGAGAGCTCTCGTCTCATTTTCTGCCTCTTCAAACTCCTTATCTGAGTAAATCACAAAGAAACCACTTTTCATGCAAAAACTGTGTTGAAATTAAAAAAGAATGCAGGACTCATGGCCCTCAGGAGGTCCCAGCACCAGAGCAGACCGTGTCCTGGGGGTGCGAAGGCTGGGGGGTGGGCAGGGCTGACCTTGAATTCACCAAGAAGGGAGCTTGTGTGTGAGGCCCTGAGCAGTTTTGGTTCAGTGTGGGAAAAGACGGCAAGAGAAATGGACAGAATGTAGTCCCTTTATTTTAAAGACATATGCACAGTCACTGGGGATCCCAACGTGTGTTCAGTAAAACATCTGACCAGCGACCCCTGGCTGGGGTGGAGTCTAGCACAGGGGCTGGAGAGCAAACCTGAGAGGGCCTCTTTCAGAATCAAGCTGCCTTCTCTGTTTCGTCAGTGTCCGTGCTTGCTCCCTTGTAACAGGGAATGTTTCCTCTGGGGTGGAGGGAAACCCATTATGAGATTCCCGGCCTTCCTCTTTCTTCTGCTGGGGAAGACGGACTTGCTTCCATGGTGAGTTTTGTAGCAGGCCCGGGCACGGCCCTCCTGCTACCCTCTCTTATGGGAGCCGTCTGCACATGGGGACCGGCCTCTGCTTGTTCCTCTGTGCTGTAAGCCCTAACCTGCGTAGCCCCACAGCTTCCGCCAGATGGGGGTCTTGCCCAGGTCCACAGGGTCCATCCGTTGGCAAGCCCATCCAACACTAAGCTACATGCTCCAATCTAGGGGATATTTTGGCCTCCATCTGTCTTACTCTTTGCCTTATTTATTGGCTGATTTTAAACACAGGTGGAGGGTAATGGTGCTGTTTATTGGCCCTCCCTGCAGCCCCTCGGCTGGCTTACCCCATCCCGTGACAGACTCTTAGGTCACCACTCAATGTAGGATGCCTGGATTAGTGATTCTCCTACTTCACCCCATCAGGAGAGGCTGGTTCTTAGATCTTACAGAAGCCGGCAGTCTCCTTTGATCTCTGCAACAACTGGGGAGTTGTCAGAGACATTCCTTGATGTGTGACCACCCCCCTGCTGCCCCCCAACAGGGCAGAGAGGCCGAGACTGGGTATCTGGGTTAGACAGAGACTCACTGTCGGATCACAGCCCCCGATCACCCAGTGAGAGTGCCAGGGAGCCTGTCTTTGGATGGTGCCTGACCTACTTGTCCACTAGCTGGTTGGCCTGATGGGCTCCTAGAGAGCCAGGGAGTAGGTCGTGAGGTCTGGCCTTTCCCGACTATTGGAGCCGGGTCTACATTAGCCTTCTTGCCGGTGCCCACAAACGGCAGGATGAGTCACAGACTCTCAGGTGGAAGGCCTGCTTCCAGGCATGCAGGCCCGGCTTTGCACAACTCCAAGGGGCGCCATCGTGCTGGTGTAGTCACTGTGGATTTATGCAGTCATTACAGCCATTTTCGGCAAACTGCAATAAAGTGACTCCAGGAAGGGGTACTGAACCCTCACAAAATTTCCCTTTGGGCTACCGATGGGGATGTCAAGTGACTTCAGGACAAACTTTTCATTTTATAAAGGAGAAACCTGAAACCTGAGGGGAAGAGACTTCTGTCAAGTCACAGATCTGGCTGGCAGCAGAGGTAGGACAGGAACCCAGCTCTCCCATCCACTGGTGCTGTGCGCTCCTCTGCCCTGAGATGTGACCTCACCGGGATGCCCTGAATCCTCTCGCTTCCTTCTCGCAGTGTCTGTGATACGTGGATGCCCAAGCACACGTCATCTCTCTCCCTGGATGCCCCTCTTGCCATGAGGATACCAGCTGGCTCAGCACCCTCTCCCCTCCTCAGGCTCTGCTCCCCCCCACCCTGCCCCACCCCACCTACAGCCTCACCTGTTGTGAACTGGGTGGTGGTGGACTCGCTCTCGTTGTTTCCACGGACTGCGCTGACCCACACTTCGTATTGGGAGCCGGGCCGCAGGGCCTGTACCGAGTACTGGCTCAGGGGAGGCTGCAGTCGGAAGGTGGTCTTCCCACCTTCCCCGCCCACCAAGCCGTACTTCAAGAGAATGAAATCGACTTTGGCTCGAGGTGGGGTCCACTCCACGAAGGCTACAGTGTCGGAGACATCTCGAACCAGGATGTGCGTGGGCCCATCAATGACTGATGAGAAGGATCCAATAGAAAAAAAAAAAGTTTGAGAAGTGAGCCTCTGACTTAAGCTCTTTCCTTTCCTTTCCTCCTTACATTAGCCTGGTTGGTCAGAGAGAGAATAGGTATTATCATCTCATTTTACAGATGGGGAAATTGAGACACAGTGAGATAAAATCTATTTCCTGAGGACACATGGTTTTTCAGTGGGGGAACAGACACTGGATCTTAGGTCCCCTGAATCTTGCTGTCACGGGGCTGTGGTTTTTAGGATTGGCACTTCCCAGTTGAGGCAGGGGAAGGGCACTTACTGGCTTGAGAGGGCCAGCACTGTTCTGTCAGGAGGTTATGGGACAGACAACAGAGAACTGTGTTCTCGTGTGTGCCCAGCTCTCACATTCTGTGAGCCCCAAGGAAAGACCTATGAAATTAGCAGCCCTATCTAGATATCTGAGACTTCCAACTTGGTTGCCAGTGAGGGCATCACGAGTATCCAGAAGATGTCCCTGCTCAGCTGTACCGACAACTCAGTCAACCAGCTGCTAAGACAGTCAAAAACCCAACAGACATTTGTATTTGTGGATATGAAATATGCCTTCTGGGGAAACTTGCTCTTCTGTAAAAACAAGGATCTCTGTTTTGGAACAGCCTCTTGTGGGCTATTTTTTCCCCACCAGTTCTTGCGTATTCCTGAGCCAGGAGGCCACTGCAGTCACACACAGTCCCTCCAGGTTATTCAGCATGTGTCCCTCGTGAGTCCTGGCCTCTGGCACTGAGCACCTGAAGGGAACACCATTGTGGGATGGTGTTACCTAGGAAAAGCTGGTTGGTTTCCTAGGGGTCCTACCACCCTGGTTCCAGCACCCACTTGGGGTCCTGTTCATGTTGAATTAGATGATGGTGGTGGTGGGGCAAGGTGAGAGAATGTAGAAGGGAAATAGAAAGGGCTTAGTGAGTAGAATAGAAAATGGTGTTCTCAACTCCTCATGGTGTGTCTGGATGGCTGACGTGCCCTCCTTTGAATTACTCGTTACCTTCTAAAAAGATCTGGCCCGGCTTCCATGTTTGCATTTATTATGGACTACATCCCTCTAGCTGGGGCTGATTAACATTAATATTAATATTCTTCAAGGATTTGGAACTGGAACCACAGACTCTGGCTCTCTGGTTAGCTGGTTTTGGACCATGTAGAGCCAGGGCTGGTCTGGCCATTCTCTACCATATTCACAAATAAATAGAAAACATGTGCTCTGGGGAGAGAGCGACAGAGAGACAGAACAGAGCGAGCGAGCGAGCGAGAGAGAGAGAGAGAGAGAGAGAGAGAGAGAGAGAGAGAGAGAGAGAGAGAGAGAGAGACAGAGAGAGAGAGACAGAGAGACAGAGAGACAGAGAGACAGAGAGACAGAGAGAGAAAGAGAAGAGGAGAAAGGGGAAAAGGTGACTTTTTAACAAATACATATTTGGTTTTCCCTTCTTAGCGCAGAGCTCCTAAAACCCGGAATTTTCTAAGTGATGAAAGTAATCAGGTTGTCTTTTGTTATGTTAATGAAGTGAGGGAGAAAGCTGGTTGCCAAGGGACCCAACCAGGTGATTAGAGGGTTGGAACTTTCAGTCCCACCCCTGACATCTGGTCAGTCCATCAATCATGCCTATGTAATGAAGCCTCCATAAAAATCCAACAGGACTGGGTTTGGAGAGCGTCCAGGTTGGGGAACCAGAATGCTTCCATGTGCCACTGCCATGGGCCCCAAATTCCACAGGAGCAGAAGCTCCTTTGTTCAGGACCTCACCTATGTATCTCTTCATCTGGCTGTTGATTTGTATCCTTTAATATCCTTTGTGATAAACCAGTAATTCAGTGAGAAAATGAGTTTCCTCATGAGTTATATGAGCTTCTCTAGCAAATTAATCAAACCCAAGGAGGGGTTGTAGGAACCTCCAATCTGTAGCTGGTCAGTCAGGAGCACGGGTGACAACCTGGGCTCGTGATTGGCATCTGAAGTGGAGGGTAGTCTTGTGGGACTGAGCCCTCCAACCTGTGGAATCCGATGCTCTCTCCAGGTAGATGTGTTGAAATTGAGTTGAATGGTAGGACACCCAGCTGGTGTTGCAGAGAATTGCTTGGTGTGGGGAACCCCTCCCCCAGTCACACACATACTGGAACTGGGTGCAGAATTTTAGGAGCAAATACACAGAGAAGCAGAAGTGAGTGACCTTGTGGCGCTTCTAGAAAGGTATAGAGAATAACTCGGTTCTTGACTGTCCATTTTGTGGTTCAAGTCTTTTGTGAGACTCAGATGCATTTCTGGCCCTGGGGTTTCATAAGACACTCTGTGTCCTTCCAGTAAATTATCTTTTTTGCTACAGCTAGTTTAAGAAAGTGTTTTTCCCTTGTTACCAGAGAGTCTTGACGAAGACTGTTTTCTGTTTTTTTTAACCAGTCTGCACTGGACCACCTCCTCGTCTGTCTCCAGAATGGAGTGTCTCCCTCAGGACTGTCTCAGCCTGACTTGGATCCTCTCTCTCTTTCCGAGTTGGGCCTTTCGCTGGGTACCCCACCCTCTTTCTGGGTGTAGCCCAGTCCTGTTCTCTATTAAGCAGCTTAGGAGTTTTGGTCTGGCACCAGCCAAAATGAAAATCACCAGACCATTTTGGTTTTGGTGCCACCTGGTTTGGAGTGAAAGTGAAGTTCTGTTTTTCATATTTGGAGTAATAATGAGATTTAACAGAATATATCCAGATGTTTTCTTTTCTGCATGCTGTATTTAGTGGTTTTAGGTAACTTGGGCCTTTTTAATTCTATTTAATTTAATAATGAGATGGAGAAAATTATCTCCTAACTGCTAAATAAGCATAGTGCTTGAAACATAGTAGACACTCAGTAAATGGGTGTTGAGTAAATGAAGTAAATAGATGACTCTCTATATGCATAAGAAAGAAAGTGAAGCATTTCAATGAATTGGAGCTTCTTGAAAAAAAAAAAAAAGATGTCACCAAAACTCAGATGACCATGTAAGGCTTTTGTCCATCTTTTAAGTCCCCAAATCCTAATCATAATGATTGCTCATATTAAAATGTGACTGTGTAGCACTGAGGACTCTGGCTGCAGGAGGTCTTGTAATTTGAATTCCCAAAATGGCCTGCCTGGAAGAAGCCAGCCTGCGTGCCTGATGAGGACTCAGAGCTTAGCAGCAGGGGGTTGGTGTGGGTCAGACATTAGCGGAGGGAAATAATTAAACAATCGTTTCTTAAAAACAGCAGACAGGGCTGGGAGCCAACCATCTTTTCTGCAGCCGTCCTTGGATTCGGCCCTTCAGTTGGCCATTGGGTAACCATGTCCCATTCCAGTCAAGGAGGTATCAGCTTACTTTCAACTTAGGGCCTAATTTTTAAACAAACACACATCCTACTCAAAAAGTAAACTGGAATAAATATTTGTCTTTCCATTTCTTCGTAATTCTGTACACAATCCCAAAATATGAACCAGGAGTTTTTTTCTTAATTGAAAAAAATTCTGCCTGGCTTTACCACAGATGACTAGATCTGGAACTTTTAATTTTAATCTTAAGGAAATTCCAAACCAAAAAATACTGCAAATGTTGTCAAAATGTGGTTTTAAGTAGAAGACTAAAGCAGAGTTGGACTGTCTTCTCTAAGTGCTGTCAGTACTTTGGAAGAAAAGCGTCCTCCCTCTGTAATGTTCTTCTCTGCCCTCTCATGAACCATCTCCTTCTAGCTTTTTTTTTTTTTTCCTACTAATACTTTCTTAATATCAAATCACAGAAGTGATTTGGGGACCCTGAAACATTCCGTATCAGAAGAGGAGAATCTACACATGTTACCAAATCAACCCTTCAGGGTCCAGCATAACCTTGGGAAGCAGAACTGGGGAAAAACTCCGGCCACTGGTGTGTGGAGAGATTCTTGGACACTGGTGTCCAGAGTACTTTTAGACTTTAGGGCTAATAGAGTTTCTTCTGAAATGTATTTGGATTAGTATAGTGGGTTTTAAAGCCTTTTGGGGAGGAGGGGGCTAATATTCTTTTTTTTTTCTTTTGCTAATATTCTTTTTTAAAAGAACAAAATCTTAAATGATTGTACAAAATATAAAACAGACAAAAGTGGAAATGCCTCGGTTGGAGGGTGTGAGGGGCATGGGAGTGGGAGTAATTAGAGACCTGCATCTCCACTTCCTCCTTGCCTTGAGGCGTGGCCATGGAAAACTGGTGCTCTAATGGAGCATAATCTAATGCCACAGTAGTTTTAAACCAGTGTTTTCTAGACTGAGCATAAGCCTCAGCACCTGATGCTGTTTAGTTTGGATCCAATTAACAAAGTATGAATCACTAATCCATAAACATGGGCTCATTATATAGTGTTGTGATTCCCTTTTCTGGCCAACTTGGCCTTTGTCCTGCACTCATGACTGGTTTTCTTAGGTGTCAGTTTCTGTTTATGAAAAATAAAGCTGTACCAATATTCGCCTACCTCAGTCTCTGTTACTAACAGGGACCATTGCTTAACCTTCGAGTTTCAACTCTCCCATCAATAAAATGAGGGCCAAAAATGATACCAGAAGCTATTTATAACTTCTGAGAAATTCTTGGTGAGGGCACACACACATGTATCATAACTGTTAATTTACAGCATCCTTTGTTAGCTGAGGGCACACACACATGCATCATAATTGTTAATTTACAGCATCCTTTGTCAGCTGAGGAAACAATAAAGCAAAATGCGATACAGTTAATTAATCAAACCTAGAAACATAATGGTCTTGCATGAGAGGAACTGTGGGGATGAAATAATAATCAACTTAAGTCATCACCTTGAACAGTGACCCAACCCACAATTACTGGTTTTGAACGACATTTCCCGCTCTCACTTCTAAAAGTGTTCTCTGAGTGTATGTATACACACAAGCTATCGAGCACTCACTGTCATTGACACAGTGCTAATCACTTTGTGTGCTTTATCTGATTTAATCCTCATGTCATTTCTATGAAGTTCATCATTGTCAAATGAATCAAGGTTTGGGAAGGTCAAATGACTTTCTGCAAATCTCACAATAAATAAGAGTGAATTAGCCCTTGCTGGCTCCAAAGCTCAAGATACTAGGGGCTGACAAACAAGGCCTCTTAATGAGTAAGATCAGAAGACATACACTGGAGATCCTAACAAAGAATTTCCCCGTAGAATACTCTTCCAGAGTTTTGTGCTTGCAAGGATAAGGAAGATGTTCAGCCAAGCATCTGGTCGAGTAGCTCCGTCTCCAGGTACCCAAATTAATCTCAGCTGTGGGAGAAATCCTAGCACCCCTTTGTCTCTCTACTTCCTGGGTGCATCTGCAGTTTTTCCTGAGTGACCTAATGGTTAGCTATAAAGTGAAAGGTTGGGGGCACTCACCAGTGGAGACGCTGGCCGAGGTAGGGGGGCTCCGGGCTTGCTCTTTCAGAGCCACCACATTGACAGTATATTCCTCCCCAGGCTTTAATCCCGTCTGGTTGAAGGATGTCACATCACTGGGGAGCTGGGCAATCACCCCTCCTTCGTTGTTCTGCAGGGCAGGGGTGGGGAGGGGGGAAGGGAGAAGCAGAGAAAGCAAAAGAGGAAATCAATGGGAGGGAAATGTGTGGGACACTGACTGTGAATTAAAGATGGGGACCACTTCTCTGCCCTCCAGGCTGACAGCTGAGGGTCTGGGGCCAGGAATGACTCCCAGCAGGATCAAGAAGAATGCCACCACTCTATGAGGATTTGGCAAACGGAGAACCAATTTTCAAGAACATTTCTTTGGCCTCTCCTGAGTCTACTGAGTTTGCCAATAAAAATTAGTCATGAGGTGATGTAGATTGGCTCTTGCCAAAAATGAAATGTCTGATGCTTACCATCTATGAGAGTTTTTGGCATTTATCGTGGTGAGCATGCCCTTGGCTATTTAGAAGAGTCTAGTTGTGTATGTATGTGTGTAAACATCTTTACGTACATGACAACATGTTTCAAACTAAGACATTCCCAGTTTTTTAATGAGCCGGAGCTATTATTTTTCTGTATCTGGAGTTTCTCATGGTGTTACACTGGCTGCAAGTCTGTCATTGTCTTATTACCCAGATGAGTTAGGAATCTGTGACACAACCAGCTGTGAAGCACAAGGAAGAGAAAAGGGGTAGAACAAAGAATAATACAAAGGAGAGAAGAAAGAGGCAATTTGGTGGAAGAGGAAATGAAAAAGATCAACTTGATGATGCTGGGTCCAGGATTTTGTATCTTTCTACCCACCTATCTGTCTGTCTGTTTGCCTATTATTATACATTTTCTCTGTGTGCCTCTGGAAATGGAGGCGACAAGAGGGCTCTTTTTTGTGGCACTGCACTTCTCCACTATTCTTTGGTCTCTGTTCATGTCACCTGGAGTGCCCTACTATGTAATTTATAGCCACACTTTTATAAATCAGCGTGACCTCCCACTGGCCTCAACCTACAGATGATACAGCTATTCTCTGTGGCTGTATATTTGACCTTGGCATGCCCTGGCTAGCCCCACTCTTAGAGTTTTACATATCGGATATAAAACAGGCAAACCTGGCTTTGGTTTTTTCCTGCCTGAGTGGCAGAGTGACATGATTCTCTCCACCCTGTTATAAATCCAATTGCTCACCATACTTTACTGGCCATTTTAATGCATATAAGACATAGAAGAACGTATGTGTAGAGAATGTCTGCTTCGATGTATTTAGCTTGCCGTGGCATGACTATATCCACATAAGAGAAGTGGACAGAGCCCTGGAATAGGAAGTGGAGACCCAATTCTTCTTTTAAGCCTGCCACCAACTAGCTGTCTGAAATCATTTAAGTTCACTGAGTCTTAGTCTTTATAAACTAAACAAACTAGATATAAAATGAAGGGTCATCAGTCCCAACAGTCCATGCCTCTAAGAATTTTGAAGTAAAACAATGGTGAAATCATAGTCTCATCGGCCAAAAATGTGTCATCTGTCATTAAGTCCGATGAATGACTGAAAAAATCCTCTTTGATATTGAAAGATGAAGACAGAGGAAAGGACTATGATTAAACATTATACCCTTATGAGTGGTATAGTTAGGGAAACCATCAGTGGTCTTAATAAATCCTGGAAAACTAGAACTAGTCAGGTGCCTCTGGCAACTTAGAAAAGTAGTTTTAGGGTTAATAAAATAAAATACTGCTTTGATGAATGGAAAGGAATCTTAGGATAATTTTTAACTCAAAGACTAATAATATAATTTGCTTAAGGGAAAATTTTCTCAATGAATAGGTTATGAAAGGTGTTTTTGTGTTACATCTCTGACCTTTAGAGACTGAAGCCATGCAAGCTGACTTTTGGGGGCATCTGTCGGCACAGGAGGAAGCTGTGGGTTGATCATAAGACCGATTCAGTTTGGCTTTTCTTATGTCCTAAAGAGACGCCCCAACTTTTTGAAGGTCTCAGTTTTCAGACTTGCTAAAATGACAGCTTGCTAAACCCTAGAGCTTTCTGAGCAGAGAGCTGGGGCTGGTGGCTGCTTCCGCTTCTCTTGTCATCCAAGACTCAGGTGCCAGGCTCAGGGCCATTACTCAGTCCTTACCAAGCCTTTATGAAAGAAATGTTCTGTAGTCTATATACCCACAAAATGCCCCTTTGTGTCCTGATGGCATGGAGAGAGAGATTGGGGGGAGTGCCTTTTTTGCTGCCCCGATTCCAAGTTGAGGGTATGAATACCCCAAATAAGGCTGTTCGGCAGTCTGACAGGTGGGGGTTACCTTTGGAATGAAGCTGATCTCCCACCCATCGAAGGAGAATGAGAAGGGCTCCCACTGCACCTCCACGGTGGTCTCTGTGATTGTCTTGAATCGTAGCCCTTGAGGAGTGGAGAGATCTGGAACACAGCAATGTGGGTGACCATGTCATGGCTCTCCCTGGCAGGGGCAGAGAGCATTACCTGGGGCTCCCTCCACGCCATGGGTGCGATGGCGTGTGATGGGCAGGCTATCCCAATCTCATTACAGAGGTGGTGGGTTCCAGGTAAGGGATCAGCCCATGTCACTGTGGTCTTGGCACTCAGTGTGGGCGAAGATATGAATAAAGTTAACAAACATAACCTAATAAATACTTTTTTATGCTTTCTGTTACATAATAGGGTTACTATTAAAATAAAAAAACACACTTTCCTTTCCTTACTAAGGTGGTGAATCTTGGCATTTAACATAATGCCTTTTTCAGAGAAACTGAACACTGTCTTCAGAGGCTTTAAGGGTTCCTGAGAGACAATATAAAGGCTAACATCACTGTTTCCATTTCACACCCAGGAAACCGTGGCACAGAGAGTAATGAAAGACGTGGAGGAAGCCAACTTCAGAATATAGTCTGGAATGCTTTTCTCGATCACGTGATGTGCCCTAAGAATATCTTGTTTAGCTCAAATCGTCTAGGATGGTCTGAAATTTCCATTTCATGTATACAAGCAAAGCAAGGGCATGATCAAGGGACAGTAGTAGATACTGGGGTTTTCACTCTCACTCCATAGCTGCTTCTTTTCTCCAGCTGTTCCTTCATTCTCTCTCCCTTCTCTCCTTCACTCACCTTTGCCTCATGTATCTCGTTTTTAGTTCCTCTGCTTATCTCCCTCTTTTTCCATTCCCTACACCCTCCCCCCCAGACCCCTCCCCAACAACACACACACACGCACACGCACACACACATGCACACGCACAGGCACAGGTGGAAGTATGCTTGTCCTAATGGAGTCCCAATTACCAGCCCTGAAATACGACAGCACGACTTTTCTCAGTTCTCCAGCGAGCCTGCTCCCATTTCAGCTGTGCCTCTCCTGGGATATTCCCATTGGAAAATTGACAGATTCTCATCCTTCCTGTTTGGAAGCTTCCTCACGCTTCTTGGTGAAAGGCAGGGCTGATTCTGAACCCACTTGAAGGCGTGTCAGGGGAGCTTACATGATTCTGTCCTTGTCACCTGGGAGCTTGCCTGAGGGGATGCCCTGAATTGGTGTAATAAAGGCCATGGGAGATGGAAACCTCGTCACGGCATGTGCACGTGGATCAGAGAAGAGACGCCTGGGAGTCGGGCCAGGCTCTTGCTGAGCTGACCCATCCTGGAGCAAGGTGGGAAAAAACGGCAGATGGTGACCTGCCTCTCTACCCAGTCATTGCAAATATTTTAAATTAGTTCTCAGGCACGAGAGGAGTTGAAGAAAAAGGTCAAATATAAACAGTGATAATTACAGGCATATTAAAAAAAAAGGCAGCATTCATAGGGGGAGTCCAATATTATAACAGGATCTTTGTCACCTGAAAAGCAAGGGGACAAAATGACTTCTTAAATCCTTTTCCCTCTGCTTGCCCCTATGCTTACATCCTTCAAAGCATAACTCAAGTCCCTGGGCCTCCATGGAGACTTCAAAGCCAACTCTTCCTACTTCAACCTCTTCTTATTCTGAACTTTCATGACATTTGTTACCCAGATACCATCTTGTCATTTAAGAGCTACATAAAATGGGCTCAGATCTCTCATCCCATATTTGGTGATAAGTCCCATTTACCAACCCAGGGGCTTATGTTTCATGGTCACATCTTGTTCCCATTTCCTGCTACTGCTAAATTCTCTGCATTATGTAATAAAAAATAAGTATTTGGTCTTTGTCCTGGCACACAGCTCCCAAAACCCTAGGAATTCCCAGAGTGATAAGAGTGTCTTTTGTATGATTATGAGATAACTGGTAGTTGGGACCTCCTAGATAGCTGGTCTGCAGAAAAACCCAGGCATGATTTAGAGAGAGGGTTGGAACTTTCAGCCCCACCTCCCAACCTCCAGGGAGGGAAAGGGGCTGACTTGAGTTAATCACCAATGGCTAGTGGTTTCGTCAATCATGCCTGTGTAATGAACCCTCCATAAAAAAAACCCTAAACGACGGGGTTCAGAGGGCTTCTGGGTGGGTGAACACATGGAGGTACTGAGAAGGGTGCTTGTCCAGAAAGAACGTGGAAACTCCACACCCCATACTTCACCCTATGCATGTCTTCCATTTGGTTGTTCCTGAGTTGTATCCTTTATAAGAAACTGGTAATAGAGAGTAAAGCTCTGTGAGTTCTAAGGAATTACCAAAAGTAAGCAGGGGTTGTGGGAACTCCTTAAATTTATAGCTGGTCAGTCAGAAGTCCTGGTGACAACCTGGGACTTGTGATGGCAACTGACGTGGAGGCCCTGTGAGACTGAGGACTTAGCTTGTGGGATCTGATGCTAACTCCAGGTGGATAGATATTGAACTGAATTGAACTGGATTGTTGGACACCCAGCTGGCATTTGAGAGCTGGACAAGTGGTGTTGGAAAGATAATTGAAGAATTCGGAGGTGTGAAAAGAAAAACTAAATAGCAGCCCTTCCCATCTCTTTCTTATTCTGCTCTTTGATGTAGTCAATGTTAATAGTTGGCATGCAATTTTTAAAAAATTTTCTGTGCTTAAATAAACATACAAAATATAGATACATACCTATAGCAGTTTCTCTGTTATAAATAGAACACTTCCATTTCTCATGGAGAAGAGTTTAGCTTGCTCTCTGTGTCTGTCTGTCTCTCTCTTACCCCATTGTCTTTCTAGACGATGCTTTAGAGCCTCAACGTTTATAATAAAAATGGACTATCAGGATATTTTACTAAATAAATGATCACGAAGAAATATGCTATGAGGAGAGGTGGGAGTTTTCAGTTGTGGTTTTAAATAAGAGTTTTTTTCCACTCTGTTATACACTTACCATCTATAACATACCATTTACACTTGCTTATTATACATCCTATTTCATATCTCCTGGTTTCTAGTCTCTAACTAGATTTGAAGTCTATATAAGTCTCATACTTTCCTTGACTTCTAATCAGACTAGCTTATAACAAGTCAGAACTCAATAATTAAAGTACTTTTTGTCCTTTTGGTTCTATAATTGATAGGGGTTGCCTAGATTTGGAAACTCATTTTTGGAAGTGCCTTTTTAATGAGGTACCCTTTCCTAAGTGGGTCACGTTGGAAGCCCTTCCCCTCAAGAGTAATGATTATTGCAGGCATCCCTGAAGAATTAAGAAAAGACCCTACTATCATGAATGCCCATGATCTCCTGTAGGAGAAAAGAAGAATGAAACAGGATGGGGAAATGGTACGTACGGGTGGCCACCTTGGCCGTGATGGGAAGGCTGAGGATGTCGCTAATGACAGCGTAGACGCTGATGTTGTAGGTGAGACCTGGCTCCAGCTCCGAGATGGTGACACCACTCCAATCTCCAGGCACCCGCTGCTGGAGCTGGAGGCCCCCCAGGGCCATCGGCTGGTAAGAGATCACATATTCCGTCACTGCCATCGGCCCGTCCCATTCCAGCTCAATGGACCTGTCGCTGATACCAGCCACTCGCAAGTCCTCTGGAGGGGCAACTACCAGGAGGCAATACACAGATAGCATGAGCTCAGAGGACTGCCTTCCCCATCCTGGACCCAACTTCCTTCCTCACATCTCACCCCACATGCCCTGTCTGTATATTCTGCTCAGCTCATTGCCTTTGAGTGATTGGTAATTCCCTTTGCAGGCAGGTTCTTATCTTTTCTGTGCTCAGTACTCCCATCCCTATAGGGCCATGAGTTAGTGGTGTGCTGGAAGCCGGCTTCTACTGGCTCAGGAAAGTTGATTGTCGAATTTTTGCAAGACAGTTTTAAATAGTCATTATAAAGATTAAATTGTATTCAATATTAACTTACAATTCAGTAAAATTATCTTAAACACAAAATTATGAATACTCCAAACTCATCACCGGCCAAATTACTTCACTACATTTACTATTATCTATGCCCTTGAGTCAATTTACATGTGTTGTATCTCTCTGGTAGAAATACTATGTAATTGTGTGCTAATGCACAGCTGTTTCCAGCTCTACATTAGTGACTTCATGTTGGTAGTTTGAAATTGGCCACAGAGGGAGTATTTACACCATGGAAGTTGGCAAATGCTACAAAGTGGGGCTTTTTATTTTTTCCCTCAGAGATCTAGTTGTTAGATATTTAACAGCATACACTGGCTAATATTTTTGGTAGTTTAATAGATTATTGTTACCAGATTACCCTGGGAGCCAGTATTTGATTTGGCAAGTGGAAATAAAGGCTTATTCCTGGTTATCTTGCAAAATACAAGAAGCCAAAACAGTAAATCCTAGATACCATGGACTGATGAAGACATTCGATAACACTTTATTTTCCCTGTTAAAAGGAGACCGTTTACGTTTTGAAAGAAATGTAACTCGTGTTAAACAAATTTTTATTAGCCTTGATTTTGGGGATGATGAGAAAGGAGCATTCTTGAGGGCTTTGCTTTTCTCTCTTGTTCTACTTTTCAAATGCTATTCAGAGAATCACCAAAAATTAAACCTCATTGAAATAGCCTTTCATGTATGGTTCCCTTGGGAAGTGAAGATTCACCAGTAGTGGGGGTATTAAATGACTGAAACTTTAAGATCAATTAGGATTAACGCCAGTATACCTGTAATTGGACCTGCCCATAGATTAACTCGAAGGTCAGGCCAGTATTTAAATAGTCATAATTAACTTATAAATTTATATGCAGTGGAGGCTTTGTTTAGTTTAAAAGTTGTCACTGGTATTGAATTTCTCCTCTGAGAATTCTCACTCTTTCACCTTTACAAGAGCAGAGGACTGAGGCAGCTGCTAGTCACAGGGCCATGTGAAAAGAAGGTGCCTGCGCTCCCTGTGGTGCTCAGCCTCAAATTCTTGGCAGAGGTGTAAATGAGGACTCATAAGATGGAAATTAGGAACATATATTTACAATGTTGGGCATATGCTTTGATTGCTTTTGCCCCAAACTGTGAATGGTATAAAACAATCTAGATAGCAGAGCTTCCTCTGATTAAAGATGGCAAATGTTGACCAGAACAAAAAAATTTTTAATTTATTTTTTTTTAATTTATAAAACTAGATGAATGTACATGAAATTTAAATAATCACACTTTCAAATGATAGTTTATAAGCATATATCATTTCTAACTCTGGCATGATGAAAGCTTTGAATTGCACTAAGATCTTTGGGGTAGCCTGTATAATGCATACCAGATGACTCCTGGACCAGGGAAAGAAGAGTTGGTATATAGAACCTATCAGTATTTTGCATGGTTATATAGAGCATTTATTATGCACCAAGGACAATGCTATACATTCTGACATAGATTTTCTTATTTCACCCTCTCACCAACACTATGGAATTGGTACTATTTTTACCCCCTGTTTTATAGAGAAGAAAACTGAGTCACAGAATCAGCAAACACAGAAGCTAGGATTTGAACCCAGGCACAATGCTTCTAGAATCTCTAAGCCAGTGTACAATACCACTTGACATTTGCGTAACATTTCAGTCTATAAAACATGTTTAGATAAACCATCTAACTAGACTTTAAAAAAAAATCCTTTAATTGCAGCTCTATGAGGTAGTTTGGGTAGATATAATTATCCCAACTTAACAAATGGAGAAACTGAGACCCAGGCTAAAGGACTTGCCAAAAGTAAGGGAGTTGGGTCATAGCTGAACTGATTATCAAACCAAGATCTATGCTTAATGTGTTCTTTCCCCTACAATTTGTAGGATGGGTCACTGATTGTACCAGATGCTTTCCTTCATTTATACACAGCCCTCAAAAATAAACTACATCAGTGAATAATTCAGACTATCATTTAGGATACCAGTTCCAGACTGGTGCTTATCCTAGAGGTAAGAAACTTCTTTTAAGAAGGATTCTCTAAAATTTCACAATTTGTATGGAAACACAAAAGACCCCAAATAGCCAAAGCAATCTTGAGAAAGAAAAACAGAGCTGGAGGAATCAGGCTCCCTGACTTCAGACTATACTACAAACCTACAGTAATCAAGACAGTATGGTACTGGCACAAAAACAGAAAGATAGATCAATGGAACAGGATAGAAAGCCCAGAGATAAACCCATGCACATACGGTCACCTTATCTCTGATAAAGGAAGCAAGAATATACAATGGAGAAAAGACAGCCTCTTCAATAAGTGATGCTGGGAAAACTGGACAGCTACATGTAAAAGAATGAAATTAGAACACTCCCTAACACCATACACAAAAATAAGCTAAAAATGGATTAAAGACCTAAATGTAAGGGCAGACACTATAAATCTCTTAGAGGAAGACATAGGCAGAACACTCTATGACATACATCACAGCAAGATCCTTTTTGACCCACCTCTTAGAGAAATGGAAATAAAACAAAAATAAACAAGTGGGACCTAATGAAACATAAAAGCTTTTGCACAGCAAAGGAAACCATAAACAAGATGAAAAGACAACCCTCAGAATGGGAGAAAATATTTGCAAATGAAGCAACTGACAAAGGATTAACCTCCAAAATATACAAGCAGCTCATGCAGCTCAATATCAAAAAACAAACAACCCAATCCAAAAATGGCAGAAGACCTAAATAGACATTTTTTCCAAAGAAGATATACAGACTGCCAACAAACACATGAAAGAATGCTTAACATCACTAATCATTAGAGAAATGCAAATCAAAACTACAATGAGGTATCACCTCATGCCAGTCAGAATGGCCATTCATCCAAAAATTTATAAACAATAGATGCTGGAGAGGATGTGGAGAAAAGGGAACACTCTTGCACTGCTGGTGGGAATGTAAATTGATAGAGCCACTATGGAGAACAGTATGGAGGTTCCTTAAAAAACTAAAAATAGAAACTGTCATATGACCCAGCAATCCCACTACTGGGCATATACCCTGAGAAAACCATAATTCAATAAGTCATGTACCACAATGTTCATTGCAGCACTATTTACAATAGCCAGGACATGGAAGCAACCTAAGTGTCCATCAACAGATGGATGGATAAAGAAGATGTGGCATATATACAATGGAATATTACTCAGCCATAAAAACAAACAAAATTGAGTTATTTGTAGTGAGGTGGATGGACCTAGAGTCTATCATACAGAGTGAAGTAAGTCAGAAAGAGAAAAACAAATACCGTTTGCTAACACATATATATGGAATCTAAAAAAAAAAAAAAATAGTTCTGAAGAACCTAGGGGCTGAACAGGAGTAAAGATGCAGACACAGAGAATGGACTTGAGGACACGGGGAGGGGGAAGGGTAAGCTGGGATGAAGTGAGAGAGTGGCATGGACATATATACACTACCAAATGTAATATAGATAGCTAGTGGGAAGCAGCTGCATAGCACAGGGAGATCCGGTCGGTGCATGTGACCACCTAGAGGGGTGGGATAGGGAGGGTGGGAGGGAGACGCAAGAGGGAGGGGACATGGGGATATATGTATACGTATGGCTGATTCACTTTGTTATACAGCATCAACTAACACAACAATGTAAAGCAATTATACTCCAATAAAGATGTTAAAAAATAAATAAATAAAACAAAAGCACAACAACAAGGAAAAAAAAAAGAAAGAAAGCTTCTCTAGGGCCTGCCTTTTGTTATTCAACACACTGATTTCCAAGTTTCCTGTGTGGGACCCCTCCTGTCATGGTGACAGAAACAGCCATTCCAAATTTCAAGTCACAGCAATTCTTAGGGCATTTGGGACAAGTCAGTGTATTCATTTTTAGTGCCTTTCTCAGAAAATAAAGCTAATCACGACGAAAGGAGAATGATCCAAGCAGAGCATTTGGGGATTTTAAAGTAAAAAACAGGTGCAGAAGGATTTTTTTCATCTTGACAACTTCACTTGGCAAGTTTTTTATCTTGAGACCTGAGCCTGGTGGTGGTAATGATGAGAAAGAAGCAATGGTGTCGATTGTGGAAGAAGCATTCTTGAGGGCGGTGGCTCCAAGGAGGAGACCATCACCTTTCACCCTATAACTTAGCAGCAGCTGTGTACATTGGGTGTCAGTAATTCTTATAAAATGAAATGGTATTGCTAGAAAGCAAACTGTAAAAAGAGCCGTATGCCTTGATTCAAGGAATTTAGTGTGTGGGGCGGGGGCTGCGAATTATTCTTAGTATTACTTTCTTTGGGGCTCCAAGTTGGGAACTTGGGGAAGAGCAGGCAGTTAAAAAGAGTAAACTGCGGCTTGAGGAATTAGAGTTGCTTATCTGCAAAGATGCCATGCTGTTTACTTTTTAGATCTTGCATCAATTTTGCACATATGTGTGTGAGAGCAGTTGGAATTAGTTCCAGTGAAGTGTCTCGCTCGGAGGAGCGAGTGATTTCAGGTGCCAAAGGTTGGGCTGGCCGCAGTGCTAGCAGACGCAGAGGCTGATGGTGATGAATCTCTGCAGGTCTGACTGAAGTCCAGGGAACGGCTTTCTGGATTGTTTCAAGCCCCTGCTCTGGTTGTTCTTTCATCCTGTTGCTTTGCAGGGAGTTGTGGCCAAACCTCCTTCCCTGGGGGCAGGCGTGGACAAATGGTTGGACGTGCTTCCTTACCCCGTCTCCAACACCTAATATTTTTTATCATTTGACAGAGCTCAGCTTTCATGTCAAAAGACTATTTCTTTGTGTATGTGGCTTTCAAAATTTTTATTTTCTGATTCCACTCTACTTAGCATCCCAGGGAGGATTAAAGAGTGCTAGAAGTTGGTAGGAGACCAGCGTTCTTATTTTTGATCTGCCATTAATTAGCTGCCTGGCTGTGGAAAAATCTTCCTGTCTCTCAGGGCTGCTGCTTTTTTTCAATTTGTAAAATGAGAAGCCCAGAGTAGCTTCTTTCAAAGCCTGTTTTAAGTGCTCATATTCATGAATTTTTTTGTTCTATTGTCTTTACCGGGCCAGAGAACAGAGGCAGAAAGGTTTGAGATCTTGGTCCCATGGCCCCACTATGAGAACGATCAAGGCTGGTAGTCAAATTAGAGTGGCCTTGTCAACTCTATTCAATTGTATTTAAGCTCTAGCGGCCTAAGGAGCCTCAGAATGAAGTCCACACAATGAGCAGCCATTTTCCATGCCCTTGCCAGAGAGAAAAGAATGACCTGTGGAGAAGTGCATTTTGTGGCTCTCCATGTTTTCACCTTACCCGTTCTCTTCTTTCCTCTCCTCACTGCTGTTGGTGAGGGGAGCAGTAATGCTGGAGTGGGTGCATCTGGCCAGAAAAGTCAAGCAGTGGATAAGCAGCCCCTCTCCTAGAGCCTTCTCACAAAGAGCAAGTGAAGTAGCACTTTAGATAATGACCTAGTTACTTCTCTGGAAAAAACCCATGGCATTTGGTTTAAAAGACAAGAAAGCCTTGAGAGCAGCACCTGCTGAATCAGTGGTGGCTCCATGGTTGCTATAGAAACAGATGGAGATTATGCAACTGTCCCTCCTCACATGCTTTGGGAACCTGTAAAGTAATTTATCTGGGCGTCCAGAAGTCTTCCTCAAACAGCACAGAGGTAACGTGTTGGAGGTAACGTGCTCATGGTTTGGGCTCAACCCAGTTGTAGTTATGCTAGCAGCTCCTGAGTCTTCCCTGAGTGACCAGAAGGGCTTATCTCCAGTTCAGTTTGGACCCTGGATCAGATTAAGATTCTGTTTGCAAATGAACCCATCCCTGTGGAAAAGGAGGGTCAAGAACATGAGAAGTATGTACAACCCAACGAAGATCAATTTTATTAAGAAGGATGTGAACTACAGAATAGCCGTACATAGAAAAGGGCCCAAATGGACCCTTAGCATCCTCTGATTGGGGCCTCATGGAGCCTCGTCCTGTGGGTGGGAATAGGATCATGCTTCAGCCTCCTCTTCCCAGCAATTACCTAGGACTTTGGATTCAGAAATACGAAGCTTGACTTCTGCTTGACTTTTCCGTCTGAACAACTGGTATAACAGCTATTTATATTTTCAGTAAGGTATTCAGTAAACAAAATGAGGAGGCTAAATGAAATCATTGTGGAAAAAAAATAGAAGAACGTGAAAATATTTTTTTTTCCTAAGCAGTGGGTTGTTGTTTATCTTTTAGTTGTTGCCATCGATCTTTTAAAAAATTTTTAGGTTGAAGTTGCAGGTGCAGGAGACTTGTCTGACTGGTCTGGTACCTAGGTGGGCATCATTGATGATGCTCAAGAAGAAAAGGCTTGTGAAGCTGGCCTCCCGGGATTTCCCCCTTAAACCAAGGTCAGAAGGTTGATCAGAAAATTCCTAGAATCAACCCATCAGAAAGCTTAACGATGTTCGTTTGTTATTATTTTTTATTTTCAATTTTCCCAGTGAGCACTCTGAGCCACTGTTACAGACTGAACTACAGATGGAAAAGATCAAGATCAATCACTCAATCTGTACGTTTAAAGCACAAATTTATCAGTGAGAGTCACTGCTGTAGTCAGAAGATGAGCAATAACGGTGAGATAGTGACAATAATCCGATTTTAGGCAAAAGAAAGTGATCTCCAGTGAGATATTGGTATTTTCCCACTGATAGATTTAGGTCCTCCTTTTGGGACATCACCTTTGGATTGGTTTCCATGGTGCAGACACATATGGGGTTGGTTCCAATTTGCTATGTCATCTGGAACAAAGCGACTCGTGACCTTTTAATATGCTGTACTAATAGTTAGAACGTGCGTTGTTGCTCGATGCCTTTAGTAGTTTATTCCTAGTGACAAGTAATTCCTTGCCTATAAATACTTTTATCCATGTGGACACTAGATGATTTCAAAAATTAATAACACTGCAATATGCAAGCTCTAAAATAGCCAGGGTGCCAGAGTGCCCTGCTAGTCTGACTATCACAGACTAACCCCCATTGCATGCCCTAGCACTGTGAAAGGACGTGTCCCCAGACTATGGCAACAGGCAAGGGGGATATTCTGGAGCGGGTGGAGCTCTGGGAAGCCCGCTGAGTTAGAGTGGTCCCTTGCCTAAGGTGGTGCTATGGTCTGACTCTCCGCTTTCTTCCATCTCAAGGACAGTGAAATGCTGTCACCGTCATTACCATTGACTTTGTTCCAGTCTTGGGGTAAGATTCAGCTTTCATCCTGAACTTGACCTTTTCTGGTTTCCACCCTTCCCCCCCTTAAATCTGCCTCGTCAATTGTGATTGACTCAAGAAATCAGCTGTCTTGGAAAGCAAGTGTACATGACCCAGTTGGGAATTCTTCGGCCTAAAATTCACCTTCCCTCCCATCTCTCTTCCCACCTCCGGCCAGTTTGCTGGACCACCCTTGACAAAGGCCCCGCCGAGCTCCCCTCCCTACCTGCTGAGCAGTCAGGGCCCTGGTAGCCCTCTTCACAGAAGCAGATCCCCTCCTGGCAGTGTCCTCGCCCACTGCAGGCGTTCAGACACCGCTGCTGGCCGCAGTTCTCACCAGTGTAGCCCTCCTGGCACAGGCAGGTACCGTTGGTACATCTCCCCTTCCCCGAACAGTCCCCAGGGCACCTCAGCTCGCTGCAGCCCTCGCCAGTGTAGGCCTCTTCACAGACACACTCCCCGTCCACGCACAGCCCCCGGGAGCTGCAGTCTGTCGGGCACCGGAGCTCTGAGCAGTCGTCACCGCTATACTCGCTGTCACAGATGCACTGGCCATCCACACACACGCCCCGACTGGAGCAGCCTAGGGGGCAGTAGGGCTCCGAGCAGTTCTTGCCAAACCAGCCTTGATCGCAGATGCAGCCACAGGACTCGAGGCTAAAGTTGCCGTGGCCACTGCAGTGAGGGATATAATCCAGTTGTCCTGGAATGGCCAAGGAGAAAGTCAAAGGGCAGCAGTGGAACCTCCTGTAAATGGGGTATGGGAGGGGTGGGCAGAGACCTCTCCTCACTCTCTGATCAGATTTGTGTTGCCGAGAATTAAGCTCAAGCTAGTTTGGTACATCATTGACTTCATGAATGTTTTCATATAATAGGGGCTGTGTCTGGCACAGCACTGGGGGCGACGATGAGTGAGATCAGGTCCCTCGTCCTGCAGGGGCTCACCTTCAGTGTGTCTTGGCTTGGGCTCCCTAGAATCAGACTTTAGATGAGAATTCAGATGATAGTGACTTACTGGGAAGTGCTCCCAGGAAAAACCTGTCAGGGAGAAGGGGAGACTCAGGAGGTTGGAGCCCAAGCCAGACACGTTATCAGGCAAAGTCCTGGGGGTGTCACTTGGGTTCAGTCCTGCAGGGTCTTCTGGACACAGTGTAAGCCACACCTCAACTGGGACGAAAGGCTGTCCTTGGAGGGTATAAATGTCCATTGTCTCCCTGGGGCAGGCCAAAGAGGTTCTTACAGCCCAAGGACAGCCCCTGACCAAGACGCCCAGGTGCTGGCTATGGGGACGGAAGGGGATCTGAGGGCTTGTATGCTGAGTACCAGGCCTGTGATGCAGGACAAGGTCACATGCGCTGCAGCCACATCCCTCTCCCTCTCCTTCCTGCCATCTAACTAACTCTGCTCATCCATCACAGCTTAGCACTAGGGTCACTTCAAAGGCTTCCCAGAACTTGTCTCATTTGGTGACTGTTGGCTGTGATCTTTTTAGGATTCTATGCATATCTCCTGCCCTAGCCTTTACCATGCTATAACTATAGTGGTTAATTTAAACCACTATAAAAGGTAAAAGCTTGAACCCAAGATAGTAAGGAAGACACAGTCCTCTTGTTAAAGAATGAATTTCATGGGTTGAAGGTACCTTTTGGGTGAGAGGAGCTGGGCACAAAAAGGGACACACTTTCTGCTCATTGGGGGTCAGCTGATAACAGCTATTGCGTGTGAGGTCCCTACTAGAAGCCAGGCTTTCATCTGAATGGAGGCTTTTATATGTAATAACTCCTGATGTTCTAGTCTGTCACCATTTGTCAATGGAGAAAGGAAGTCATGGGTTATGCAACTTGCTTAAGTCACAAGCTAGTAAGTAGCAGAGCTAGGATTTGAAGTCAGGAAGTCTGGCTCTGACTTCTCCCAGGGAGGTCAAGATAGTCATTGGTAAGTGTTACTAGTCAGGGGGTGGGTGAGACTAGAGGTATAAGTCCTGGATACTCAGCCTTCGGAGGGGAGGGGGTTGTAATAAGCTCTGTGAGTGGGTGTGTGCATGCACGGGCATGTGCATCCACATGCGTTCGTGGAGGGGGCAGGGGCTGAAACTTCCATCTTGCTGGAGAAGATGGGGCCAGGTCCTCTGAGACTATAATGACTATCATTTACTCAGATGGGAGAAAGACTGAGATGGAGTGAACAGAGCGCCTGAATTCTCTAGTCCCTCAGGTTAACATGGATAGATATCAATTCAACAGCCTGTGAAAACCCAAGATGAATGAAGACAGACGTCAAATTCCCTGCTCACCACAGAAGTTGCTGTGCTGAACCGATGTATCATTACCTGACTCATCCCCCCCAAATCGGGTTAATGTATTTCAAACTGACTATGCGCTGTAGAGAATCCCTACGCCAAATCCCCTGGGAAGGACCACATTTAGATCTTAGAGACGTCTGAACAGAGAGCTACAGACTGGGGCACTTCTTTCCCTCTGTGTGAAGAGGAGCCAGGTCTCGAGGGGAGTGGTGGCTCGCGCTCACTCATTCTCCCTCTCCGCTCAGCGCCCTCCCTCCCTCCTGAGACCGGCTGCAGACTCCCAGACTCTACCTGTGGCCGCACTTTGCTGGCAACAGTTGCTGGTGCACTGGTCCCGAAGCACTGACACCTCCCTCTCCAGCATCTCGATCCGGCTCAGCAGCTCCTGCAGCACCTGGGCAGAGCTGGCGCATGGGCAGGCCTTTTTGGGGAGGTTGATCCTGTGGGTGAAGGTGACCTGGCTCGCGTGGTCCGAGGTCTGGCCCGTGTACTCTGTCAGCACCTCGTCTTCGGCACTCACCTCCTGCTCGGCCGAGGCCTCCAGCCCCGAGGAGCAGAGGCTGTCCAGGGGCACGTTAATGTTGTACACGTGGTTGAAGACCACCGGCTGCTCTTTGCCGGATGTATTGTAGCTGTCAGCGCCTCCTTCCTCCTCCACCGCCTGTCTCTGGACCCTTTCCGTGGTGACCTCCAGCTGACACTCTGAGGGCTTGAGCATGGAGCCCAGAAGGATCAGGTTGACGCCAATGAGCATGTTCTTCAAGACCACTGTTTCCCCGTCTGCCCCCATCCTCTCAGCAGAGTGCTGGGTTCAAGACCGGCCTGCAGCAGAAAGCATGGAGTTGTGGAAATTTTCAAGAGAAACCAAGGAACGAACGAGATGGCCTCTGAGACCTGCGCTTGGGCACCACGCTGTGCACAGTCCTACAAAGCTAAAGGAAAGCAGTGAGGATTTCAAGGGGAAGGTTGGGAAGTGACTACCAGGGTCATGAAAGCCCAGAGCTTTTTGTTCCCTAGAGGAGTGAACCCCTGAAAGTGGACTCTGCTTCTGCAGAAGGGCATTTTGATTTCCCAAAAGGCTTATCGAGAGCACATGAGTCTGGCCTCCACAGTGGGCAAATGCTTCCAACAAAGAGGACATGTGAGGACTCGGGGCAGGGGCACTGTGGCTAGCCTCGTCCTCCAAGGAGAACTCAGAGCATCCTTTCACTTCTGAGTGAGAATTAAGATGAAGGGTACCATGGAGCCTTAGGCATACCCTCATATTTCGCCAGATATTTATAATGAAGGGGTCCCGCCAGCCACTTCAAGATAACTTATTAACTCCTCTAAGCTCATCTGTTCAAATACACGTTGACTTTAGAATAACCAACCAGGCAGATAATATAGTTCCAGGTAACTGTGGTTGTTAATAATCCTTAGGTACATTTGTGATTATCTGGGACTGTGTGAGCCGAACTTTCTTTTAATGTTCTCATTAGTATAGTCCCAGTGCTTTGTGATCACAGGGTGCCTTTCTTCCGAGGTCCTGTTTAAATTGCTAAAATAATGTATTAGCTCCTCTACTGGTTACCTAGTCACCAAGACCCATGGAGAACGATAAATTTCCTGTAATGCAAATCAGTTTTACAGAAATTATATTTCTTCTGTATTCCCTGTGTAAAAGAGAAAAGAGGCTTACAAATTTTGGTTCTAAAGGTAATGTTAGAGCTAAGAAGATTAAGGGCAAAGGAACAGAGTGAGAGTAAATGTGAATTTGGGAAGAAGGCGATAAGCAATAGCTAACATCAACTGAATGTGTCCTGTGTACAGACTGCGCTGTACACCTCACGGGGGATCTTACTGGACCCTTAGAACAAACCTATGATGGGATGTTATGATTATCCCCATCTTGTAATGGAGTGAATTCTGCCTAGAAAGCTTAAAATTTGAATGCAGGTCTGACTTCAAAACCTGTGTTCTTAACTGCTATGCTCCAGTGCTTGTCTTGATAAGCACGTTCAATGTTCTGTTGTCTCTGATGGAAATTGTGTTCGTTATAGGATCTTCCCAAGAATATTGAGATTAGAAAATTTTGCTAGGGCCAGATCCAGTGTTCCTTCCTCCACGAAGCATTCTCCTCTCATCTTTTTCTTCCTGTTCCCTCAGGAGGCTAAGGAGCATGCCCAGCACAGGTTAAATTTATCTCTCACTCCTTATAAAGCCCCTCTGACAGCATTTGCCACACTAGACTGTGGGTTTCCTTTGTCTGCTCCTGCCCCCCCACCAGCTTCGTCCCCTGCCTCCCCCCACTGGCCCCGAACTGCTAAGTCAATTTAGGTCAGACCACATCTTATTTGCAGTATTTGATGTGTGTCTAGGACAGCAAAAGTGTTCTGTACTGTGGCTGTTGAATGAGTAAGTGAGTAGATACATGGAAGATGGTTAAACAGATGAATTAATGAGTAAATGCCCTGTGAGCACAAGGTTCAATCATTCTCCAACTCATTTAATCTCTTTCCATTATCCTCAAGTTATTCACTATTTTCTTCAATTTCAGTTCAATTGGACAATTTCTGAGGGATGATTATATTAGGAGTAATCTGTATTAGTGACTATTTTGGAAACCATGTCTTATGACTCAGTCTTTATATTATATATTGGACTAAAATCTTTGTTTCCAATATGAAGAAGAAGCAGAACAGAATAGAGCTATTAAGATTCTGGACTCTGGAGCCAGACTGCCTGGTTTTTCCCCTATCCCAGGACTACCCTGAAATCACTGGCACATGTGAGAAGTCTCTTCCATCATTTGACAGCTGGAAAGCCCAACCTTAGCATACCCTTGTTCAAAGAAGAGTGAGGTTCTTGGAGTGATGGGAGAGGTGGTGATCCACTGGTTACATCAGATGAGGTAAATCAACCTTGGGGACACATGGAGTGACATGTCTGAACCAAATTTCTCTCATGACTGTGAGCTCTTTCCAAGCCTCTCTATCTGAGGTATTACTTGCCTTCCCATTTTCAGCTGCTCTAGGCGTTTTATCCTTGGAGTGGCACTCTGCCCTTATGTCATTGAAAGTTTCCCAGGAATGGCTCTGATATAAATCATTTACACTTACATTTACATTGAAGGCTAAGGAGCCTTAGCCATCTCACTTGCTAAACTAAAGTTGGTTTGTCTGATCCATGTTGATATTGCTGAATAGTTGGTTGTTTTTTTGTTTTCTGGGAATCATAAAATTATCATGTAGCACCCATAGCACTTAACAGAACTTTTTGCACAGAACAGACACTCAATAAATAAGTGAAAGAATAATTGACATTGTAAATGAAAAGGAAGACAAGTGACAGGAAAATTAAAAGGGAAAAATGTTAGGTTCCACACCAGTCCAAAGCAACAACTATAAAATTATATGTGGAGAGAAAAGTATATAGTTTTATGTGTGAAAAACACAAGATTTTAGTCAATAACCAAACTGACTATGAATTAGTCAACAGTGTGATTTTTGTAACCTCCAAAACCTTTTTTAGACTCAGGATTTATTGACTGATTGACTGATTGACTGAAGTATAGTTGATTTACAGACTCAGGCTTTATTAATTGAAATTACAGACTAGGATGTGCAGGGGACCGTTTTGCTCTGTACTGCGCTTGTCATTGATTACTTCTGGGTGGAGAGGGTGCTGAAGGTACTCAAAATCTTGTTGTAGGAGAGGGAGGAACTTAGCATTTTTGTCCAGAGAAGTGACAACCCCAGAGCTATCGTTCCTTTATCATTCATTCCTTTGACAGATACTTATTGAATACCTACTATATGCTGGTTCCCTTATTCACAGAAGTTATATTTAAGTGTGTGTGTGGTGGGGGAGAGGGTGGGAGGGGGAGGACATACAATACATAAATACCCACAATAATTCTGTATGTCATATATAATGTATGATATAATGCATATTATATGGTATTTAATATATGATGATGTAACATTCACTTGTGTGTGTTGTGTCAGCAAGTGGTAACTGCTGTGGAGGAAAAGAAAAGAAGGGAGCAGAGGAGGTACCAGGACAGGGAAGTCACATGGATATTTTGTAGAGCCCAGCCAGGGAAAGCTTGTCTAATGAGGTGACCACTGAGCAGAGACCTGAAGGAAGTGAGGGGTGGGCTTAGCAGACGGCTGAGGAAGTGCATTCCAGGCACAGGGAACGGCAAGGGTGAGGGCTCTGAGGCAGGAGCCAGCCTGGTGAGTTTGAGTGACGGTGAGACTGGAGGCGAGTGAATGAGGGAGCAGATGTGGGGAGATGAGATCAGAGAAGGAGTGGGGGCCAGGTCAGAGCAGGCCTGTGAACCACTGTAAGGACTTGGGCTCTTACTGTGGCTATACAGTCATTGCTCTCAAATGCATCCACATATTAAATGTTTATGATGATCTAGTTCTTGTCATTGAGAAACTCTCAGCCTCATGAAAGAGATGGAAACACAAGTAAATATAATTACAATGCAATGTGATCATTATCATGACCAAAAAACACACAAAATGTCCCTAGAGGGCTGGAGGTGACACGGCAACTTTGCCTGGGGCAGCAGGGGAAGCTACGCAGAGGGTGTGGGGTAATCGTCAGTCCTGTTTGCCAAGTATTTCTGGCCTGGCTTTCCAGACATGTGGTAGGACTACATTCTCCAGGGCTGTGTTTTCCGGCCCCCTGTTGGTTAGGTGAGGCCATGTCACTAGTACTGGCCGATGGTTGTGAGAGGAAGTGACGTGGGTCACTTCTGGGAGGGGGCATTCATTGCTGACGGGAGACCCCCCAGAGCTTTCTCTTTCCCATCCATGGTGACTGGCAATGCTCAGGATGGTGGCTGCTTTCTCAGTCTGGGTCCCTGAGTGACCATGATAAAGGGTGCCCTGGCTGCATACAGCAGGTGTGTAGTGCATGAGAGAGAAATAAACTTTTGGTTTTGAAGCACAGATTTTTCCTACAGCATAATCTAGTGTATCAGAAGATAATACTGAACTGGGTTTTAATAGATGACTCTTTAAGTAGAGAAGACAGAAGTTCATTATAGACAAAAGGAATTGCATTTGCTAAAACTCTGACCTGTGTACGGATATGGCTTATTCAAGGAATTCAAGTATTTGAAGGGCTGTTAAATGCTATGGGATTGGACTTTTATACAGCAAAAGGTCCAAGGGAGGGAATTTCCCCCAAATGGGGGAATCTACAGGGAAACAGATTTTGGCTCCATGTAAAGAATAGCTTTTATAATAGTCAGAGCTATTGGGTTGTCATGGTAGGTAGTGAGTTCCTGGTCACTGGAGGTGTTCAAGCACAAGCCACAAGACTACTTAGTGAGAATGTTGAAGATGGGCTTTCAGGCATCACATCAGAGAGTGGACTAAAATGAACATTAAGGTTTTCTCTTTCCTGTTACTTTATGAATTCAGGGTCTTATGTGTCCTTTGAGGAGTCTACCCACTATAATATTGTATTCGTTTCCTAGGGCTGCCATAACAAGTTACCACAAACTGGGTAGCTTAAAGCTATAGAACTCTATTCTCTCACAGTTCTGGAGACTGGAATAGAAGGCCAAAACCAATATGTCATCAGGGTTAACCCCTTCTGAGGCTCTGAAGGAAAATCTATTTCATGCCTCTCTCCTAGTTTCTGGTGATGGCGGGCAATGCTTGGCATTCCTTGGCTAGTAGATGCATCACTCCAGTCTCTGCCTCCATCCTCACATTGCGCTCTGCCTGTGTCTCTGTGTCTTCACGGGGCCATCTTCCTTCAGGGACATCAGTCATCTTGGATTAGGGGCCCATCACGCCAATATGACCTCGTCTTAACTAATTACATCTACGATGACCCGATTTCCAAATAAGGTCACATTCTGAGGTACTGGGGGTTAGAACTTCAACATTATCTTCTTTGTGGGACACAATTCAATCCACAATACATAACAATAGCAAACTGAGTATTTACCGGGCACCAAGCTAAGCATTTTCCTTACAGTACTTCATTCATTCCTGACAACAACCCTATAAGCTAGGAGGAGTGATATTTAGGAGCAAAGATATTTAGCAACTGGTATGGCTCAGGCGACAACCAATCAGAAGGGGGCATCCATAAATCAGACCTGCTGTAAACAACCAGCAGGGCTCTGTGGTGATTTCACCATGATGGTAGGTCCTCTTTCAAGTTCCATTATTGGAGACAAGGAAAATGAACTTCAGGAAAGGCCAAGGAATGTGACCAAGACTGCACAGCTAATGAGCGCAGGAGCCAGGACTGAGCCCAGATCTTGCTGGCCATAGTCTGTCCTCTTAACTGCTGTTTTCAGCCAGCTTTAATTAGCAGCCACATAGCGCTCTCATGAAAAGACTTAGAGCTCTTACAAATCAACACCCTCCTCCCCCTGGATCAGATTTAGGACCTCCTGACAGCGATGACTTTTCGCTTAATGTTTTCTCCGCCAATCCCGGCTACTACCCCCGATATTGCTTTAGCCTCTTACCCTGGAGGGAAGGCTTGTCTGCTGGCTTTTTATTTAAAAGTGCCCAGCCTCCACTGTGTCCCAGTGAGTCAAGAACAACTCTAAGCAAGTAAACCTTGATCCTAGAGGGATCAGGAGACATTTTTTACGCTTGTCCTTTCCTAGGACGGTTCCCCTCCAGCCAGCAGCTACAGGAAACCAGGGCTTGCCCTGGCCCCTGCCGGCTTCATTCACTTCTCTGAGCTCCCTTTGGCTTGTCCCCAGCAGGCTCAGTCACAAGCCATTGTTAACCACACTGCTGACCTCTCTGCTTCTCTCCATTTGCATATGGCTGAGGATGCTTTCTGAAGGCAGGCAGTCAGAGGGGGTGGGGTGAATGGCATGGGAGGCTTCATTTTTCTCATTTCATCTGAAGCCTGCTGGAGGGGGAAGGGGAATGAAACTCATGGTTATTTAATGCCTACTTAATAAATGTGCTCTTAGTTTTGCTAAGCTCATGTCACTTAATAATTATTTCAAAGTGGCTTTTCTTTCTTGTGTCCCTGAAAGCTTCCCTTTCGGGCTTCATTCTCTACTTCCACCACCTGTTCCTCTGGATCACAAGGAATACCGACTGTTCTGCAGGCGGGCCCCTTTCCGTGGCACTCTTCAGCGATGCTGCTGGGCAGATTTTTGCAACTTCCTATGAGGAAGGCCTGTTTTAATCCTGTGGCATATCCAAGAACACGACGTTGATGTGTTTGTCGCCTTTAGAGGGGTCCTGCTTGCTCTGGCTTTGGTGTGAAGTGGTGGCTGCACCTCTAAGCTAGCTGCAAAATCTCTGTCACCAAAAGCAACGTTGGAGGCTGGAGGGGACCAGCAGAGCCCCTCTCCTCCCTCACTCTCTTCCTGTTTCTCAGATGAGTCATCCGACTAGAGCTGTAAGACTCCAGGATAGAAGCAAAACAGGCCAGTCAGAGGATGAAGTGGTGGTGAGAGAGGGGAAGAGGAGGAGAAACCTGAGAAGATGGAGAAGAAAAATATGGCAGAGCGCCAGGCTGGTGAGAGCAACAGACAGAGTTCTACAGGTAGAGGGAGAAAACATAAACCTGAGGGACAGATAATACACTCAGGGTTCAATGGTACACTGACAGTTGTAAGCAAGACAGGTAGCTAATGACCCTCCAAATCAAAGTGCAAGCAAGTTGCAGCAATTCGATAGATCGATACTCAGGAAATCCGTGCAGTGCCATTGATTCATTCCTCCACTCCAGCCTCCTTATCAATATAATTATCATGGCGGGCAGCACAGGGGTCTCCAGGGTCACGTGTAAGAGGCGGAGTGGACAGCTGGACGGGCCTCCAGGCCCAGGTGGTGCCGGTGCTGCTAGGGTCTGCGCTCGTCCCCCCGGGCGGCCTGCGGGGAGAGTGCGGGTCACCCGGGCCCGGCCAAGTCTTGCCCCAGCTAAAGTTGTCCTTCAGTGGCTTTTCTTTCCCTTGCCCCCCTCCACATGCCTTCTCCTGGCTTCGTTTCTTCACGTTGACAGGGCTTTGCTACTGTTACAGAAAAATGTTCTCTGGGAGCCATCACCTTTATGCAGGCTGGGAGGAGGGGAGAAGTGGTCTCAGGAGGGTGGATGTGGGGCGGGAGGGAGGAGGGGGAGGGGACGACGAGGGACAGAAAGAGCCACAAAGTCACTCACGTTGAAGCTCTGCCTTTGTGTTTTCTCCTTTTATTTTCTCTTAGAGCCAGAGAGGGAGTGAACGAGACAAACACAGGTAGAGGAGCTTCAGAAAAGAAAGAAAAGAAATGAGTGTCTAGGTTGTCGGGGGGCGGGGGGGTCGGGCAAGGAGAGGTGAGCAGCCAGTGCTTTGTTTAGATTTTCTAGCTTCTGCCAACCTTACACCCCACGCTGTCCCTGGGGGTGATTTTATAAACAGAACCATATCTGTGAAAAAAAATGACACTCTTTTTTTTTTTTTTTTAGTTAGAATTAGTTTAAAAATAGTTCCCTGCATGCTGTTGGGATGCTCTGTCACTTGGAGAAAGAGGGTAATTATGAAAGACGAGGGTTGTAATGTGGATTACTGCCGGCCCCATTGTGTCAGCGTCAGGAGGCAGCGTCAGGAGGCAGCGTCAGGAGGCAGCGTCAGGGGCTGCTGGGAGGACTCAGGGCCCGCTTGTCTCCATCAGCCTAGCCTTTATTGGGCATGTCAGGTTTCTGAAAAGAACCCGAGGGCAGAAAACTCCCTGCAGACAGGACTCGGGTGGCTGGCCCAGAGCTGTCAAGGAAAGACGCGCGGGAGGAGATGCAAGGCCAGGCTGGGGCGTCACCTCCCCCAGGACTGGCCGCCTCACCCCCGCTCCAGGACCACGTCCTTGGACGTGCCTCCAGGTGGGATCTGCCGGAAGGGTCTTTGGTTCAGAAAGGATGGAGGGCCACACTCATTTTTTGGCACAAGTGGGTCAGCCAGTATATTTGTGTGTGTTGTGTCCCTGCGGGATAGAGAAACCGCATTGGCTGGGTGGAGGAATCTGCTTCTGGTCTTGTCCTCTGGCTCTGTCTTGTGCTGTCTTTGAGAATTCCAAACTGACCTGGCCTCGCAGAGCAGTTCCTTCTTCATCTGAAAGTGGGGTCCTCAAGATCCATCAAGGGAAATAACATCAAAGGAGTAATATAATCTTCCGATTGGAATTGAGGGTGAGGCCATCCAGGTTTGAATTCCTGCTTTACAGTCTAAGGGGAGAGGCTGGGCAAGTGTTACTGCTGGGGGCCTCTGCTTCCTTCTGCGGCAGCTAAGGTTGACAGTCTACCTCCAGGTTTCCCCATGATTTTTGGTAAATAGAGATCCCATTGAGGTGAGAATTTATCCAATGTCTATAGATCCCAGAGAATTCTTACATCTGTAGAGCATTTGACTATATACAAACGTATATATATAACCACACACACATATATATATAGTTATATATGTATGTGTGTGTGTGTGTATATATATAATATATATATATATATATAATGGAGAGAGAGAGAGAGAGAGAGAGAGAGAGAGAGTCATATATACAGAGCCCTATTTAATCCTCATAATGGGCAATGGGATTATTCCAGTTTTATAGATAAGGCTCAAAGTATGGGAGTGATTTTCCCAGTTACACACAGTGAGTTAGAGCCAAACTAAATCCTGAGTCATATTTCCAGACTCTCAGTTCATTCGTAGATGCCACAACCTCCCTCCGTCAGCCACCTTTGTCCTTTGGAAGTAGGTAGGATATAAAAAATGAATTCCTAATTAATCTCCACCATTTTGGTTCAGAGATTCTTCTAAGAGCCTGACCTTTTGCTATCATTAATATCTATTTTTCATCTGTGTTTCTCAAGCTGGGAGAATAGCATGTCACCGTTTGCTGTTCAGTCACTCTTCTTGAACAGTCATCATCCTGCTTTTCATCTTTCTTTTCTTTACATTTAATAAAACTGCAAGGCAAAGTTTCTTCTAAGAAAGATGACCACTCAGACTGCAGCCCAAATTGATGCTTTTTTTTTTTTCCTTGCCCAAGATACTCATTAGAACAGATGGAGAAATTGGTTTAGAATATAAAAAGTGGTCTCTGCCCTCATGGGGCTTATAATCTAGATGAGAAGACTAGACTCATACACGTGAAACTGAACGACAAGGCAAGGCTGTCCTTTTGTATTATTAGTCACTTACTTTAAGTTTAATAGATGCCCCTCACAGTGTGGGACAGGTGACCAGAAGAGGCTTCCTGAAGGGGTGGTGTCCCAGTCCACATGGAGGGGTGGTGTTGGAAAGGTAGATACGAGTTGTGGGGAGTGGGTGAGGAGGGGGGGTAAAGGGCACAGCATAAGCAGAGTTGATTGAAGCATCAAGGCCAAATGCAAGGAAGTTCTGCCTCTGAAGGGACTACCTTCAGTCTTCACGAAGGTTTAAAATCAATTAAAACTATGTTATGAAAATGTATGAAAATAATCCCTACATGCCCTGTGTGTGCCTGAGGTAAGGGAGCTGGTCATGTCTTAGTAGTGCTTCCAGGGCTTTATGTCCAGGAGGCCAACTCGGGGCCAGGCCGATTTATAAACATGGGCTCAGAACTTCTAATTAATTATAACTATAAATGTAGGAAGTGTTTGCTTGATTACTTGGACATTGAAACCCTTTAGAAACAAACAAATCTTGGGAGTAGTTACCTGTAGAAATTATACTCACCCACATCCAGAAGACCAGATAATTCATCTGCTCTAAAAGTACCTAATGACAGGTTCAAATATCAGATTCATGCAGTTTCCAATTATATGACATAACTACATTGGATTTGGTCCTTCTATCAGGAACTGAATAATTGCTTTAATATCTGATATCCATTAACTTCTCCAGATAACATGTATGTTGGAGGTGGCAACTTACGAACGTTTAGCTCTAGAGGTCTAGAGGAGTTATTTACTTTATTGTGCAAATGATCAATGTGTTCTCGAGCATGGAAGAGCACCACTCTGACCCAAAGACTACACACAGATGAATTCTATTTTCTAGTGCATGAAATAGCGTTTTGAAATTTGAGGAAGCTCCAACGGTACTGGTATATGGAGCACAGCCTGTTTAATTAAATGCAGAAGCACACTGATTGCATGGCAGGAACTGGGCTACGTTCCATTCGAGATGTCGGGGTGAGCTAGAGAAATCTCAGGTAACTCCCTGTATAACTAGGAGGAAGGTATTTACATTACGAGAATAAATAGCAAACCATGATAAGTAGCATATCCCAGGTATGGAGAAATTCTTCTGGGAGCCCAGCAGAAGGAATCATTTCAACTGTAAGACTCTCTAGAGAAATCTCGATGTTTTCCATCGATGTAGCCTTTGAGCTGGGTCTTGAAGAATTAGAAAGATTTTGAAAGGAGGAGACAGGGGAAAAGGCAGTAAAGTGAGTGAGGAAGAAGGGCACAGTTCCTGGGGTGTTTGTGTGTGTTCAGGATTGAGGGGACTAAGAAGACGTCAGAGAGCCTTGATTGGCATCTTTAGAAATTTCCTCTGTATTCTGTGGGCTGGTGGAGCCTCAGTGTTTTTTAAGCAGGGCGTGACATGATTAAAGAAATCCTTTAATATCTGCAGTTGCAGTTGGCCCCAGAGATGAATTCTAATCTGAAAAACTCAAAAGATTTTTTTTTTTTGCTTGTCGTTTATCTTATTTTGTAGTTATTCAGTCAGTAAGGCCTGGATTAGCCTTGCTTATTACTTTAGAGAGTGGTTTTTCAGGGTACATAATTTCTTAAACTCCTTTTCTCTCACTCTCTGTCTTGACAAAATGCATTTTGCTCTCCATTAAGTTATACTGCGTCATCTTTGTTCATTGTTGTTAAAAGGGGGCTCCAGTAGAATTCAAATGTTGTTTTATTAACTGCTAAATCCAGGATATGTATTGTACAGTTTTGGGCTTTTTAAATGTTTTCAATCTGAATAAAGATAAGAATTGACCATTTAGCTCCAAGCAGCTGCCTTTCTGACAAATTGAGAACGCAGACAGCACTGAGTTGGCTCTGAATGTAGCCAGGCTTTGGTGAGCAAAGCACGGTTTTGAGGGTTCCCAAGTCCACGTATGATCCATTTAGGGTACAGAACAGCCCAAAAGAGGATGCAGAATGTCCCTGGTGGGCTGGGGTTGATGCCTGAAATAACTTGTGCGTGGCGCCCTCTTCTCTGATGGGAGTTCTCCTTCCCCAGAGCAACTCTCCTCCCTCCCCAGCCTCTGTGCGCACTGCCTGGGCCCGCCTTCCTCTCCTGCACACACAGTTGGAGTTCTCCCTTTGCCCCTCCAGACCCTCTCTCCATCCTTTTCTTCTTGGACCTGATCTCTTTTCCTAGAGAGCTTCCCATTCAGCTAAAGGAGATCCCCAGTAGGGGAGCTGCAGCTCCAGCCAGAGGGGAGTGGGGTCCTGACTTCCTTCCTGGGAGGTCACCCGCTGGTTGTGTCCCTCAGCTGAAGGGCGTAGTTTCTCTCAAGGTGACCTTTTCATAGGACTGACTCTCTTTCCAGGTTCTGGTAACCTCTCTGCCAACTCCCTTCACCTTCTTTGGGGCTTAAGGGTGGCAACAGCTCAGCTGCTACTAACCCCAGACGGTCTGGGTGCAGTGTCCTCACTGACTGACCCGTGGCTGTCTAGTGCTCATTCGTGCAGGTCTCCACAGGGGCCTGCCTTCCTGGGAAGGGCTGTTTACCCCAGACATTTCCTCTGGCCCCAACTCTGCTTAAAACGTACCGGTCCTCTGTGCCTCATTCCCTCAATAGTCAAATGCCAAAGTAATACAAGATACAGTGTTGGCAATAAATTAACACCTTCTGAAAACCTGTTTCGAAAGAGGTAGGCCTTAAACCATAAATAACAGTCACATTTTCATTTTAACAACAGCCTTCAACTAACCTAACAGTGGACATGGTTCAGTGCGGTTTCATGCTGTAGCAGAGAATAATTTTCATCGCCTGTAAAAGGTTTCAACATTTTTTCCCTCACATTGATCTTTCTACCTTTCCCCTGTTGAAAAGCACTAAAATGAGTCAGAGTACACCTGGCATCTGCAGAGCTCATTATAGTTTTCAAGACGTTTTCATAAGCGTAGTCTCGATTGATTGTTCTATGAATTTTGTAAAGTATGTAAGGTGGGTATACTACCCCACATTACAGATGAGTACACTGAGGCTTATTCCTATGAATAACATGCCATAAAGCTGGTATTAAAGAAATCAGATTTTCTGAGGAAAACTTGAGAAGTTTGTCTCTGAGAACTTTACAGTGTTAAAAGGAATTTGACTCACATCTTCTTGAGTTTGTTTTTCTGATGGGGACACTGGAAAAGTACAGTGACATTAAAAAATAATAATGATAAAGGCGCGGGCTTATGTATTCCTCAGCAAGAATGTGTTTCTCTGAGTTAAAAAATAGTTCCAGCCTTATACTTTTTCAACTCTTTGGCCATGTATAGAGGCTTTAACGAGCACTTTGCTGGGGTAGGGGTTTGGGGGTGCAGCCATTGACTCTTGGCCATAGGGCTGGGTGTGGGATGGGGTCTGGCAGCCCAGGGTCAGAGGAGAGAGAGGGAGGAGCCCAAGATGGTCAGGGCACAGGGAACCTTTCTGTTTCTCTCTGGATTTACTCAACAACTCTCCTTCTTGAGGGTTGGAGGACTATACCCCAAGGGGCTCTCAGATTCCCCAGTAACAACTCAAGAGCGAATCCTTTCTCTGGAGTTCGTAAAACCTATCCCTTTGATCCTAGTTTGCATTATCAAACAGGATTCCTGCAGGGAAATCATTTTATGAAAGAGTTCCCCCTGCTGAGCAAGACACCAGCCTGATTCACTGAATGAATGAGAAGCCCAACACAGGTGACCTGTTTCCCAAGCCAGCTCGGAGAATTTTCCATGCTTTATCCTGTATTTGAAGATAATTTTGAAGTAGGCAATGACGTGCCTTCCTACTGTTCTGGAATATTATACCTTCATTAGTCTAGAGCCTAATGTCTAGAATGAAACAAACTTTTGATCAACAAGACGAACCCACATTTTTTTTTAACTTTAAAAGTTTCTTTTATTTTTTATACAGCAGGTTCTTATTAGTTATCTATTTTATACATATTAGTGTATATATGTCAATCGCAATCTCCCAATTCATCCCGCCACCACCCCCTGCCCCGCTTTCTCCCCTTGGTGTCCAGACATTTGTTCTCTACATCTGTGTCTCTATTTCTGCCTTGCAAACCGGTTCGTCTGTACCATGTTTCTAGATTCCACATAGATGCCGTTAATATACGATATTTGTTTTTCTCTTTCTGACTTACTTCACTCTGTATGACAGCCTCTAGGTCCATCCACGTCTCTACAAATGACCCAATTTCGTTCCTTTTTATGGCTGAGCAATATTCCATTGTATATATGTACCACATCTTCTTTATCCATTCATCTGTTGATGGGCATTTAGGTTGCTTCCATGTCCTGGCTATTGTAAATAGTGCTGCAGTGAACGTTGTGTTACATGACTCTTTTTGAATTATGGTTTTCTCTGGGTATATGCCCAGTAGTGGGATTGCTGAGTCCTATGGTAATTGAATTTTTAGTTTTTTAGGGAACCTCCATACTGTTCTCCACAGTGGCTGTATCAATTTACATTCCCACCAACAGTGCGAGAGGGTTCCCTTTTCTCCACACCCTCTCCAGTATTTGTTGTTTGTATATTTTCTGATGATGCCCATTCTAACTGGTGTGAGGTGATACCTCATTGTAGTTTTGATTTGCATTTGTCTAATGATTAGTGATGTTGAGCAGCTTTTCATGTGCTTCTTGGCCACCTGTATGTTTTCTTTGGAGAAATGTCTATTTAGGTCTTCTGCCCATTTTTGATTGGGTTGTTTGTTTTTTTTAATATTCAGCTGTATGATCTATTTATATATATGGAGATTAATCCTTTGTCCATTGACTCATTTGCAAATATTTTCTCCCATTCTGAGTGTTGTCTTTTTGTAAATCAACAATGAGTATGTATTGCCTTTCTCCAAAATAGCAAGATCGCTGGGCTTTTCTTTGAAGACTGAGCATGTGGGACTGGTGGCTGGGTTTGTCCAAACCAGCTGCTTTTGATTAGGAAGGTAAAATCCCCACCACCTTCACCTTCACGCATAACTGCATGACCCAGGATTTGTGCAATTGACCGCATTGCAATGTGTGTGCAGGATTGTTCTATGAAGGAAAGGAGTGGCTTTTTCTGACTGATACCTGCATATCCCAGGCACACTCCAGGCACTCATCCAAGGGCTTTACATATTAACTCAATCCCCACAGCAACCATACTTGTCCCCATTTTACAGATGAGGAAACTGAGTCACAGAGAGTTTAAGTGACTTGTCTAAAATCACAAAGCATTTAAGCAAGGGCACCAAGATTCAATTTTTTTTTTGTCAAGGGATGCATCCAGTGTGTCTGGAAGCCTCCATATGAGAAAGAATTTGTGACAATAATCTCCCTCTCTGAGCTCCAACAGAACTTGTTATTACACTTATCACAATAGTTACCTGCAAAGTTGTTCCCCACCCCCACCCCCCACCAACAGAGAGTCCCTAGAGGGCAGGTGTATAATCTACTTGTCTTTGGTCCCAGCATATAGCACAGATCCTGGAGTCTAGTAGATTCTCTCTCTCTCCAAATACATACATACACAAACCTGTGATATATTTCCAGCCAACCTTACCTACTCAGGTGTCTGCATATCCCCACAAACTGGTTTTTCCTGCTGCCAAAGTTTCTGAAACGTTCCTCTCTGCAGTGTTAGCCAGGAGAACTGCTGCTGGGAGTGTGTGAGGTGACCCCAGTAGGACCGAGGATGCACTGTGCTGCTGGCCATCAGCACGGTTTATTGTTAGGGCGATAAATGTCCTGCCCACCCCCTTCCAGGCTTCCTTGCTGATAGCTTCAGGATTGCAGTCTTCCCCGCACACTTAGTTTGATTACTGCTGCCTGTCACGTTGTTTCTTATTATTGACCTTGGTACCTGTCAGACCGTTCACACCCCCTAATTGTCTTTACCTGCTACCCGTCCATCTTCACTGAAAGGCTGGTTTCTCTGATTACTCAGTCCCTGTCAGTTTCTCATGGATTTACTTGATTCTTCTCAGAAGTGAAGGAGTGCTTTGTGGCCTCCTTTGCCCTCGGATTGATGAAGGTTTTGAGCTGTGAGCCAGGTCACAGACGGTCCTCTCCAGAGGGCCACCTCAGGGAGGTTTTAGAGAGGGGTCATTGCCTAGGGGGCAGGGCCCTGCCTTGAAGACAACATCTCTCTGGGTCTCCTGCCATTTTCATTTATTTCATGTATTCAATTTTTATTTATTCAAGCTTTCTGAGCTTGAGCAAGTCAGGAGGCTGCTCTGACTACCTGCGAAGTGGGAATTATTTATAGTGAGAATCAAGTCTATGTGAAAATACTGCTCTCTCCAAATGAATCTTCTCCTAGGTACTGCTCTCAGCCTTTTAGACCCTCATTGTCAGGAGGAGGTTTAAGAATTGTGTCCTGCATAGAGAACAGACCTGTGGTTGCCAAGGGGGAAGAAGGTGGGGGAGGGATGGATTGGGAGTTTGGGGTTAGCAGATATAAACTATTATGTAGAGAATGGATAAACAACGAGGTCCTACTGTATAGCACAGGGAGCTATATTCAATATCCTGTGGTAAACCATCATGGAAAAGAATATGAAAAAGAATGTATATATATGTACTTTGCTGCACGGCAGAAATGAACACAACACTGTAAGTCAACTATACTTCAATTACAAAAAAAAAAGAATTATGTCCAGGGGGGCGGAATATTGTATCATCTATGAAGTGGCACATAATCAGTGGGAAGGTCTCAGCATCACTAACGTATGACAAATAAAGAAGCACGTGGTCTCCATTTCTGCATGGATCAGAGTTTTGTTATTTGACATCCAACCACGGAATTGTAGTTCGTTCTCAGTCTTCCCTCAGCCCCAGCATTTAGAGGGGGCACGAGCAGGATGATGAGTCCTCGCTTGTTGCTAAGTTGGTAATTGTTGGATTGAGTGGAACTGAGGATGCTCAGGTGGTGAAGAGTGACAGATCCCATGGTGGCATTTGTGGTGTGTCTTCTTGACCCACAAGTATAGAGAAGGACCATCACTTCATGTAGATGATCAACAACCCCCAGGGAATTGTCTGCTTTCCAGAGTTGGGTTGATTCGAATGTAAAAAGAGAACTCAATCCCCTAAGAATCACAAGGATTTCTGAATTATTCTATGGGTGTTCCTAGGCTGAGTTTGCACCCTGAAACTGGACTCTAAGAAACCAGAGGGACACCAGGGATCAAAAGCTATTCACCTGATTACAGCAACCAGACATGGGGCCTGGGAGGCCAACTTTGGGGTCCGAGGCCAAGGTGGGGCTGTACTGAGCTGGACAAGACACTAGGGTGGACAATGGGTTGTATCCAGGGCATAGCCAGGGTCAACTGAAAGTCACAGAGCTGGATCAAAGCCACCAGAGTCAGAAACTAAAGAAGAGGAGACACATCAACAGAACCAGGATGCAAATCCCACGTGTCACAGGGTGTAAAGCTGGGTGTGTGCCGGCCAACACCATAAGCCTTGGGAGTTACAATACCCACACCAATGACCTAAAGCAAACCAACAATTCTCTATTAAAAAAAATTTTAATTTCCTGGTGGCGCCATGGTTAAGAATCTGCCTGCAAATGCAGGGGACACGGGTTCGAGCCCTGGGTCCTGGAGGATCCCACATGCCGCGGAGCAGCTAAGCCCGTGCGCCACAACTACTGAGCCTGTGCCCTAGAGCCCGCAAGCCACAACTACTGAGCCCACATGCCACAGCTACTGAAGCCCGTGGCGCCTAGAGCCCGTGCTTCACAACAGGAGAAGCCACCGCAGTGAGAAGCCTGTGCACCACAGTGAAGAGCAGCCCCCGCTCGCCGCAACTAGAGAAAGCCCGCGTGCAGCAATGAATACCCAACGCAGCCATAAATAAATAAAGTGTTTCTCTAAAGAAAAAAAGAGAGAAAAAAGAAAGCGATCGGCAGTCCTGGGTTCTCCAACTAGCAGCGAGACCTGTGCCAAATCTCCTTAAAAAAAGAATTTTTTTTTTCTGATTGGAAGTAAAACGCATATTCATTATAAACTAATCAGAACATACAGGTTGAATTTTTAATAACTTGACCCAGTGAAAGCCACTAGTGTTTTGGTTTATTTTTCCCCAATTTTTTTTCTGTGTTTATTCACATAATTGGGATGGAATACTATTAGAATTGACTTTAAACAAATAAATTTCTTGGGTAAGCACCACCCAGTGACAGTTCAGGCAGGCTCAGAAGGTAGGTCTCAGGCCAACTCGGGTCCGTATCAGCTGCCAGGCTGCAGGGTTATACAGGTAAGGCAGGGGCCAGGCCTGGCCAGGGAGTAAGGGGGCGGCTAGGCGGATCTCACTCCGGGAGCAGCTTTTGTATTTTTCCCTCCTCCCCTGGCAACAAGCACATTTCTCTGTTCGTTGGGTGCCTGGACAAGTGTTGACAGGGTGACTAGTTTCCTCTGCACAGTCCTCCTCATTAAGACGCGTGCAGAATCGTGTCTGAATGCACGGCTCTTGTGGGGGACATTGCGTTTCGGTCCAGATCGGAATAAAGAACGAGGTCTATTAGGGAGTCCTGAGGGAGAGCAGGGTGACTCCCGACTCTGTGGTTTCTGACCGATCTGAACAGCAGGGCCCTCAGGCAGGTGGACCTGAAGCTCTGGAGAAGAGAAGTTTCAGCAGGGTGGGCATGCCCGGAGCACAGAGCAGACACGATGGGTGTGGGTGAAATCCCTCAGTTCTCGCGCACCACCCTGCACCGCTAGGTTCCATCAGAGCGAGTTAGGAAGGGCCAGCGGCCAAGTTTGCGTGCAAGACAGAAGCTGCTGGCCAAGATGGAATTGTGCTCAGAAAGAGCTTCAGGAACTTTTTGAAACCTGTGATGTCAGTTCCTGAAGTAGTGTCCTCGTTAGCTATGAAAATGGCCTTTGGTGACAACCGCTGGGCAGGATAAAGGGCAGCCGGCAGCAATGGGATGTGTTTGCATCCTTTCTCCTTACATATTACCTACGGCCACTGAATTTGCAAAGACAAGCCTTTTGTCAGCACCCCCATGGACTGGGGCCTGAGAACATAGGAGGCCTCTGACCCTTCTTCCCAGGGCTGAGACTCCTGGGGCAGAGTTGGGGTTGAGCAGCTGTTACAATGCAGGGAGCTGCAACTTATGAACTTGCATCACTGGGGTGAGGTCAGGACCAGCCCCGGGGTGGACCTCAGCCTCTGCCACCAGTGAGGTTGTTCAAAGCACAGCTCATCACCTTGCTGCTGTGGGGTCTTAAATCAACCTGGAGCTGGCCTTTGACTTCCAGAGAGTGCTGCCTTGGGAGCCTGCAGAGATCACTGAGGCTCAGTCTCTGGGAAGTGCAGGGTGGGTTGCATTTTTCTAATTTAACTACCTGGAGGGAAGAGGTCTTTGAGTTTTGGATTCCCTGACTAGCCTGGAGAGGAACCTTCTCCGGTCATGCTGGGATAGGCTGAAGGAAAGAGCAGACCTCGATGGATAAACTAGTAACACAAGGTCTAATTTGCCTTTGAGTGGGCATTACTTCCTGCTCCTCGGGGTACTTGGATGCTGTTTGCCCCCTGCCTTGATGTGCCAGGGCCCCAGGAGCCCTCAGGGAGTCACAGGGCAGTGCTCAGCTGCTTTCTCCTCAGGCCTCTGTACTAATATGACTCACAGAGGTGGACTAATGGGCAGTGCAGGTGCCCTTCTTTCCCGCTTTACTGCATCAGGAGAGGCTGTGAGGTTTCCATAAGCAGAACTTAAAAATTGCAGCATCGACCCAACTCATTGCTCAATCTCCCTAGTCAGATACCAGTCGTATAGCCTTTGTTTTTATGCTAGAACATTCTGATCGAAGGAAGTACTGTCTCATCTTATATAACTTACAAAAGGGGTGTTGAAACACTTTTTTTACTCCATTGGCAGTGAAAAATATTTCTTACCTTGTAACTCAATGCATCATGCATAAATTCTATATACATATAAAATTGAAACCAAATTTCACAAAACAATACTTACTATTTTGACTGTTTCAATCCAATCTATTATAGAATATATATTCTATTCTCCTTCATTAAGGAAGAATGGGTTGTAACCCACTAAACTGGTTTCATGCTCCACTAATACACAACCCACAATCTAGAAATCATTGCTTTAGAGCAGTACTGTCCAATAAAAGTATAAGGCAAGTCACTAATGCGAGTCACGTATGTAATTTAAAAGTTTCTAGTTAGCCGCACTAAAAAGGCAAAGATAAGCAGGTGAAATTAATTTTGGTAATATGTTTTCCATAGATAAAATATTACGATTTCAACATGTAATCAGTATTAAACATTGTTAACAAGTTATTTTCCTTTTTTTAATACTGTTTCTGAAATCCAGTATGTACTTGATGCTCATAGCACATCTCAATTTGGACTAGCCACATTTCAGCAAGTGCTCGATAGTCACATGGGGCTGCTCCCCTTCTGGCCAAGTTTAGAGGATACTTCAGGAAGAAGAATCAAGTGTTTATCCTGGTGTTTACAGGTGTGTGAGGTCCTGGCAACATATATATATATTTTGGAAGCTGCATTTTCCAGGCACCTCTGCTCCAGCACCAAGAAATACATTGCAACAGAATGGATTTGGGCTTGGTATCTGGATTTATTATTAGAAATCCTATCTTTTGTGTAGTTTGGGGAGACATTCAAGGAGGATGTTCAGGAGGACACCATTCTATCTCCTAAGTAAACCTTAAGGTGTAAAGTTAGCTGAATTCAACAAACCATTATTGAACAGTTACTGTGTATCAAGTATAAACCAATGTCTCAGCATCTAAGTGTTTTTCGGGGGGCTCTTTTACTCAGAGCCAGAAGGTGATTTGCATAGGGATTGTCCCTGCTTTGTCCCTAGTGGCCTTTCTTTTAACTCTTTCTGTACCAGGGGCTTTCTTCTCCCTGTAAGCCTGCCACTACCCAGCGTCCCCTACTCAGGGTGTGACTCAGGTGGAGACCTGGCTGAGAGAGCTGATGTAAACTGGGATGGCTATGCTTCAGATCCAACTAAGTTTATTATTGTTGATGATGACAGCGCTTGCAGCCGACATTTACATCAGCCTTTAAAATTAACACTCACAAATACATCATCTGATTGAATTTTCACAGCAACCCTGGAAGCTGAAATCCCTATTATCTTCTTCATTTTATACATGAGCAAACAAAGGCTCAGGAAGGTTAAGAAAATTGTTCAATATCAAACATTCATTTGAGTCAACATACATTTCTTTTGAGCATCTACCAGACACAATATTATATGTTGAGCTTATAAGAAGGAATAAAGTTCTAGTTATTGGTTGAATTGGGGCTCAAATGAAAATCTCTAGTCCAAATTTCAAGCTTTTTGTGCCATCCCACACTATTCTCATTTTATGTAGGTGGAAATGCTCACCATCTATATTAGTTTGTTCTTGGCTTGACTTGACTGACCTGTTTTTCATGGATCATCAATTACTTAAAAATTTCTTTGGGAATTCAGGGTTGGAGTCCATTCTGTTCTCTACATTTACTAACTCCCTTTAAACTCATTTAGGACCTGAAAAATTGGATAACTCTCTTATGGATTTTTGAGTCATTCGGTTATACTAATGTTGGTCTAATATTGTATACTAATATCACTAACAATGGTAAATTAAGCAAAGAGTGAGTCTAGGATTCAAGATTCTCATCCTTCCTTCAGAAAACCCTCAAAAGCATATTTTCTTGGTGCTCTAGAACATTCTACATCATGAGTTGTTAGTAGAAGCTAAGCAAAGATGGGGAAAAAAGTGTCGGTAGGGGGCTTCTTGTGTCAAATTAATTTAGAAATCACTTAAACAGAGTTAAATAAATTCCTTTATGGAAGGAATTTTAAGAGCCTTTAACATGCTGATGTGATTTGTGAGTCATGAAGATAGATATAGATGTAGAGGTAAGTATAGATTTATAGTATATATGTAGATAAAGATACACAGTATAAAGGTAGATAGATACAGAAATGGGAGGCAACATAATGTAATGGTTAAAAGAATGGATTCTAGATTTGGATTGCCAGATTGAAACTTGGCTCCAATATTTGCTAGTTGTGTGACCTCTCTTGCCTCAGTTTCCTCATCTGTAAAATGGACATTGTGATACGGTTGTTGTGAGAATCAACTAAAACATGCAAAGCACTTAAATCAAAATTTGTGACATGATGAATACTCAATAACTCTTAGATGAAAATGTTAGCTATATTTAGCATGTGACATTTCCCAAATGTCAGATCAAAAGTCCTTCTTTTAGTAGCATCTTCTAGGGTTAATATTACAGAAATACTCTTTGTAAAATGCTTCTCAAGAACTTAGAGCACAGGTTGGAACTGGAGAAAAGGGGTAGGAGCTGGGAGCTCTGTTTTGGACGATGGGCGGAGACTGTTGTATGAGGTCACTGGTTGAGGAAAGATTTTGTCACTGGAGGAGTGGGGTCCTCACCATTGTAGTTTCATCTCCATGAAGGCACAGGTTGGTCGTGCAAGAGCTTGGGGCCCAGGGACAGCAAATAAGTGGCATGTATGTCATGACTTCTGTCTTCTTCCCTCATGGCAGACATTGCCAACTGATCATGATGCGCTCTCCTGCCGGCCTTCTTAACACGGGACTTCATGCAACTCTACAAGAAGGGTGGAATCTGTGTGTGAGAGAAAACCTACTTTCTAGCCCTGGGTCAGTCATCGTTTGGTGGGGAAGAAAGTAGCAGTGATTCAACACAGCTGGTTGCTGAAACCCCAATGCATGGGTCAGACAACTAATTCTACTGAGACACCAGCTTTTCAGCTAACTTTGTTTAGAGTTGGCTCTGTATAGAGGCTGAGGAAATTAACTAACAACAAAAGTCATGGTAGTCATAATAGTAGCAAAAGTGAGAAAGAAACTGGTGGGCAGGTAGTTGAATGGCAACTTGGACAGCCTTTAGGAAATAACTTCTGAAGAAGGAATTAAGTCAGGGTTCCTGAAGCAAGAATTAGACAAAAGTCTTAGAATATTTGTAACCTCCTATCTCAGGCTAAAAGGATCATTCTAGTGGCTGAGATTACATCATGTTCTAGAACAGTTTCCCGTACTCCTCACTCCCATCTCCTTGTACTTCCAATGGGTACAGACTCCAAGTGGCATCAGCAGGGTTTAGAGCTCCCTTTAGATCTTTCCGTTTGACCGGAGAAGAAGCAACCCGATTCTCAGTGGTAGATCTGAGATTAGAAAGCAGGTCTCCTGACGCCTGGCTCTATGTTCTCTCCACTGTACAATCTTCCTCCTCGATGCACCCTCAGAGTTTTCCTTTAAACCCAGCAGAGAACCATGTTTTTCATTGGAATCCTTCAAATTTCTTCTTTACTTCCCTTTCACAGTCTTTAGATAAAAGTTGTTTATATCTACTGTGTAGAGAAGAGGACCCAGTGAAACATCAGTATTTAAAGGGAAATTGTGACTGCAATAATGAGTTCTTTCATATTTTGGAGTGAAGAAAACATCATTTTTGATGAGGAGAAGGAACATTTTGTTTTAGTGCCACTCTAAGTATTTTGGAGTCTCTCTTGGGCCCAATCTGGGCATCCTTATTTTGCAGGTATAGATATGAACTGGGGGAGACATTTGACCTCATCATCTGCTTTTTCCTCATATAAGTACCTATTCCAGGCACTGAATCGTTCACAGCTCCCCACAGAGCCCAGGGAGCAGCCTGCATTTTTGCATAATCATCTGTGTGACATTCAGCCTCGGACATCCTCAAAACTGCCTTTTCATTTGGGGACCTGTACCAAATGGACGTTTAGGGAGGAATGAATCAGTCAGGAGAAAAATCAGAACCTGAACCTTTTCCTAGGAAGTTTTTCATATTAACTTGTTATTTAAAAAAAAATTTAAGGTTTGTGTCTCAGCTATGTGGAGCTGAGAAAATAGACATTTTCTCATATGTTTATTTAACAGGTATTATCAACTGTCTACCATGTGAGGAGAGCACTGTGTTGGTATTGAGGGTAATATAAAATAGATGTAAGATCTCAGTCTCTGTTCTACAGAACGTTCTATGTTCTAACTATGGTGATACCATAGGCGACATCCTCCCTTCTCCTCTTCCCTTCCTTCCACTGGGGGATGAACTAGCCTCCACCCAGTGCTTTAGGTTCTAGGAAGGTCCAGAATAAAAATAATTTAATCAGTATGGGTGCTTTTCCTCTCAGGTGGCCAGGAGGGCTTCTGCTGTGATGTTTCTCTTGTACTGGGGCCCGGCCTCAGGCAGAGCAGTAAAGAATCAATGCCTCTCAGAACAATCATAGAAAGGGGTCAAGACCGTGATGGTGGTCTTCTATTCCTAAAGGGCAGGGTCAAAAGCTGAGGAAAACCAAAGCTTGCCTCTGTGAAAGGTGATTACTCGATAGGCAACCTAGTAAGGGCATCAGTCAGTCTTCAGCCCTCACTGGGCATCCACATCCCCTTGTCTATGGACCTTAATCTGTCTCTCCCTCTGCAGGCTACTGATGGAGGTGAGAATACCAGTGCCCTCTGCCAAAGCTTAACACATCGTTGCCTCAACTGGCAAGATGCAAAGAGGAATGTGGATGAGCCTCCTGCTGTGTGGAGGGCTGGAGAGGGGCTGGGTGGCTGACTGGGATTCTTTACCCAGGGGCTACATGTCCTGGGTGAAGGAGGCAATCACAGAGAACACCATGTTGCAGAGGCCAGTCCAGAAGGGGCTGTCTAAGGTAGCAGCAACTTCCACACTGTAGGTGTGCCTGATGCTATAGGAATAAACCCCGAGTATGTACATCGGGTACTGGGGTGCTTGGTTTGGTGAAAGCTTACGGTCAAGGACAGAGATAGAGGAACCTGGCTGGCCCCATTTCCTAGGCATTGCAGGAGAAGGGGCTGGAACATCTATGGTTACAAGCAGAAGCAGGGAGCCCTACTCCTAGGAAGGCACAGAAGAAGACCCTAGGTTTGCGAAAGAGGAAGCCAAAACTTACCTGGTATTAAAAGTCATTCCTAAAAATGGAAACTGGAGGCACCATGAAACACCTGGGTTACATTTTCCTTTTCCTCCTTTCTTTAACCCTCTTTTGTTTCTCCTTTTTTTCTGATTTCCAGCTCTCTTTTCTAGTCTCCTTTTTCCCCTTCTTCCTTTCATTTCCATTTCCTTCCCTCCTTGATCATTCTTTCTTTCCTTCCTCTCCTCTCAATCCTTCCATGCTTCTTGGACTCATTCCCTCTGCGGAGAATTTGCTGTTATTTTAGGTTCCATGATATCAGGTTAGGGGCTAGGGTGCTCTGCTCCTCATATGATTACAACCTAACCGTAACCGAGACTGCTGGATTCCACCCAGTTTTCATTTTCCTCTTCTCTCTTAGTGGCAAACACATAATATTATATGGGGCCATATTGCATCCAACTAAAAGGCTATATTTCCCAATCTTTCTTGCTAGGAGTGGCCAGGTAATCAAGGTAGGGCCAGTGAGATGTAAGCATAGTGTTGTGTGGAAGTCTGGAAAAGTTGCCCAAAGGAAGCTGAGCCACTGAGAATTGCATCCTTCTTGCCCTTCCACCTTCCTTCTTCCGTTGACTGGAGCATGGACCTGACAGCTGGAGCTCCAGAAGCCGTCTTGAACCATGCAGTGAACTTGAGGATGGAAACTACACAATAAGAAGTGTAGAGAGAAGATAGAAGGAGTCTAGCTTCATGATGACACTGTGTGTCTGCTATACTAGCCCTGGACTGGATGTCTCTGGACTTTTTATATGTGACAGAGAAATAAAGTTTTAAGTTTTAGCCATTGTTATTTCCAGTCTCTGTCCCATAGCTGAACTCAGTCCTAAATGATCCACTAACCTCACCAAAAACTGTTTCCCGTGCTCCATTAACCCCTCCTAGGTCATTGACCCTTCTCTCTTCACTATCAGGTAGGACACGAGGCTTTAAGGGGCAGTCTGGTCATTCTCATATTAGATGGCTCGTCACAAACAATGGAGCATCCCTGACTGTAGTCCATCCAACACACCCTTCACAGGCACAATGTAGAACTTTGGGGAGTTTGGAATTGTAGCAGCTGAAGGTTTGAGTCCCTTGTACCCACAGCAGAGTGTCCTAGAGAAATGCCCTATGGGGAAGCAAAGACAATCTGTCTGAGGCTGTCAGCTGTCCAGGAGCCTGGACAGGGCAACAATTGATGAGGCACCTTCAGACATTGAATGTAAGAGAGGGCTTCATCAAGCAGATTTTGCTGGCTGTGTTGTATGTACATTCACAAAGTAATTTACAGTTCCCTTGGAAACATGCAATAGTTTGGGTCTAAATTTAGAGTGTTCATTCTGAGCTGTTGTAATGAGCTCAAAGAATATTCAGAGTGAAGGAACAGAAGGAAAGGATGTGGGACAAATCATCCATCAGTCTAAGCACCAACCCATCCACTGGGTCACAGAGACGGGAGTTGCTCCTGCAGGAGGTCAGTACCCCTCCCAGTCGTACCAAGTCAAGGGGCAGAGGGCAGGTGACCACTTCCTTGCCTGCTCTAGGAACTCTGTTCCTAGCGCTTCATTTCTGGGTTTACTCCTTTGCTTCCTCTGTTGTGTGAGGCCCCACGACATTTGCCATCTGTTTTCTGTTAAATTTTCTTGCAAAGTGTCTCAGTGTGTGGTCCCAGAGAAGCAGCATGTGAAATTCTCAGGATGTAGCCAGACTGAATTTTCAAGATTCATCTACGTGCTGGTTTCCCAGGAAGGTTCTGGCAGCCTGTGAGGTAACATACATCCATTTCCAGAGAGCAGGTGTTAGATGAAGTACTGGAAGAGGAGTGAAGATTCCAGATAAACTCTACCTTTTATGATCACAACATACGGGGTGTCAACTGTTTCTGAGAACACTGTTCCTTCCCTGGGTTAGATAATTTATCATCTCTTGCCTGAATTGGAATATGAGTCCTCCAGCTGATCTTTCACTCCTTCCTGTGTGTTTCCCTCCCAGCCATCCTCCATGTTGCTGGGGAGGTGATCTGGCTCAGATCGTACTCCATTCCTGCCTACACTGTAGCTGCTCACTGACATCCCTACTGGACCATAACTGTGACCTCAGTGCCATTTGCCCAGCAGTTGGCACGTTGCCCATATTAATTCAAAAGAAGTTTATTGAGTTCCTGAGTGAATAACGCCATCATACCTCTGCATATAACCTTGAAATGTCTCACTGTCATCTACATCCCAAGCTCATTAACTGGGCATTGAAGGTGCTCCATGATATGACTCTCTTTCGGTCTCCAACCTCATCTCTTGCCACTCCTGTCCTCTTGGTTTATACTTAGGAATATGTTTCTACCTTTTCTGGTTCCTACCATGTTCTGGCATGTAGCACAGAGTTTCTGAGTTCTCTGGATTTGCTCCCACTGACCCTCTGCCTAAAAGCTCTTGATGGTGCTTCCCATTCGTTACTCTCTCTCCACCAATGTATCTCACCTAGCTGACTCCTCCTTAATTTTAATACTCTGATTATCACCTCTTCCAGGATGCTTTCTATGATCTTCCCCAATTTGGGGTAGTAGTTGTGTCTCTTTTTTGCTTCCAGAGCTTTCTGTCATTGACCTCCTACATTGCCTTGTGAGTGTATTTTTATATTTCTGGCTGCTCTGCTAGACTATGAGTTCCTTAAGGGCAAGGACTGAGCTTGTAATTCTGTTCACTGATCTGTATTTATTGAGTATCTAGTATGTTTTATGTAATGGGGACATTGCAATGAACAAAGTAGCTCCCAAGGAACTTACACCCCAGGGGTGGAAGAGAGAAAAGAGATATATAAATATACTATACCAAGTATGATAAGTGCTATAAGGAAAGTTCAAATAGAGTAAACATGGATAGTAAAGTGGTGCTAGGAGGTCTAAGGACACCTCTTATGAGAAATATTTAGTCAGAGACTTGAAGGAAGTGGTGGGACAAACCATGCAGATATGTAGAGGAGAAGCATTCTAGTCAGAGAGACCAGCAAGTGCAAAGATCCTGAGGTGGGATTATATTTGTGTATTCTGAGAATAGTATGAAGGCAAGTGAGAAGGAGAGTGATAGGAGATAGAGTCAGAAGTGTCTGAAAGCAGTGCCCATTATGTAGAGCCTTGGAAGCCACAGTTAGGACGGCAGGTTTTCTCTGGGTAGGATGGGGAACCATTGGAGGGTTATGAGCAGAGGAGTGACATGATGTGACTTATGTAACATTTTGAAGGAGGAACTAATGGAGTTTCCTGATGGATTGAATATGGTAAGTGAGAGAAATAAAGAGTGAAAGATAGCACCAAGATTTTTGCTCTATGCAAATAGAAGGATGGCAACGCAATTAACTAGGATGGAAAAGGCCAGGAAGGACCAGGTTTAGAGCATGGAGGTTCATTTGGGGATATATAAAGTTAGCGGTCACTATTAGAACTCCAAGAGGTCATACTGAGAAGGAAGTTGGATATAAGTGTCTATAATTCAAGGAAGATGTTAGACTAGAGATATATATTTGAAAGTTATCAGTGAATATTCATGGAAATGGATGGAGTGAGTGTATGAGGAGAAGGGGATTCCAAGGATGGAAGCAGAGGGTGCACTGACATTTAGAGATGTAATTAATGATGAGGAACCAGCAAGGATGAATGAGAAAGAGGACCTACTGAGGCACAAGGAGAGCCAAGAGAGAGTGGACTCATCCATACCAAGGGAAGACAGTGTTTCAAGGAGCAGGGAGGATTCAATTGTGTTAAGAGCTGTGAATCTATCCCGTAAGATGAGAACTGAGAATTGACCATTGCATTTGGCAATGTGGAAGTCATAAGTGACTTCAAAGCAGAGGAAAATAGATGATGCAGAATAGAGAGGATGTTCAGTGGACTAGTGTCCTTAAGTGGGCAAGAGAGGATGAGATCCAGTATTCAAACGGAGAGAGCTGGATTTAGGTAAGAGCCTACTCACTGGAGGGAAGGCAGAGTAAAAGCAAGTGGGTTGGTAAATGGGAAAGTGGGAGGGGATAGAATTTCTCTTCTGATTGCTTGCATTTCTCAAAGAAGCAGGTCATCAGCTGAGAGTGAAGGTAAAGGCATGGATCTTTTTATTTATTTATTTTTGCTGTACGCGGGCCTCTCACTGTTGTGGCCTCTCCCATTGCGGAGCACAGGCTCCAGATGTGCAGGCTCAGCGGCCATGGCTCACGGGCCCAGCCGCTTCACGGCATGTGGGATCTTCCCGGACCAGGGCACGAACCCGCGTCCCCTGCATCGGCAGGTGGACTCTCAACCACTGCGCCACCAGGGAAGACCAAGGCATGGATCTTATTCACTTCTGTGTCCCTAGGAATTAACATGGTGCCTAGCACATGGTTGGTATCACCACATGGTGGATGGATTAAGCTCTATCCAGTGACTTGGCGTTTTCTGCTTATCTGGGAAATGAAACACCACTCTAGTTTTGTGCTGTTTGTGTGGTCAGAACACTTGCTGGCATAGTATAAGATGAGAAGATGGGATACCATGGGAGAAACAAAATGCTTTTTGATCAAAAATTTGTGTGCATATTCATATACTATATGTAAATATATTTACTTCTATATACACATATATATTACATGTATGTTACATATACATACTTAAAAATTAAACCAATTTAGACATTATCAATTATTATATATTAGATAAACGCATCTTAGATCATTGTTCTTCCTTGTAATAGCCATGGGCAACATTCTGCCAGCTGTAGAAATATACTGACTTTCAAAGGACTGTGGGAAGGCAGGTCCGTGAGAGGCCAGTGGAGGAGCTATGGTGAGAGAAGGGGACCTCAAGGTAACCCCTTGAGCTACACTAGGGAAATCACTACATCTCATCCACCAGCCCTAACACTGGCTGCGGAAGGTCCTGGTTCCCCTTCCTAGCTGATGATTTCCAACCAGCTACTCATCAGTGACTTGATCCAAATACTTCTAATACACTATCACCCTGCCAAAGAAGAATATGAAGAAGGGCTTCTAAAATGAATCGAAAAACCAAGGTGCGGGTTAGATAAGCAAGGAAAGGGAGTGTGAATGACTAAAAAACAGAATTTAAAAGTTATGTCTAAATGTGACATATTTTGCATTTGGAAGTCTTCCTAGTCTGGAACTAGCTGCAGTGGGAACAGAGGGGCAAAGCCTGACATCCGTTGGCTGATGGTGGCTTCTCGGGGATGTTGTAGCTTCAGTCTGCAGAGAGGCGGCATGTTTTTCCTCTCTGAAGTGGGAGCTCTGGAGGAATCCACGAGGTAAAGCACTGCAGTCAATTTTAGTTTGCCTCACTGACCTACCTTTTTTTACATCTTATTTTACTCTTGTTTTTTTTCCCCTCTCCCTTCTCCTTCTCCAACCAGTTTATAGAATTCACTGTGAATAGCAAGCAGCAGGATATGTAAAATAGCCTCATAAATTAGGACAAGATGACTCCCATCAGTTTGACTTAGAACCACGAAAGTGATTGGAGACTTAAGCAGAAACAAGATGAAAGTGAATGAAGGCAGGGAGTAGCTCAGGGGTCATGCCTCACGACAGGCTGTAAGGCGGGAGAGATCTGGGTTGAAACACTGATGTTGAATCCTAGGCTCTGAAATTATATTGGCTGGATTACTAGCACATTCAAAGTGAGAGGGTGGTCTCAGAGCCAACTACAGAGGTGAAGAGAGATTGTGTTTGGAATCCCTGGACCATAACTAGATGTACTGTCTATCAAGATAGATGCATACAGAACGACCAGAGGAAAGAGGCAAAAGCTTTCACCCGCATCCTTCCTGGCACACCTCAGCCATTAGATCTTCTGTTTCCAAGCGTTAAAAAGTACAATAAATACGAAAAGCCCTGTCAGCTGCCCCAAAACACATTTATTCAAATCAGCTGGAAGAGTTTTTAAAAGTAAATGTCTACATATCAGAAAGATGAAGGGATCTGGGAAAAGAAGTCCTAAGAGAAAGCTCCCAAATACGTTCTCACGCTCTGACAATTGGTGTATTTCCAGGATCTGCAAATTTACCCATGCTGTATACTTTGTTGTAAAATACCCATACCTTTCCAAGTACTCAGTGCTAGTTTGGTTTCAGAAGGGTGAAGTCAGTGTGAAATGAGTTGTAAAGATAGTAACATATTCGCCATGTATATTTCAAACACATTCCTGCAGGCAACTTGTAGCTCAATGGAACATTTACTCTGTAGCATAATTTTTCAAAAATATTACATGCATTAATAAAGGTAATTTAGAAAAAGCCTCATAAAGTCATTTGACTTTTTTCCCAATTGCCAGTGCAGTAAAACGCCTTTCCATTATGCTGCAATAGAAAAGCTGTGCCCTTTTGCTTAAGTTAAGTCCCTTCCACGTTTACAACTGGGTATTTGTGTGTCCCTTTATTGCCACCTTATTTTAATTTGAACTATGGATTTCCTGTCTCTGGATGGCACTGCCCTTATGGTTTTGGAAAAGGGAACTCTTACTTCTCACACCAGGAGGATCAGGGACATGAATGCTAGCCTAGAATGTTCTATCACTACCAAGCGTTCATGATATTTACGCTTTACCCCCCAGGACCCCCCAGGTCAACCAGGTCCTCCAGTCAATGTTCAGCAAGTCTTTTCTATCACCTACTGTGTGCTTGGCATTTTGGAAGAGATGGTGGAGGATATTGAAGCAAGATCATAAGCTGAGGTGAGACATTTTAAAAAGGCTTTGCTATGTTGAGCCTGGAGTGGAGTGTGAGACACCCCTAATGCGTGTTTCAGCTTCCGTAGATAATCACTACTTTTCTCTGCCAGAGACAAGGAGAATTGTTTTGGTTCCGAGAAAGAGGGGGAAAAGGAGAGGTGGGAACTAAAGGAAAAGAGGACCCTAAGGAAAGATTATGGAGTCTGGATGGATAGTTGGAAAGGAATCGGGTAGAAAGGAATGCAAATAGATGGGTTCTGAGATTGATTGCTCCAGGAATTGAGATATGATTTATTTCTTTGCGGTTTCCAAAACCTTCAGGAAGTTTTACTGTCCCTATAAATGTTCTGTTTGGGCGTTGATTTTTTGAGGGGCACTCCTCTTCAAAGGAAACTTTGAAAAAACCGGAATCTCTCATTGACTGGAGCTTGAAGCAGAGGGATTCGTGAAACCACAAGCCCATGGGAGAGCATTAGGATTCGTCTGGGGCGGGGGAGGTCTGCGTCCACTACAGCTAGAACTCTCAGGATAGCGAGGCACCAGAATCAGAGACTCTAATCAAAATACTTATCATCTGATAGGAAAATCACAACCAGCATACAAAGCCAAGGTGCCTGATAGAGACAGAACACAAGTAGTGAATTGAGAGTTAGGGCCATGATTGTTAGAGGGTTAGGAAGGAGCCCTGTAACATGAAGAAGGGTGTTAAGGAGTCTCTTGATTTTCTGACTGAGGAACCTAGAACCTTTTTAAAGGAGGAAATGCAACTTGATGGGGACTTAAAAGAGCTAAGGATTTTGAAGGGCTAAGGGGAATTTGGGTGCATGGCAAAAGAGAGGCCCACATTGACAGGTGCAATGGGGGAGACACGAAGTACAGCTGGTCCACCCCTGGGTGCCTTACCTCTGGGTCTGTGGGCAGAGCTTCCTGGACTCTAATCCCTGTGACTGTGTCATAGGTCCTGACTCAAATCTGCCATTTACACATTACATCCCCAAAATAACAAATAGCAGCAAATAGCATGGTTCATCCACCCATCCATCTTATTGTTAGAATTATGGTGGTAAATAATACAGACACAATCTCTGCCATCACTGGGAGAGACATAGTCCTGGCATGTAAACTCACAACTAAACCACTCTAAACTGCAAGCAGGGACCTAGAGGAGACCAACAGGATGCTGAGATGATATTGGTGGGCAGGTAGAAGCTACTTAAGAAAAGGCATTCAGGGAAGACCTCACTGAGGAGGTGATATTTAAACTGGGACTTGAAGAAAGAGAAAGAGAAAGTCAGGCAGAGAGTGTGGGAGCAGAGATGAATGGCTCAGGGAGAGGGGAAAGCATGTGCAAAGGCCCTGAGTTGGAAAAGAACTTGACACCTTTGAAGACTCTTGAAGAGCAAGATGTCTGATGCAGAGAAGGTCAGGAAGCGATAGATATGACACCAGAGTAGGGGGCCAGATCACGGGAGGCCTTATAAACCAAACGAAAGAGTTTACGTTCTATTCTGATTGCAGTGAGAATTCATCAAAAAATTTTGAGCAGAAGTTTTAAACCTGTTCAAGGCTGTTTTCATTTCCTTGTCTCTATAAAAATGTTCAGTAACAAATTCTCAGTACTTTACCTGGGTGTACATGCCCCAGCCACTGTGCTACAGAAGGTGGCGTGAACCTGCTAAGGTTTACTGATTACAGGTCCTTGAACAACCAACAGATGGATAATAACGTTTAGTCATTGTGGACTGGCAATTACAGTATGTATTTAAAGAAGAAATAAAAACATTTCCTGCTTCAACCTCTCTCACATGAAATGGAGAACCAGTATCTGGCAAACTGTGTACCAGAGACTCAATCCGTAGTCCTCAGAATGGATAGAAAGCTCCCCGAGGTTGATCATTCATGCCTGACCTGTGATTGCAGTGGTATGTTTTATCTGTTTTCATTAGATGTTCTCCTCTATTGAGTTTTCACAGTGCACATCAGTAGCCTCTGTGTGCCCCTGTTTGAAATAAGCTGCTTGCTTTTAAAATGTTCTGGACAATATAATTTCATCTGAACCATTATGGGGAGCACATGTTTCCTGTGTGCCTGGCTTTTCAAGTCTTTTCACACGGGTCTCTAAGACTGTGGTGGGATGTTGATCTCAAGCTTCTGGGGGTCTAAAGAGTTGGGGCTCTCACTGTCTTAGGGATCAACTTTCCCCCTTCTGCTCCCCAGTGCAGAGCTCTCTGATCCTGAGAGGAGGGTTTCTAACTCAGGGCATTTTACAAGAAGGCATTGCACATACTTGGAAATGAACCAAGTCCTGGGTCTGCAGGCAACAGGGAGAGAATGACAGCTCGGCCCCGCTGGGCCTGACACTGGCACCCAGGGCATCCCAGCATCAGGACCAGAGCTCAGAGTCTGGCCTGGTCTGCACTGTATCCTTGGGTCAGAAGCTGGGCTCCGTCCCTTCTTTCCCCTGAGGTACATTCTTCCAGCCACAAGATGGCTATGATTTTTCCTTTATTTTATCTTTATGGGACTATATAGAAATTCCTGAATTAAGGGCAGCCTTGTAATTACTGGTGACATAGTCTAACTTATGGCTATAGTCCTTCCCAATCTGACTGTAAAACCAGTTGGAAACTGTATTGCTATAAAAATGTACCTAATTTGCATAGATCTATAGGTAGACATGCACATACACACAAATTATTAATAGTGAGCATCTCTGGATGGCGGGATTTTAATTATTTTTCCTTTTGCTTAACTGTAATTTCTTTTTTGCCATGAAAATGTTATTCAGGTTATAATATACTGAATTATTTATGCAATAAAAAAGCAAAGAAAGAAAAACACTTGCCCAGTCAGTCTTGGTGCCCAGAGCAAGAGACCTGGCCATCACAGTGAGCTGGGGGAAGGAGAGAAATGACAGCCCTTAAGACATCTAGCGGGACCAGCCCCCACCCCTGGCACTCAGGGTGTGTGGGTGCCCCAGACGTTTGCTGTGTGTCTGTGTGTGTTTATGTGTCTGTGTATGTGTGTGTGTTCCGGAGGCTCAAAACCTCCCTCTGCTGCTCCCTGCAGCATAAACCCAGGAAACACTTCAGCTGGGTTTCTTGCATCTTCTGAAAGTAGTGGTGTCATGGAGAGGGTGCAGGGTGGGTGCGGAGAGAGTGGGGAGGAGAGAGCACTGGCTCCTCTCAGAGACCTGCACCAACAGTGAATTTGGTTCCTCTCCTTTCTGGTCTTCCGCCTGCTTCTCTGTAGATTGTCTGCTTCTTCTCCCTCCTTCTCCTCCCACCATCCCTTTTTATTTTATTCCTGCTCCCTTTTTTTTTTTTTTTTTTTGACTGAGTGGGAGGAAGGCATCGTTCTTAAACCATTCATCATCCTGCTTTCTTCCCAGTCCCTGTTGTTGGCAGATGCTTTCAGCAGCCAGTCCCTCCCGCTCTGCCTCTTCATAATCCAAGTCAAACTTTTGGAATGTAGAAAATACATTCTCTATAAAACATCAAAGCAAAAAGTCCCAGTGCTTTTGTCAATCAAAACCCCTGGGACTTCAAGACATGGTCTCTGCTATGATTCTTACAATGCCTGTTAGGAGACACGATCAATTTCTGTGTTTTCTCTATTTTTTTATTAGTTGGTTTTTTTTTTTTTTTTTTGCGGTACGCGGGCCTCTCACTGTTGTGGCCTCTCCCGTTGCAGAGCACAGGCTCTGGACGCGCAGGCTCAGCGGCCATGGCTCATGGGCCCAGCCGCTCCGCGGCATGTGGGATCTTCCCGGACCGGGGCACGAACCCGTGTCCCCTGCATCGGCAGGCGGACTCTCAACCACTGCGCCACCAGGGAAGCCCATTAGTTGGTTGTTTTTTGTCCTTGATTTTGTATCCTCTGCGCCCACCACCTGTGGGCAAGGCATAGCTTCTGAGGCAACGAAGGCTGTGGCTCCACGTAGGGAGGGAGGTGTGTGGCACTCAACAAGGGAAAATTCCTCACTTAATATCATCAACTTTTATTTCGACACGTGTAATACGGGACCAATTATGTACCTCTCTCTCTTAAGGTTGTTATGAGAATTTAATGAGCTAATCCATGAGAACCTTCAACACGCTGCCTGGTAGTAAGGCGTAGTAAGGGCTCAGTAAATGCCACTTATTATTATCATCACTGTTACTATCATGCTGTGTATCACTTTCCATTGGGAAAAGATAACAGATGCCTGATTCGTCTTTCCCAGGTGTGAACGGGGGTGGTTTGGAGCCACATCGGAGCTCCAGTGAACCACACCTGGCTTCCCCGCCCCAGATGGGCTCTGAGCCCTGGCACGATAGCTCTACCTTTATCTCCCAGGCCCTGCTCTCAGGGGCTTTTGGGGGTCTTGCTGGCTTGCCATTCTGGGGTCAGTGGCCCACTCTGCTACCTTGTGTACCTCTGATCGGTCAACGTGGATGGTCACGTGGGACACAGAGACCTGGCTCAGCTCAAGACGGGCAGAGTCAATTAGAAGCCGCTAGAGGAGGCTGGCCAGTCACACACCCTCCTGGGCGGGAAGCAGATGCTTCCAGGTTCAAGGTTCCTGATGTTCACTTTGGTGGCCCCTGCAAGTCCACCAGCGAACCTGCAGTCTAGGATTGAGCCTGGAGCTGTTCCTCCCTCTAAGGCAGGCAGGGGAGCTCGGGGAGGGAGTGGGCTGTGTCTCTGAGCCGTCTTACTTTCCTCCGTGCCAAGAGCCGCCTGGGTCTGTCCTGTACCCCACACAGAGGGGTGGTCCAGGGAAGGTTGAAGCTGCTTGGGCACATTTCAGCCCTTCCTTGGGGCTGGCTCCTATCTAAGAGAATTGGTTTTCTGTAGGGTCCTGTCTTCTGACCCAGCGATCAGCCTGCTGGTATTGCCACCTGCTGACACATTTAAGTGATAGCAGATCATGGGAGCTTCTGCAAAGACCCTAGGTGGTTTTTTATCTGAAATAGTAGAGACCACTTGTAGTAGAAAACACTGTGGAAATTGCTGCCTCCCAAGCAGCCTGATGGGATGGCATCCATAGACTGCCACAGAACCGACTGGCAAGACCTCCAGTTCCCCAGGGAACCCTGCTACTCCCCTCTCACATACATTCAGTCACACGTGCATGCATGCACACACACATACACAGGCACCTGGGCACACATACAGAAGCACACACATGCAGACACAGTGTACACACAAATGCACGCATGCGCACACACACGGACACATACATGCCCACAGCAGTGTCCAGGGCACCCGCACATCCTCAATACCTGTGGGGTGGGCTGGTCCTGCAGGATGTCTTAAGGGCATCGTTCCCCTCTCTTTCCCTCTTCTTTTTCCTGCTCCTCTACAAATGCTAGATTCTTGAAAATATTGAGTGGTTGTGCAGACCAGTTAGGAGACATTTACATTTTGTGCTGGGTCGGTTGCTAAATGAATGGCCCTGGAGATCAGATACTCATGGCTGCCATCTGTCCCAAGAAGGCATTTGTGAAGACTAAGGTGAAGAGCAGACAAAAAAGATGGAGCTATAAGGAAATGCTGAGGCTTTACTAGCATGTCAGAGGAGGCAGGGGATCCCATCTGGCTGCATCCCCACTGATCTGGGCTGGATTTAGGGGGATCCTTTCTCATCTGCTCATGTAGGAGGGAGGAGGAAACCTCCTCAAGTTCAGAGGGCCGGGGAAACTCTGCCCTTTTCCTTAGAGATTTGGGAGCTTCCCTCCTCAAGGCTTCCTTCTTTGTAGCCCAGAGAGTCTCCATGTTTCTGCCTGACACAGGTTGGCTTCATCTGCAACCTCACCACCTACCTTCAGCATACTCAGGCTTTGCGTCTGCAACACTGGCTCGTCCTCCCATGCTGGCTCACCAGTCCCCCTTGCCTCCGTTTTCTCCTGGGCCCTCTACCTCTTGGTGCCCCTTCCTTCTCCCCATCTGGCTTAGACCCCCGGCCTGTCGCATAAACCACTCTCCTATCAGGAAGGCCAGCTCTCTTGCTCTCTTGTCCACCTACTGCGTCTCCTGGAATAATGTCAGTCCATCAGTGGAACGCTCCACCTTACCTGGTATGATGGGAAAAAACCTATCCCCCAACCTTGTCATTTAGTGTCATTAAAGATTTATGACCAAGTGCGGCTTCATAATCCCTCTCTCTGTCCCTCCATCAGACCCTCAACTCCTCTTCCCAAACCCTGGAACCACTATTTCTCCATAGTCCCTTGCAGCTGTGAGCTGATCTTAACCTTTAGCAATGACAAAAATAGAGATATTTGGGTAGAATCTTCTAAGACAAGCTCAGGTGTCACCTCCTCCAGGGAGACCTCCTTGATAGCAGAGTACTCCTCCCAACTCTGGGTTGAGTTCTCTGCTCTGGGTTCCCATAGCAGCCTGTGCTTCTCTTTTCCATAGCACTTATCACACCTGACTGCTGTGGCCTGATCACTCTGTTTACTTGTCTCTCTGAATGGGGAACTCCTGGAGAACAAGGACTGTATCTTGCATCTCTGTGTCTAGAGTTCCTGGCACAAAGTGAGTGCTTAAGACATTTTTTTTTTCATCTCAGACTTTCGAGTTGGAAGTGATTGCTCTTGACACCTTAAAACATTGTTTTCTAAATACCTTTATTATTTTACATTTTTTTAAAGAAAAATGTTTTTATTATTGTATATTTATATACGTATATGTTACTTTTATATTTTATATATCATAAAGTATATTTAAATTATCTTTATGATTAGCTCTTATGCAAATTCTTGGTGGTAAAGTTGGTCTGATATAAGTTATTCCATCATCGCCAGAGATGGAAGTTCTCTGGGCCATTTTTTTAAAAATTGTTTATTTATTTATTTTTTATACAGCAGGTTCTTATTAGTTATCTATTTTATACATATTAGTGCATATATGTCAATCCCAATCTCCCAATTCATCACACCACCACATCCCCCCACCCCTGCTTTCTCAAGACATTTTTTTTGATGAATGAATGAATGATTGAAGCCCATTCTTCATGGAAACATGGACCCTGACCAGGCAGACTGTATGGGCCAGAGTAGTCAGGGCCAGGGGCTCTCCCTAAAGGGACCCGTGGAAATCCAAGGGAGGCCCCGAGAATCTGTCTGCGGCACGGTGATCTAGAAGCATAGCCAGTAGCATCCTTATAATAATGAGAAAGCTATTTTGTCAACTGGCATTCTGTAGATTTTTAACTGATCATTTTGAGGGGAGGGGAAATAATTTCTTCTCCTACTTTTCTTTTCCACAAAGATAAATTCGCCCTTGGCTTAGAGTCCTGAAGTGTACTACCCAACTGCAAGCTGGTGCAAGGCAAAACATGAAGGGGATGAAAGCAGCGTTAGGTTCCCCTCTCTCCCTCACATCTCTCTCTGCACCCTCTTGCTACACCTGTGTTAGAATGTCCAGGCTTTAAGGGGGCTTGAGAACCATCTGGCTCAATTCTTTGCTTTTGCTCTTTATGGAATGGAGACCCAAAGAGGTTAGTTCAAAGACTTGTCAGTGCCACCTGGTTACTAAAAAGGGTGCACCTGAGCCAGGCCTCCAGGCTTCCAGCTTGCGCCTGTGTCCAGCATGCAGCATCTTTCCAGCAGAAGTCTTGGTTATGTCTCTCCAGTGACGGATGTCATCACTGTGGCCCTAGGGTAGGCCGTCCAGCTGTAACACCCCCCCCCCTTCCAAGGATGAGAGCCTCTGATAGCTCTTAAGAGCAGCCGTGTGGAACCTGCTGAGCATAGGATGGTGGCTGGCACCCCCTTCTTAAGTTAGTCGTAGACCATTAAGTACCTTTTACAGAGCTGCCTATCTCAGCAGCAGGTAGAGCTATCTGTTCCCAGCTTGGCAGGATTGTAGCTCTTATTGATGAAAGAGAAATCAAGCCAAGCCTGAAAAATGACTTAATTTTGAACGTTGAAGAGACACAGACTAATGGGTTTTCTCCTTATATATATTATGTGGTACAGTGACTTGGAGACACGCCCATTAAGAATTGCTCCGGCTGCACCCAGCCAGGTTTCCCCTGTCACCTCCAAGCTCTCTGGGAGCTCAAAGCCTGACATAGCTGGGAGTGGACATGTGCCTTGGGCTTTATGGTGCCAGGTGTGCCCTTCCATGCCATATGTTCCTCTACCCAGGGCTCCCACGTGGAGGTGGCCAACGCAGCTGCTGAAGGAAGAGTTCACAGCAGAGGCTGGAGTGTAACAGGAACCAACACTGTGTTCCCCCAGTCAGCTCCTTTTGGAGCCCTGTGACTCCCCTGTCCTGCTACGCTTCCACTCGGCACTGTCAGATCTGACTTTCGGATGTATTCATTCCACAAACACACAGTGCCCCCTGTGTGCCGGGCCCTCTCTGGGCTCTGGGATTCAGCAGTGAGCGAGGCAGCCTGCTCTACAGTCTAGAATGGGGAGAAGGCAGCACCCAACAGGGATGTTATGTGATGTCAGGGGTGCAACTGTTTGGGAACAAACAAACTAGGAGCAGGACCTGGTGACTGGATGGACGCTTGGGCTCCTGCAGCTCAGGTGCACGGGGAAGTCCTGAATGAAAAGGAGCTGGCCACTCTCAAGTCTAGGGGGAAAGCAATCCAGTCAGGGGGAAGAGCACGTGCAAAAGCCCTCAGGAGGACATGCTTGGTGAGTTTGAGAAACGAACAGAGGCTGGTACGGCTAGAGCCTGGTGAGCTCGGGGGAGAGAGAGAGGCCAGAGAGGGAACCTGTAGAAATTAGTGGACAAGGGAAAGGAGTTTAGATTTTATTTTTACACAAAGCTTTGGAGAGCTTTAAAGGAGTGGAGAGTGACAGGAACTGATTTGTATTTTAAAAGATGACGCTGTATGCCAGCCTTCATAGCAGCGTTATTCACAATAGCCGAAAGGGGGGAAACAACCCACATGTCCATCAACTGATGAATGGATAAACAAAACGTGGTCTATCCATGCAATGAAATATTATTCAGTGTTAAAGGGAAGGGAATTCTAACGTGCTACAGCATGGATGAACCTTGAAGACATTGTGCTGTGGGAAATAAGCCAGACGCAAGAGGACAAACACTGTAGGTTTCACTTATGTGAGGGCCCTGGAGAGAGAGATCTGTGGTCCCAGGGAGCTCAAATTGAGAGACAGAAAGTAGAATGGTGGTTACCAGGGGCTGGGGTTGGGGGAGTATGGGGAGTCACTCTTTAATGGGTAGAGAGTTTCAGTTTGAGATGATGCAAAAGTTCTGGAGATGGATGGTGGTAATGGTTGCACAACCATGTGAATGTCCTTAATATTAATAAATTGTACACTCAAAAAGAGTTAAAATGGTAAATTTTATATTATGCATGTTTTACAAAAATTAAGAAAAACACAAACAAGAAAAAACAAAAACCAAATAAAGACCTCCTGGCTTCTGTGTGGAGAAGGTATGGTAAAGAGCAAGCGTTGAAGCAGAAAAACAAACAACAAACAATAGTAGAGGCAAATGTAATAACCCAGGTGATGGAGGTTTGGACCAAGGTGGAAGGAATGGAGAGAGGGGAAAAAAAAAAAAGGATGGAGATAATTTCAAACTTAGAGAAAAGCTGCAAAAATAGGACAGAAGTTCCCAATAACCCTTTACCCAGGTGATTGTTGAAATATTTTGGAAATAAAGTTGAGCCAGACTTGATGATGGAGCAGTGTGAGGGCTGGAAGGAGAGAAATGTATAGCCCAGTTCCTGAACTTCAGGAAGTTAGATGTGATAGTTAGGTGTGAAGGGCAGGGATCAAGTCATAGACCATTAAGTGCCAGCCAACAAAGCCAGGGCCCAGAGAGGTGAGGTGAGTTCTCCTGGGACACACAGCGAACACATGGCAGGGCTAGGGTGTGAGCTCAGGTCTCTGATTTGTAGTTTTTGATCAAGGGTGAAACTGCTTTCATATTAGCCACATTTCACCTTTATGAAAAGGTCAGGGAGGGGTGGGCAGAGTCAGATTCTCAGAGATGGACCCTGACTTCCTGCTCTCAGGCTCCTGTTATCCTTACAGGGAAAGGAAGGTGAGCTGAGGCCTGTTAACTGCTGAAGACACCAGACAGTTGCACAGTCTCTCCATCTCCTAAATGAGTCTAACAATCTGTCTGCTGGGGCTGGGAATGGAAGTAAAAGAACATTTCTTTCCATGAAAAGGGTTTTAACAGATAGAGTTCTACCCAAAACATCTCTCCACACCCCCACGTGTATTCCACACCTCTTGCCACAGTGACTGAACTCTCAGTGATAGAATCATTCCTTAGGGTTGTAAGCAGAGGTCAGAGAATGCTCAGAAGCAGCCAGTCATGCTGCATTCATTCATTCATTCATAATGTGCCCAACTATGCCAAGCACAGCATGATAGAACGGAAACATTCTCTCTTCCCCACCATGGTCATCTGGTATTGTGGAAAGAACGTGTGCTTTGCAGACAGAGCACTCTGAGTACTGGCTCCATCATGTTCTAGTTGTATGATGTTGAGCAAGTATCCCTCACTGTCTGAGCCATGGTTGCTTCATCTGCAACATGGAAACCATGGCAGTTTTAAAACATGGCTGCAAATTCTTTTATACTCTTCCCATTGAGACATAGGGTCTATGGCACCTGACACTTAGTAGGCACCCGATAAACATCCAGTGAAAGATTTCCTAAGCAAAAGTAGTTGGCTGGTCTCCTTAATGAAATAGAGTCTAGCAACAGATAGTTCAGGCAGTTCAAGCTAAAGGTACTGAAGAATGCTTTGCATGAGAGATGTTTCTTAAGTTAGTAGCTTTTGAAAACAGCCAAGAGCCATGTCTAAAACAAAATGTGTGGCCCATGTTCAGCATGATTTTCTGTTGTAAACTTTCCCTCTACATCTCTTAGTATCATAAATTATTATAGCTGGGAGAAATCAGCTCTAAAATTCTCTGTTTCTAAGTGAAAAACTCTATTATATCTTTAAAAAATGGAAATGATATTTTTTTCTGGATAGTAAAGAAAACCAAAGGTCAGGGTAGTAAGGGGAAACTGAGGGTTTTTGCAATTTATGAGTCAATTTCTTGGGTTGGCAGACCATTGGGATTTCTCCCAGTTGCTGTGAGGGGTACTTCCATCCTGTATCTAGCTGCTGGAATAATTCTTCTTCCAGTTCTCTAGCTCCCCACGAAAGTCTGCAGATTCTGGTAGATAAATTGTCAGCAGTCTTTCCCATTTCTGAGGCATTAAGTTTAAATCCCGTTAAGGTTCCTCATATAGTAAAAATAAAACTTCTATTAACTTTTCCCCTGTCAGTGCGATCAGAGTTAAATTAATTTTTAACACTTGGGTAAAGCGACACAGGAGAAATATGTCCCTAGAGCTGCCACATGTGGGCTGCCGGTGAGTCAGGGAGGCCTGGATTAGCTGACACCCTACAGAAGCTGCCCCATGGTACCAACTGATTGTATTTGGAGGGGCTCCGTCTCCATAGACAGTGCTCCTGGCAGTATAATAAGATGTGGTGGGATCCCAGGCTGTGGTCGATGGGCCATATGCAGGTGGATGGCTAAACAAGACATTGACTTTGTAGACAGGCGCTAGACCACTGAGACGGCCCACCAAACTGGCCTGCCTGGGTTTTCACTGACTTGATCATGTGGCATCATCACTGCTGGAGATGCCCTGTGGCTCACCCTCAGTGCCCAGGGAAAGAGCTCATTTTTGAAGCTGGATATATGGTTTGTGAGAGCATGCGCTTATGTATAGTTGATGTATAACCAGATATATAGTTGAACCCGTTTTCATCACTGGAAAGCTGTAAGACCTTAAGCAGAAAAATAAAGGAGGGTGGAAACAGAGCAACTATTTATTGAACACTTACTTTGTTTTGGGCCCTGAGCTAAGGTGTATGTGTGTGTGTGTGTGTGTCTGCAAAACTTATTATAATATTATATTAACTACATGTATGTGAATAGTATGTTAACTACATCATATTAACTACATCTGTTATCACATACATTACATATATATTATGTATATTACAAGAAAAGCCATTTAACTGTTAAATGCCAGAGTTCTTATTTGAACCCAGGTCTATCTGATTCCAAAGCTAGTACTTTTTAAGGTTTTAAAGTACCTTTTTTAAAGTACCTTTTAAACCTTTTTAAGGTTTTTGAAACTCCCTGTTCCTCAGTTTCCCATCTATAAAATGGGGAAATAGTGCCTACTTCATAAGCCCACTGTGAAGATCAAAGGAGATAATGTGTGTGGAATGCTTAGCACAGAGCCTGGTGCAGAGCTCAATACATGCTAGCTACTACTGCAGTAGTAATAGTAGTAGTAATTAAATTCCCTCTTTCTTGCAAAGGCAGAGAAGATCCTTATGTGCAAATTAATTAATTTCTTGACTGTTGTATGCACCATTTTGGGAGAAAATGATAACACCAGAGGTTCATTGATTCATCCATTCATTCATTCATTTGTTCAATGTATATTTATTTAAAAGGTATAGGATTTAAGAAACACAAGACATGTACCCCATCTTCAAGGAGTTTACAATCCGGTTGAGACTGATGGACATATGCACAAGATCAAATAAATAATAAAGAAAGCAATAAATGTGTTAAGCCAAATAAGTAAGGTTTGAGGAGGGGAGTCACCGTGGGCTAGAGGTGTGGAGCTGACTGGAGCTGGGCTCTAAAGCAAGCCAGCTTTGGCTTGCAGGAGAGAAGATGGTCAGGACCCCTCATCCCAAAGTCAAGAAAGTACCTTGGGCCCCAGCAGGCAGTCGGTCTCTCAGAAATGGAACTTTCATTTTGCAACTTCTACTCTGAGCTACACAGAATTGGACAGGATTCAGAGAAGGGGTTTTATGGAAACTTGAACTAGAAGCAAACCCTTTCAAAAGAAGTATCCTGTTTCTTGATAAAAATTCTCTTGAATACAAAGATTATATTGTCACACTCTACCATAATCCATAGACCATCACCGCTACCTCACCATCTCCGTCGTTGTGATCATCACTGCCTCTATCATCCCTCCACTATCATCATCATCTCTAGTGCCGCCACAGTCATCACCTCCATCACATTAACAGGCCACCAGACCCTCCCCATCACCACCGCCACCATCACCACCACCATTATCACCTCCACCGCCACCACCGTCACCTCACCATCACCTCCACCACCACCATTGCTACCAAAACCTCCAGCACCATCTTCATTAACTCACTGCCGCCGCTGTTACCACCAACCAACCCCTCACCAGGCAAAACGCCTTACTCTGAGCCAAGATGGTCACATAAACGAGTGGACCTCACCTAAAGGTTTACACCAGTCTAAACGGAGTGAGAGATTTATTTCTTCTGTTCCCTCATGTGAGACGAAGTGGGAGCTGGTCTTGGCCCCAAACAGACCTATCGGGAATACATTCCCCACCCTGTGATCATTTGGCAAAGCTGATGTTACAAAGGAAGTGCATTTAAAAGTTACTTGCCTTCCTCTGGGCTAAGGTTCCCACCTCCTTCAGGTGTGCCTGGAGAGCTGAAGAGAGGTCCAGTTGTTCACAGTTCCAGGAGGTGGAGGTGGGTGGCGGCCATGGAGGGGGGAGCCTGAGAAAACCTGGAAGACAGGAGCTGTTTCCTTCCCACTCGAAGCAGCCCACTCCCTTCAGGCAATAGGCAACTCTGACTTCAAACCCTAGCCAGGGATACTGCTGCATGAGTAATGCCCAGAAAGATGCTATAAATGGTTTCTTTCATCTCCTACTGAAATGAAAGAACAAGAGAGAGTGAGAGTAGAAATGAATTGTATTCCTACTGCAGAGAGTTCATTTGATAAATAATGTATATAGAGTTTGCAGTAATAACTGCTCTTTTCTGATTCAGCATGTGTGGGTGAGTTTTGACATATATTCTCTGTATTTCTAACAGACCGTAAATGACTGGTGTATGGATTGGCATTATGAAAGGCAGGGCAGGCTGTTAACATTTGCTGTAGTGTCAGAAAGGTTAATCTGGCTTTTCCCTTGAGCTGGGAGCAGGGTGCCTTCGCCTTTCAGTGGAGATGTAGGAGGAGAGGCAGGAGACAGATGGAGGATTCTTCTTCTTCCCCTGGGCTCCTAGGAACAGGGGGCAAGAAGATGACACATGCCACCAAGGTGGAGAGACCAGGACCCAGGCGGGCAAGGAAATGTGTATCTTGAGTCTTGCTCTGCTGCCTTCTGCAGGCTTCTTTTCTCTTAGCATGAAAGCAAGTCCAAGAGACCCACTGGGTGCTGGCAAGAGTGCGGAGATAGGCACCCAAGCTTTCCAGGTGGACTTCCCTGGTGGCCTGGGGGCGGGGGGAACGTGCCCCTACCAAGACAGAAAAAGCACCAGGATATTGGAAAACTTCCCCGTTTCTGCCAGCCCTTGGATTTCCAGGAGACAAACACTGAACTCAAGTTGAAAAATTTGATCATCATATATTATCTTCCATTTTGCCCCTAAAAGAGTACTTTTACTATGTGTTTTGCCTTGCAAAATATCCTCACATATCTTATCTCATTTGGTCCTCACAACAACGGGGCAAGAATTGTTACCCCCAGTTTATGATGAGGAAACAGGCTAGGAAAGGTTTGAGAACTTGTCCATGGTGGCAAAACAGGTAAGAGGAAGAATTTACTCAAAATATGCTCCAAGTTAGGTTTTCTGGCTCTAAGCTCAGTGCTTTTACTACTCAAGGTTTCCTCTCTAGAGACATTTCTGCAGAGACTTCATTGTGCTTTGTATGTGTGTGTCGGGGACGGGCAGGCATGTGGGCACGTACATGCACACGTCCACACACGCTCAGGTGCACGCACACATGCACTGTACACACGTGCACAGGACACAGATGCACACTCGCTCATGGACCCACATGTGTGCACACAGGGGTGCACGTGCACGCACACGTGCACACATGCTTGCACAGCTGAAGCCGCAGGAGCGTTCCCAGTAGGGGAGGGTTTCTGCTATCCAGTTTATTTCCCTTCCCTTCAGTGAGAAATCACTCAAAACCTCAAGAATCACTCTTTCTGGCCCCAGATGGTTGGGTGGAGCAACCTGAGAACCCCAGGAAATAATTTCCACCCTGCAGGGGTCTGCGATTCTGGAGAATCATCATCCACGTCCTCTTTTAGTGACTGACCTCCGGTTGGGGTTCGGAGACGTTGGTGGCTGCAATTTGCTGGGAGTAAGATTTATAATGCTCGGTGTTCAAGAAGATGTAATTTACCTCCCAAAAGGGACAACTTTTGCTCCCAAGAAAATGTTTTCCCTCCCCTGGCTCACCTTTAGATTTAAGAAATTGCTCTGAGAGGTGAGAAGTACCTAAAATCTTTAATATTGGATTCCCTTCCCCAAAGATTAGGCAACATTAATGTCAGAGCTGACTCGTGTTTTTCCTCAAAGGTTTTTTTCTTGATTCTCCACTCAAATAACCTACAAGGAACTTTCCATGAAATAACAGAAAACAAATTCTCTACATCTAATATTTTTCTCCCCATACCCCTTCTTTCTTCTCATCTTTTACTTTGATTTCTTTCTGCAACATCTCTTGGGAAATCTTACTTCAAGCGTTTACTGCTTCTGCTCATACTTTTTTTTTATGTCAATTTTTAGGGTTTTTTTTCCTCAATGAGACCGTTTCCTTCCACTCCCATGAATTCTTAATGGTTTCCTTCAGATGGTCCCTTATTTCTGCAGTTTATTCGCTTTTCCTTTCCTTGTGCCCTGGGTCTTGTCTTCGTCTTTGCCTTACATTTGCTCCTCCATCTTTGCAGGGAGGTGTTCTAAGCAGAGTGAGGCTTTGGGATTGGGATGGGCCTAAGTTTGACTCCAGACTCTACCACTTGAATAGCAGCATGACCTTGGTCAGCCAATTTCACTGTTCTCAGAGCCTTTGTTTCTATATTTGAAATGTACGGTATTAACATCTATAACGCAGAGTTGTTTTGAGAATTAAGTGAGATCTTAAGGGAAGCACCTCTCCCAAGACCTGACACGTAATGTATCTCTACAATATCCATCTGCCCTCTGTGCTTTCGCTTTTAACCATAAAATGTGTCCTCTTCCAGTCCTGTTTGATTCTTTAACTTACCTGGATTAAGTTGCGTGGGTTAACTGGCCCCATAAAGGTAGAAATGTCCTTAACATGGTGAAGGACCAAAGAAGATCCCAAATAAGACAGGCTTGATTTGATGCCAATGCAAATGAAAATGCAGAAGCAAATTAAACAATGAAGGAAATGGTGAGGCTGAAGTGTGTTGAAGGTTCAGTCCCGTCGCACTGTGTGTGTACTGAAAACATTTTGATAAATGGGAGAGAAGAAAAATCAAATTGTGCTCCTTGGTTCAAACAAGCTGTCATGGCTCGTAAGATAAAGATGTACGCGTCTAGTGAAGTCAGTTTCCAGACACACACCACCATTATGCGTAATTTAACAATATACACAGACATTCTTCCGAGTTCTTGTGTGGCCGTGGCCGACATTCCAAGAGCTGATCTTGATCATTTTGATCCTGCGGTAAAACAAGCAGTCTCAATATTTGGGTTCACTGGGAATGGGTTCTGGAATTGTAATGATGATTAAGCGGGGGAACGTCCTGTTGCCTTGAAACTTAGTTAACTCACACAGACAGGGTGAGCTTGATGATTTGTGTAAATAGCACCGCCCCTACCAACAATAACAGCACACGACCACCACCTCAAAAAATAACAACAGCCAGCAAGACAAGGACAGCTGGTCAAAGAAAGTGCACAATGGTTGAAAGGGCTGTAGGACAGGGGCAAAAATTTGCACCCTGGAGGGGTAGGGTTTTTTTCTGGGTGTGTGAATAATCAGCTTTGCCAGTAAGATAGTTTTAATTCTTTTGACATAGTGATAGACCATTTTAGAAGCTGTTTCTGTAAAATGTAGAATTGTGTTATTGTACCTTTATTAGAGGAGGAAACAGGCCAACAGTAACTTTCTAGAAGTCAGGGCCTAGAGCAGAAGGGCAGTTTTTCTCTGAATCACATTGGAGAAGCTCTGCCTTAAAAGATTCTATATCTATTTTCATCTTTAAAGAGCCTAGAGTCCAAAGCAAGAGTGCTAGAGGGAGCAGATGACCTTAGGTAGATTCACACATACCACCTGCTTGAAGGTTTCAACAGGAGCTTCCAATTCCTCTATGTTTTCCAAAGATTTCAGCCCTTTCCTCGTTTTATTTCAGAATTATGTAGGCTGTTGCCAGCACCCTCAGTCTTTCCTCTTTTACCATCCTTTCAATGTATACACTGTCCAAAGCCAAAGCATGGACAAAAGCAGCTTACTTAGCTCAATGTATCATCAAGGAATTAGGTTATTTCTGTTTTCTTGCACTGATGTTCTCATTATGTTGGCTTTTGTTCTCAGGCTAGACTCCTCTTGATCCCAAAATAGTTGCCTCAGCTCCAGTTATCACATCCTTACCCAGCAATGTCCAAAGTTTGGAAGTGGGGTAAGAGGGACATTCCCATTCTTCTATCTCTTTTTAAAATTGAGAACATCCCCTAAAACTGCCTCACAGCTCATTGGCCAGAATTCTGTATGTGCCCATTTCCATGACAATTCCTTGCAAGGAAGAATAGAGTTACCATCATTGGTTTAGACTGATCAAGACCCACTCATCTCTACTCCTGTCAGGGTCTAGAGAAAGAACCATCCTAAACTGATTGCCATTAGACACTTGAACCAAATTGGGATTATGCTACAAAGAGGAAAAGAGAGAAGGCCGTTGGGTAGATACCCACAGAGTGTATGCTTCCCAGTGGAGTTGGTAACATAATCGGGAGTGTATAAAGCAGAGGGCTGCTGAGGAATGACATTCCCTTCTTCTCTGGTCTGACCTGCCTCAGGATTCTTGAATCTGAAGCACAGGTGTGCTGTCAAAAAGGATGTGTAGCTACCGCATAGGCTTGTTCATTCTGAATAATTGGTCCCTTGATATTCACGTGACTAATCACTTCCGTCACAAGAACTAAGCCACAAATCTCTTCTCCCCAACACTTGATAGAAAGCCTTGAACTCAAAGGGGAATAATCAAAGGAAAGAATTATTTGATAAAAAGACAACTCCCAGCTGCATTGAACTCAGCACTTTGGAATGAGGGGCACATCCATTTTGCCCACCGGGTTAAATAGACATGGGTTAACTTTTGTCCTAGGAACCCCAGGGCTTCAGAAATCCAATATCCAGAATTAAAGTATTTAGCAAAATGCGAACAATCCTGAAGGAGAGCAAGAATCCCATTAATAAAGATTGTACATTGTACCGAGCTGGAAGACATTGCCAGCCCCAAGGAAAATGAGAAGTTAGCCAAAGGAACTAGATGTGAAGAACCAGGGGTCAGCAATGAGAAGGTCAGGAGTTGCTGGGAAAGCCACACACTTCAGATGTAATAGCACCCGGAACACAGGCGTTCGAGCACCTGGGAAATTTCTGGATTGTACACTGGATCATTCCTCAGCAATGAGCTGAGCAAATGTTACAAACTGAAAGGATACATGGGAGCAACAGTTCACGTGAGCTGAGGTCATTTTCTAGAGCAGAAAAGCAGCCCTTTCGGGACCTTCCACTGTCATGTTGCACTCACATGAGCCAGAAAATGTTCATTATGATAGATACCATTTGTTTTTCATTGTCTTCTACCCTATCAATTGACTTTATTTAAAAATTTCCCCTGTTCTAATACCATAGACAAGGCACTAAAAATGAAGAAAATTATTCAAATACAGGGCTTGAGAAATCCAGCCACCAGATAGCTGCTGGAGAGTGGGCTTTGCCACCTGGAGGACTCTGCCTCTCCTGGAACGGGGAGAGGGCAGAGGGCTGTTAGCCTTGAAGGCACCTGACTTGCCCTGCTCCTACCGAAGCGGGCCCTGAGTTGGGCCAGGCCTGGAAAGCCAGTATGCAGATTAGGCCATTTGTTTCTGAGCTTTCACAGACTGGTAGGAGAGACATCAGTGCATCCCAGGCCTGTGTGCCAGGTGGCAGCCAGGCGTCCTGGAGGAATGAGCGAGGGCCCACTTGGCCTTGGACCAGAGTTCTATGACACATGGCTGTCCAAAGCTGGGCTGGCCTTGATGGAGATCCCAAGTCTACTTCCTACTTATCGCAAGACCTTGCACAAGTTCCTTTCCTTCTTTTAGCCTGTTTTCTGATCTATAAAAGAGGGATAATGGGACTTCCCTGCTGGCTCAGTGTTTAAGAATCCACCTGCCAATGCAGGGGACATGGGTTCGAGCCCTGGTCCGGGAAAATCCTACATGCCACGGAACAACTAAGCCCGTGCGCCACAACTGCTGAGCCTGTGCTCTAGAGCCCACGAGCCACAACTACTGAGCCCACGTGCCACAACTACTGAAGCCCGCGCGCTCTAGGGCCCGTGTTCCACAACAAAGAGAAACCCCTGCTATGAGAAGCCCGCGCACTGCAACAAAGCATAGCCCCCGCTCGCCACAACTAGAGAAAGCCCACGTGCAGCAGCGAAGACCCAACACAGCCAAAAATAAATAAATAAATTTATTTTTAAAAAAAGAAAAAGAGGGATAATAATCCTGCTGAAGCTTCTAGATTGGGATGGTTAAAGTAAATAATCCATGTAAATTTTTAGCTCGGTGCCAGGCATGTTGTAAGTCCTAGATAAATGCCAGCTGTTATTTTATATAAGTCAGTGGAATAAAATGGGACTTGATGACAAATGCTTAAGTAGATTTCAAAGCATATTGATAATTTGGCCACTAAGTGCCCTTATGTGATTTTTTTTAATGAGCTTTTTTAAAAGTTAGGAGGTGCTTGCTTTTCCCTTGGTGTTGGTGCAGCCTGCTCGCCAGTCTCTGTATCTCCCAGAGGTTCAGCTCTGTTCAGGGTTCTAGGCTCAAACCTCCAATGCTTGGCACACGGTAGGGGACCCAGAAATATATGTTGAAAGAAAGAGGTAGGGATGGGGAAAGTAAAGAAGTATCCAAGAACTCCACCTTGTCCTTGCTCTGAAACAGCCCTGCCCATGGCCCAGACTGACCTCTGCAGCCAGCACTGCCCCCCTGAACTGGATGCCTAGTGTGGCAATCTGCGCCCCACACCCCCCCACCTCTGGTCCCTTAAGGGCCCCCAATAAGCAGACCTGCTGGTTGACATAACCAAGGTGGTGTGGGGTGGCTTAAGACAGCTCTTGCTTGGTCCCCACCTTTTCATACTCCAACCCTGTTTTACTAACTTGGACCTTAGCTCTGCAACCTTGACCTCAGCTCTGCCTCTGGTCTCTTGAACGTGCTGTGCAGAAGTGGTCTTTCCACCGTTATACTAACCATAGGGTTTTTATTACTTGAGCCCCTACTTGCCACGTATGGGCATCATATTGGGCATTATTATGCCCTTAATCCTCAGAAAAATCCTGGGAGTTAAATTCTCTGAACCCTATGTTATAGATTGGGTAACTGAGGCTCAGAGGGGTGAAGAGCCTGAGTCAGGACCACACAGCTAGGAATCAAATACCAGTCTCTGGCTTCAAAGCTCATGTTCTAGTCATTCTTCAGCCTTGGCTTTTCTAGTGGACACCAACTTGGCTCTCTGAGTCCTGAGGCCTCAGAAAAGACTTCCGCCTCCTCCTGGTTTCTGTGGAACCCACTTTCTCCAGCTTGTCACTTGGCTGCTATCTCAGCTAGATTCCTTCCACAGTTCCTCCATCTCCCAGGAGGTCTGTATGCTCCTGGCCCCATCTCTCCAGGCTTGGACCGCAGGGACCCAAGTCCTGTCCTGAATCTCTGTCCAGTTATGGGGCCCTGACACCATGACCGTGTCTTCCTGAGCCTGCCAGGGTGTCTACCACCTCCCTGTCTGGGGGTCCCATCATTGATCTGCTATATCAGGAAATCCTGTTTCTTCTCCCAGACGTCTGATGCACACTGCTTGTTGGAATGACAGTCATTGTCTGGCCCGTGGATAACTCATTCAACCTGACAGATTGTCTAGCTCCTACAACTGCATCTTATATCACCATCCCACTCAAATGGTCCACACACAGCAGACAAAAACCTGTTTAGGGATCTGAGCTATCTATCCTTCCCTACTAGGCTCCCCAGACATATCCAAGCTGCCAAGACCCACATCCGGGACATGGCACAGTCCCCAAACTCCCTGGCCTTTGCTCTCTGGAGTCTGATTAAGTGGTGGCAGAGGTGGGAGAAATAGGTCTTAACCCCTGAATCCTCAGAAGAGGGAGGCCGGGATTCCAGGGCCTGGCAGATGATTAATAGACCTGGCGTATTAGATTCAACACATCAGGGCAACATTAAATGTGATTTATGACTTGGTTTTAATCAAGATTTTACTGAATTATTATTCAATGCTGAGCGCAGACCTGGACCCATATTCCTAAGTGTGCCAGGCGTCCTGTGCTTAGAGCTGGGCGAATATCTTCTGCCCAGGGGTGATGTCCATGCTCTCCCAGCGTGGTGCCAGAGGCAGCTTCTTGCTCTGCCTGCCCCCCACCCCTCCCCCTCCCTGCCAGGGAGGGTCAACCTTGGAAGAACAGCACAGGCAGAGAAGCTTGCCTCTGTCACTTCGTTCTCCTTAACCTTTTCAAACCCAAGGTCAAACCACAGATTGACGTGGTTTGCAAAATGAAGCAGTGAACTCCATGAAGTGAAGGTATAAATGACTTCATGGAGGCTTTCCATTCTAAAAGAGAATAGAAGAGTTAGGCAGTGTTTTAACTCAGGGGGATGACCTTTCCAGGGGTGGCATTTCAGCCCATTGGGGAGAAGCTTGAGGGGCTTGTCCACAGGCAGACATCAAGAGACAGCCATGAGTTTTGGAGGTGGGAGAGGAAATGACATGGCAGTCTTGAGGCCCCCCTTGACCCATGGTGCTTGGGACTGCGGCTGCCACGCTGGCCAGCTCTTATGGTCATACTGAGGGTACTGATGTCTGCGGGGATGATGGGTGTGAGGGCAGGGAGGAGGACAAGGAAATATGTGGGAACTTTCTCCCCACCCCCACGAGGCTGCCCTCTGACCTACACGTGGGAACATTGGGCTTAAACTACATTTATTGAATTTTGAACTGGATTGGGCCAAGAAAATTACTCGTTAATATATAAAGCACTGCATTTCCCATAATGTGAATGCCAGTGAAAAATGGATTCGTGCTTGCTTCTCTCATAGAGAGAAGCTTGCCTTTAAAGTACTAACGTAAATGTGTCCTTAGGGAGAGAAGGAACGGCAAATTAGATAGAAGCTTGCAGTATGATATGGCAGCCAGGATAGCTCACGCTCAGCTCTGCGCCTGCAGACACGCAGAGCTGAAGCAGGAGCTTGGCAGAGTAGCAGGGGCAACTGGGGCAGCGAGTCTCGATCTCCAGGAAGTCGGGCCCCCAGCCCTCCTTCCTGGACACCTGCTGGGGGTGAGAGAGCTTGCTGCTGTGGGTCACGTGAGGGAGGTTGTCCAATGTGGAGGGAAGGGCATGGTCACGGAGGTATAGATATGGGTTTGAATCCCTCCTGCTCATCTCTGGGCAAGTTACTTACCCTCTCTGAGCCTTAGTTTCCTCAGTGGTGTATGGATGGGGACAAAATACTTGCCATGTGGAGTTCATGTGGGACTTCACTGAGGTACTGCATACAAAGTGTCTGGCATCTAACAATGTTCATTCCCTTTACCTTTAACATTAAACGACAAATTTAACAAAATATGGTAGCACTCTCCAAACAGAAGACCATTTGGAGAGTGCTACCATTCCTTTAACAAAATATGCTCATTTATCCCACATTTGTTGAGTCCTTGTCATGCACAACACGGCCCTTGACCCCAAGGAGCATAGGATGTTCTGGTAGGTGCAACAGTAGTGACATTCAGGGGAGATTATAGAAATACAGAGGAGGTGGAATTAAGCCAATGTGAGGACGTGGGGGAAGTCTGAGAAAGGTGCCAGGAGGACGAGGAGACACCTAAGCAGGAGTAGCTAGGGGAAGGGGCGTTCTGGGCAGAGGGGTGGGCTGGAGGCAAGGCGAGGTAGTAGGAATCGGTGTGGTGTGTTTAGGGCTTCAGTGTGGCCAGAGCATGAGGTGGAGTCAGGGGCAGAAGCAGCTGAGGCCAGCCAGGCCATCAGCCATCAGGCCACGGAAGGTCCATACCAAGCAGGTGGACTTTTCTTTGAGTGGTGAAAGGGAGCTGTTGAAGGTGACCGTGGATCTGGCAGCGTGTGGAGGCTGGCCTGGGGAGGCTGGGGCAGAATGGCTGGTTGGGAGGCTCTTGCTGAGGCCAATGAAGGTGACAGTCACTGAAAGTCAGAAATGGAGTGTTGGAGCTGGGGTGGGGTGGAGGGCAGAGACGAGAGACATGTTTTAGGAAGGAAAATGGGAAGAAAACAGGCCTGAGGAAGGCATCAAAATGGTCTTCAGTTTGGAGAGTGCTATCAACAGACAGAGAATTCGGGAAGAGGAACGTTTGGTGAAGAAATCACTGAGCTAGGTTTCAGACTTGTTGAGTCTGATGGACCTACAGGACTGCTAGCGGGAGATGACCAGTGAGCGCGGGGCCACAGAGAGCAGGATGGCAGATATGCCCTGGCTCTCTGCTAGATGTTCTGGGGCTTCAAGAGCAAGGAAGGCATAGCCTCTGCCCTTGAGGAATTCACGGTCCTGCCAGGAGGCCTCGTTGTCATGAGAACACAGCTCAAAGGGTGATTGACTATGTGTGGTTGGGTCGGAGAAGGTTCAGAGAGCAGGACAGTTTTGAGCTGGACCCTAAAGGATGAGTAGAAATGTACCAGGTGGGGAGCTGAGGTTGGCATGGGGGTTGGGGCTCCCTCACTGGTGAGAAAGTACATAAAGACATAGAGGAGCTGAAACACTGGGTATGATGAAGGTTACGTGGCCTCTTCCAGCTGGACTGGGGGCTGCCCTGGTAGCCAGGGGAGCAGGAGATGAGAGAGGAAAGGAGGTCTAGAGTCAGACTGTGAGGGCGTTCGCAAAGCAGGCTCAGGTTCCTCTGGCATGATCCCAGAGGAAGTGGGATCTAACAGTTTTAGGAATGGCAGACCTGGGTTTTGGACAGATTTCTCTGGCATCAGTGTGGTGCCTAGACTGGAGAGAAGAGATACCGAGGCTGAAAACATGGAAACCAGCCTGGAGACAACTGTAGTGGTCCAGGTAGGAGAATGCGAGGGCGAACGCAAGAGCCACTTCAGAGGGAGAATGTGCAGTGACAACCATTACGCTGGGGGCAGGGGAATGGGGGTGGGCGGGGAAGAGGCAGGGATGCCTGCAAGATCTCTAGCCGGGATGATGGTGTGGTATGATCAACTGTGAAAAGGAATTGTGACAAGAGTAAAATGTGGACAGGTGGGCGTACAGAGAATGAGTTCAGACTTGGAAAGGTTGCGTTTGAGTTGTCTACGGAGATATCAAATAAGCAGCTGGTATGTGGATCTAGAGCTCAGGGGAGAGGTTCAGATTTAAGAGTCACCAGTGTAAATGTGATAGTTGTATCCTTGGGAATGGATTCGATCATTCAAAGAAAATGTGCAGAGTGAAAAGAAAAGAAGACAGAAGATGAAGCAGGGAGAACACCAGCATGGAAAAGGCTGGTGGAGGAGAACATTTGTAGAAAGAGCAGAGTCACAGTGATGAAGGACTCAAAAGAGACTCAGCCTAAAGTAAAGTCCTAAACACTCAGAGAGAAAAACATGCCTCCTTTAGGCTCCTCGGTATTCCCAGTCCCCCTTGAACACAGGATGTATCTCTGTGCTATGTAATTGTTTACTCACTTCCTCATTAGTGCATCAGTGATGTGTCCTGCGTCACTGTTGGCTGAACACTTGGCACAGGGCTGGCACTAGGTGGGGACTCAATGAACGCTTGCCAAATCATTGAGTAAGAGGTCAGTGCTACCAAATGTTGCAGAAAATCAGGTAAAATGAAGAAATGGAGGTAACTAGATGGCACTAGAAACTTGAGCGGTTTCTGTGTGATGGTGGTGGGATGGCTGGACCACTGGGGTGGGGTTGTGGGTAGAAGAGAGAAGCCAGTCTGTACTGTCAAGAACAGGAAGCTCACAGCTAATTCGCATCTGAATTAGACAACAAAGAGAGAAGAGCAATAAATATACTGCAATTAGTAAAACAGAGGGACTGTCTTATGAGTCATGACAAGATTGAAGTTAATACATTGGTCTGAATAATAAACTCACTCATGTCCTTCCCCTCCCGTCGCTGTACTTGTTGTATCCCAGCTTGTCATTTTGTTATTTCGGGTCCTTGACAGAACCAGTGATCATGTCAGTCTGTACTTGTTGCAATATTAATAATTTGTGCTGTATGTTGACATGTGTTGATTGGTAGAGCTGTTTAGTTGGGGAGGGATGATATCTGAGAGGAAGGGGGTATCTTATTATCTGGGTCCCTTTTGGGTACTTGAATCTCTCTTGAATCTTCTAACATTTACCACCATTGGCTTAGCCAACAATGAGTCAGGCCTGTCATCTGCTCTTCCAAACCAGCACCTAGAGTACACCACTGGGGCCTATGTCACAGACCGTATTTGTGCCTGAGAATATTAAGGGCCTCTAGATTTTGAGAGTTACACTGAGGTACAAGTTAAGATGGGATATAAGGACAGAAGGGTCTGGAGTACAGGTGGGGAATATAGTAGTGATGGCTTTTAATATAAGTGGTGGTCCTGGAAGAAATTATTTTTCTGGCAGGATTAGCCCTAGTGCTTAAGCTCCACTCAATCCTCTTGAATTGGTATATTTTAGCAGACAGATATCATAGTGAGGATTGTCCAACTCTCCCAGACAAGTACAGACTCTATCTCAGCATCTAGTAAACCCCAAACACAGGATTTCTTCATAAAACTTCTTTCTCAGCTGCCAAATGCGTTTTCCTCCTCTTTCCATTAAACATCTGGTTTCTGTTCTTGTCAGTGTGGTAACACAAACATGCACACACACATGTTAATCATTAGCAGACCTCAAAGATGCCCCCGGCCCTTATCTTGAATTACACTGTTCCCTTGATGAAGAAACACAAAAGAGAAACATGATCCTGTGCATGCTTCTAGCTGAACTGTTGTTCCTAAGAAATGGAACATCTCAGACCCTCTCCTGGGGATCAGAAGCTCCAGGTTGGAAAGAGAACCCAGTAAACTGGCAGTGACCTCCCATCCATGGGGAAAGGCCAGTTGGGTGGGCAGAGAAGATGGTCAAGTCCCAAAGGTCTAAAAAGCTTTGGAAATGAGATTTGGGTGACTCCTACCCCTTGTCTGATTCTGCCCATTCAACCCCACTGGGTGGCCATAGTGACGTTGGAAGGATAAGGCTGAAGCATTGTACCTTTGATTCTTGCTTCCCTTTTATGTGTGAGCGGCTAACAGCCTGAGGAAGTACACTCTTTAATGTACAATCTACCCGGAAAGATCAATGGCAGCTTAACATGCATTTCTGTCTAATATTCACTTTGGCAGGTCTTTGTCGTAAAAATGCTGGTTTTAATGAAGTGCATTAAAATGAGAAGATTCATGGCTAGCCTGTGTGCTTTTATCACTGTTGGCTCCCCTTGGGCTGTCAGAGCACAAGCCACTCTGTGGGAAGCAGACAGAAGGATGTCATTTTAGGAATCACAAACACAAAAATTCCCCGTTTCTGGAAAGATCCATGTTACATGCATATATTTTAATTTAATTCACTTTAGTTCCATCACATGATGTCTTTCCAAAGATATGTCTTTGGGAGAAAGTTGAGCTATGAGCCAGGAAGTTGTGGGTGATGGGGAGAAGAGTCCTACTATGGGCTATACTGTGTCTCCACAAAACTCATATGTTGAAGTCCTAACCCCCCAGAACTTCAGAATGTGACCATGTTTAGAGATAAGATCTTTAAAGAGGTGATTAAGTTAAAATAAGACTGATATACACCCACTAATCCAATCTGACTAGTGCCCTTATAAGAAGAGGAGGATTAGGGCACACAGAGACATCAGAGGCATATGTGGCGGAGAAAAGACCATGTGAAGCAACAGCAAGAGGATGGCTATCTACAAGCCAGGAGAGAGACCTCAGAGGAAACGAACCCTGCTGGCACTTTGATTTTGGGTGTCCAGCCTCTACACCATGAGAAAATAGATTTCTGCTGTTTAATCTGTGGTATTTTGTTATGGCAGCCCTAGCAAACTAATGTGAGACCCAAAGCTTGAGACTGGAGCAGTGGGTTATGAACTCATTCTTTGGAAGAAGAAAGGCATGATGAGAGGGCAACCCGCAGCCATGTATTCCCTGGAATGAGGTTGATGGGAACATCTGGAAACTTCTGGAAAACAGAGAATGAAGGTGTTGATAGTAGTGGCAGTCTCTGTCTTTGGATGCCTGGGAGGCTACCACTGGTAAGAAAGAATACACTTAGAACATGCGGCATAAGGGGACTGCGCTTACAGCAGCAGGTAAGGAGTTTCATAGATAGGTAGGTAGACAGGTGTTCAACTAATATTTATTGAATGCTGCAGAATGAACTGAGGGGGGCACAGCATGGTTGTTAGAAGCACAGACACTGGGACCTCAGGTCCACCACACACCAGCTATGTGACCCCTCCGTGCTTCAATGTTTCCATCCGTGAAGTGAGAATAACAGCAGTTCCTACCTCATGGGCTGCTGTGAGGACGAAACTAGTTAATATTTTTTATGTGCTTAGAGCGATGCCAGACACATGGAGAGTGTTCTGTCTTTGTTAAGTAAGTGAGTGGTTTGGGCTCAGTGTGAGGAGGTCCATGCAACAGCCACTCCTGTAATAACAGAACAGGATGCTCTGGGGTGGTGAGCTGTTTATCTCCAAGTCATCTGCTGGCTCGGTGTCCCCTGATCCCTCCCCTTCTGTTCTCTGGCGCTGCTTTCCTTTAAGTTCTCACTGACTCATCTAGACTCTCCCCAACCTCTTCTATCAAATCTCCTCGCTCCTAACATCTTCTCCCCCCATTTCCCTTCCACCATTCTGTCAAAGCAAAATTTTTAAAAATCATGGCACATTTCTACCTATATCTGCATATCTCCATTACCTAAGGGCTTGGGGAGGAGGTGCGGGGATGCTGGTGAATTGGTTAAGGAACTGCAGGAAATGATATTCAAGTGCTGAGGATATGCTAGCTTTTCAGGGGTGAGAGGGATAAAATCAAGCTCTTTGGCACAAAAACGGTCTTTTACAATCTGGTCCTTTGTATACTTCTCTGACTTTATTTCCTATTATTTCCTATTACTCAAAAGTTTATGCTAAACCAATGCAGAATACTAGCAGTATTAGGAATACGTGGCTCTGGGTTGATGCTACTGTACCTTGACATACGCTCTGCCCTGTGTACACTCTTGTGCCCTGGAATACCATTTTCCTTCTTCTTCTTCTTTTTTTTTTTAAAATCTGGTGAATTTATATTCATCATCCCAAGTCCAGGTGACATCCTTCAGGAAAGTGCCCCTGATTACTGTCCAAATAGAATTCAGAGCTCCCAAATCATCCTGCTCTTATCTTGGATAAGAAAAGAAAACTTGTTTCTTTCCAGTGCACTTACTATCAATAAATAAATATCAGAAGGAGAATTCAAGAAGTAATTAGGAATTTGAAATCATCTAAGGACTAAATCTGGCATTTCTTCCAGTGTAGCTGGCTGCCCCTCAAAACTTCAACAGTCCTATAATAAAATGGTATTTTAAGAAGCAAGCTAGCTCTGCAGTCAAAGCCGGGGGCGGGAGGGCATTCGAGTCAATGGAGTAAAGAGTAAAGCTCTGTGTTGGTAAAAGAGAGCTGGACAGGAAGACCCCATACAGCCCAAATGGGAGAACCAAAGGAATGTCATGTTGGTTGTCATCCCAAAGGCCATAAATCCATCGACACACCTATGCATGGTCGCCTGCAGTCCTGTTCTCACTCCACTCCATCTTTGGACATCTGACACAACAGGCGAGAATCCTTGGTGACCATATAACTATCTTCCAGATCTTAGAAGCAAGCTAGCACATGCCATGATCATGGGACAGGGAGATCTCAGGAAAACCGGTCTCTATGAGCATCAGTTTGTAAAACCACCCAGAGGACTAAATAGATGATGAATGACAAAAAAGTGCTTTTCTTTTTTTTTGCATCTTTCTTGGAGTATAATTGCTTTACAATGTTGTATTAGTTTCTGCTATACAACAAAGTGAATCAGCTATATGTATACATATATCACCATATCCCCTCCCTCTTTTTTTTGAATTTTATTTTATTCTTTTAAAAATGGCAGGTTATTAGTTATATATTTTATACGTATTAGTGTATATATGTCAACCCCAATCTCCCAATTTATCCCACGACCACCCACCCCGTTTCCCCCCTTGGTGTCCATACATTTTTCCTCTACATCCGTGTCTCTATTTCTGCCTTGCAAACCGGTTCATCTGTACCATTTTTCTAGATTCCACATATATGCATTAATATACGATATTTGTTTTTCTCTTTCTGACTTACTTCACTCTGTATGACAGTCTCTAGGTCCATCGATATCTCAGCAAATGACCCAATTTTGTTCCTTTTTATAGCTGAGTAATATTCCATTGTATATATGTACCACATTTTCTTTACCCATTCCTCTGTCTGTAGATGGGCATTTAGGTTGCTTCCATGACCTGGCTATTGTAAATAGTGCTGCAATGAACATTGGGGTGCATGTGTCTTTTTGAATCATGGTTTTCTCTAGGTATATGCCCAATAGTGGGATTTCTGGGTCGTATGGTAGTTCTATTTTTAGTTTTTTAAGGAACCTCCATACTGTTCTCCATAGTGGCTCTATCAATTTACATTCCCACCCACAGTGCAAGAGGGTTCCCTTTTCTCCACACCCTCTCCAGCATTTATTGTTTATAGATTTTTTGATGATGGCCATTCTGACCACTGTGAGGTGATACCTCATTGTAGTTTTGATTTGCATTTCTCTAATGATTAGTAATGTTGAGCATCCTTTCATGTGTTTGTTGGTAATCTGTATATCTTCTTTGGAAGAAAATGTTTATTTAGATCTTCTACCCATTTTTGGATTGGGTTGTTTCTTTTTTTGACATTGAGCTGCATGAGCTGCTCATATATTTTGGCAATTAATCCTTTGTCAGTTGCTTCATTTGCAAATATTTTCTCCCATTCTAATGGTTGTCTTTTTGTCTTGTTTATTGTTTCCTTTGCTGTGCAAAAGCTTTTAAGTTTCATTAGGTCCCATTTGTTTATTTTTGTTTTTATTTCCATTTCTAGGAGGTAAGTCAAAAAGGATCTTGCTGTGATGTATGTCAAAGAGTGTTCTGCCTGTGTGTTCCTCTAATGGTTTTATAGTGTCTGCTCTTACATTTAGGTCTTTAATCCATTTTGAGTTTATTTTTGTGTGTGGTGTTAGGGAGTGTTCTAATTTCATTCTGTTACATGTAGCTGTCCAGATTTCCCAGCATCACTTATTGAAGAGGCTGTCTTTTCTCCATTGTATACTCTTGCCTCCTTTTTCAAAGATAAGGTGACCATATGTGTGTGGGTTTATCTCTGGGCTTTCTATCCTATTCCATTGATCTATATTTCTGTTTTTGTGCCAGTAACCATACTGTTGTGATTCCTGTAGCTTTGTAGTATAGTCTGAAGTCAGGGAGCCTGATTCCTCCAGCTCCATTTTTCTTTCTCAAGATTGCTTTGGCTATTCAGGGTCTTTTGTGTTTCCATACAAATTGTGAAATTTTTTGTTCTAGTTCTGTGAAAAATGCCATTGGTAGTTTGATAGGGATGGCACTGAACCTGTAGATTGCTTTGGGTCTAATAGTTATTTTCACAATATTGATTCTTCCAATCCAAGAACATGGTATATCTAGCCATCTGTTTGTATCCTCTTTAATTTCTTTCATCAGTGTCTTATAGTTTTCTGCATACAGGTCTTTTGTTTTCTTAGGTAGGTTTATTCCTAGGTATTTTATTCTTTTTGTTGCAATGGTAAATGGAAGTGTTTCCTTAATTTCTCTTTCAGATTTTTCATCATTAGTGTATAGGAATGCAAGAGATTTCTGTGCATTAATTTTGTATCCTGCTACTTTACCAAATTCATTGATTAGCTCTAGTAGTTTTCCGTTAGAAGCTTTAGGGTTCTCTATGTATAGTATCATGTCATCTGCAGACATTGACAGTTCTACTTCTTCTTTTCCAATTTGGATTCCTTTTATTTCTTTTTCTTCTCTGATTGCTGTGGCTAAAACTTCCAAAACTATGTTGAATAATAGTGGTGAGAGGGGGCATCCTTGTCTTGTTCCTGATTTTAGAGGAAATGGTTTCCGTTTTTCACCACTGAGAATGATGTTGGCTGTGGGTTTGTCATATACGGCCTTCATTATGTTGAAGTAAGTTACCTCTGTGCCTCTTACTGGAGATTTTTTATCATAAATGGGTGTTGAATTTTGTCAAAAGCTTTTTTTTCATCTGTTGAGATGATCATATGATTTTTATTCATCAATTTGTTAATATGGTGTATCACATTGATTGATTTGCATGTATTGAAGAATCCTTGCATCCCTGGGATAAATCCCACTTGATCATGAAGTATGATCCTTTTAATGTGTTGTTGGATTCTGTTTGCTAGTATTTTGTTCAGGATTTTTGCATCCATATTCATCAGTGATATTGGTCTGTATTTTTCTTTTTTTGTTGTATCTCTGTCTGGTTTTGGTATCAGGGTGATGGTGGCCTCGTAGAATGAGTTTGGGAGTGTTCCTTTCTCTGCATGTTTTTGTAAGAGTTTGAGAAGGATGGGTGTTAGCTCTTCTCTAAATGTTTGATAGAATTCTCCTGTGAAGCTATCTGGTCCTGGACTTCTGTTTGTTGGAAGATGTTTAGTCCCAGTATCAGTTTCATTACTTGGGATTGGTCTGTTCATATTTTCTATTTCTTCCTGGTTCAGTCTTGAAAGGTTATACCTTTCTAAGAATTGGTCCATTGCTTCCAGGTTGTCCATTTTATTGGCATAGAGTTGCTTGTAGTAGTCTCTTATGATGCTTTGTATTTTTGTGGTGTCCGTTGTAACTTCCCCTGTTTGATTTCTAATTTTATTGATTTGAGTCCTCTTCCTCTTTTTCTTGATGAGTCTGGCTAAAGGTTTATAAATTTTGTTTATCTTCTCAAAGAACCAGATTTTACTTTTCTTGATCTTTGCTATTGTTTTCTTTGTTTCTATTTCATTTATTTCTGCCCTGATCTTTATAATTTCTTTCCTTCTACTAACTTTGGGGTTTTTTTGTTCTTCTTTCTCTAGTTCCTTTAGGTGTAAGGTTAGATTGTTTATTTGAGATTTTTCTTGCTTCTTGAAGTAGGATTGTATTGCTATAAACTTTCCTCTTAGAACTGCTTTTGCTGCATCCCATAGGTTTTGGATCGTTGTGTTTTCATTGCCATTTGTCTCTAGGCATTTTACAAAATTTCTTCAGTGATCTCTTAGTTATTTAGTAACGTATTGTTTAGCCTCCATGTGTTTGTGTTTTTTACGTTTTTTCCCTATAATTGATTTCTAATCTCATAGCATTGCTGTCAGAAAAGATGCTTGATATGATTTCAATTTTCTTAAATTTACTGAGGCTTGATTTGTGACCCAAGATGTGATCCGTCCTGGAGAATGTCCCGTGTGCACTTGAGAAAAAGTGTAATCTGCTGTTTTTGGAGGGGATGTCCTATAAATATCAATTAAATCTATCTGGTCTATTGTGTCTTTTTTTTTTTTTTTTTTTTTTTTTTTTTTTTTGCGTTACGCGGGCCTCTCACTGTTGTGGCCTCTCCCATTGTGGAGCACAGGCTCCGGACGTGCAGGCTCAGTGGCCATGGCTCATGGGCCCAGCCGCTCCGCGGCATGTGGGATCTTCCCAGAACGGGGCACAAACCCGTGTCCCCTGCATCGGCAGGTGGACTCTCAACCACTGCGCCACCAGGGAAGCCCTATTGTGTCATTTAAAGCTTGTGTTTCCTCATTAATTTTCTGTCTGGATGATCTGTTTACTGGTGTAAGTGAGGAGTTAAATTCCCCTACTATTATTATGTTACTGTTGAGTTCCTCTTTTATAGCTGTTAGCAGTTGCCTTATGTATTGAGGTGCTCCTATGTTGGGTGCATATATATTCATAATTGTTATATATTATTCTTGGATTGATCTCTTGATCATTACATAGTGTCCTTCCTTGTCTCTTGTAACATTCTTTATTTTAAAGTATTTTATCTGATATGAATATTGCTACTCCAGCTTTCTTTTGATTTCCATTTGCATGGAATATTTTTTTCCATCCCCTCACTTTCAGTCTGTATGTGTCCCTAGGTCTGAAGTGGGTCTCTTGTAGATAGCATATGTATGGGTCTTGTTTTTGTATCCATTCAGCAAGCCTGTGTCTTTTGGTTGGAGCATTTAATCCATTCACATTTAAGGTAATTATCGCTATGTATGTTCCTACTACCATTTTCTTAATTTTAGGGGGTTTGATTTTGTAGGTATTTTTCTTCTCTTGTGTTTCCCACTTAGAGAAGTTCCTTTAGCATTTGCTGTAGAGCTGGTTTGGTGGTGCTGAATTCTCTTAGCTTTTGCTTGTCTGTAAAGCTTTTGATTTCTCCGTCAAATCTGAATGAAATCCTTGTTGGGTGGAGTAATCTTGGTTGTTGGTTTTTCCCATCCATCACTTTAAATATACCATGCCATTCCCTTCTGGCTTATAGAGTTTCTGCTGAAATCAGCTGTTAACCTTTTGTGAGTTCCCTTGCATGTTATTTGTCCTTTTTCCCTTGTTGCTTTCAAAACTTTTTCTTTGTCTTTAATTTTTGTCAAGTTGATTACTAGGTGTCTCAGCTTGTTTCTTCTTGGGTTTATTTTGCCTGGGACTCTCTGCACTTCCTGGACTTGGGTGGCTATTTCCTTTCCCATGTTAGGGAAGTTTTCAACTATAATCTCTTCAAATATTTTCTCAGGTCCTTTCTCTCTCTTCTCCTTCTGGACCCCCTATAATGTGAATGTTGTTGTATTTAATGTTGTCCCAGAGGTCTCTTAGGCTGTCTTCATTTCTTTTCATTCTTTTTTCTTTATTCTGTTTCATGGCAGTGAATTCCACCATTCTGTCTTCCAGGTCACTTATCTGTTCTTTTGCCTCAGTTATTCTGCTATTTATTCCTTCTAGTGTATTTTTCATTTCAGTTATTGTATTGTTCATCTCTGTTTGTTTGTTCTTTAATTCTTCTAGGTGTTTGTTCTTTAATTCTTCTAGGTCATTGTTGAACATTTCTTGCATCTTCTCGATCTTTGCCTCCATTCTTTTTCCAAGGTCCTGGATCATCTTCACTATCATTATTCTGAATTCTTTTTCTGGAAGGTTGCCTATCTCCACTTCATTTCGTTGTTTTTTTGGGTTTTTATCTTGTTTCTTTATCTGGTGCATAGTCCTTTGCCTTTTCATTTTGTCTATCTTTCTGTGAATGTGGTTTTCGTTCCACAGGCTGCAGAATTGTAGTTCTTCTTGCTTCTGCTGTCTGCCCTCTGGTAGATGAGGCTGTCTAAGAGGCTTGTGCAAGCTTCCTCATGGCAGGGACTGGTGGTGCCTAGAGTTGGGTGTTGCTCTGGTGGGCAGAGCTCAGTAAAACTTTAATCTGCTTGTCTGCTGATGGCTAGGGCTGGGTTCCCTCACTGTTGGTTGTTTAGCCTGAGGTAACCTAGCACTGGAGACTACAGGCTCTTTGATGGGGCTAATGGCTGACTCTGGGAAGGCTCATGCCAAGGACTATTTCCCAGAACTTCTGCTGCCAGTGTCCTTGTCCTCATGGTGAGACACAGCCACCCCCTGCCTCTGCAGGAGACCCTCCAACACTAGCAGGTAGGTCTGGTTCAGTCTCCTCTGGGGTCACTGCTTCTTCCCCTGGGTCCTGATGCATACTACTTTGTGTGTGCCTTCCAAGAGTAGTGTCTCTGTTTCTCCCAGTCCTTTCGAAGTCCTGCAATCAAATAGCCTTCAAAGTCTGATTCTCTGGGAATTCCTCCTCCCGTTGCTGGACCCCCAGATTGGGAAGCCTGACATGGGGCTCAGAACCTTCACTCCAGTGGAGGGACTTCTGTGGTATAAGTGTTCTCCAGTTTGTGAGTCACCCACCTGGCAGTTAATGGGATTTGACTTTTTTGTGATTGCACCCATCCTACCATCTCACTGTGGCTTCTCCTTTGTCTTTGGGGTATCTTTTTTGGTGAGTTCCAGGGTCTTCCTGTCAATGGTTGTTTAGCAGTTGGTTATGATTCCGATGTTCTTGCAACAGGAAGTGAGCTCACCTCCTCAAAAGTGCTTTTCTAACTCAGATCACTGTACAGATTTGGTTTTGCTTTGGGCAGAATTGCTTGATAGTTGGCTTGGGTGTTCCTCACTCCGTGGATCACCTGATTGATCCACAGACCCCCTGCCTCAAGGCCTGCCTCTGAAGTGTGCCCCCTGAGCCTCCCCTCTTTGGAGGCAGCTGAAACAATTCACACTCCACACTCCCTCCCTAGTCCCCCAAAGTCACACCTTCCAAGCAAAAAACTAGCGGTCTCTACGCAACAATCCCTTCTGTGCTTGCTGGAAAGTGGATTAATTTATCTGCTAAGTAATTTTTGCAAAAGCATTAGCAGGTAATAGCAGCTTGGTGTGCAGCTCTGTAAAGTGATAGAGGCATATCACCTGATATTCTCCTTGAACCCCAAATGGTGACCCTTTGGGGAGTTTGAACTCCATGGAAGCTCAGGATGGGTGTTGGGGGAAGCAAACGCAGGGCTGTTGGTCTTTCCAGACTCATCACAGCACCAGGGAGGCATCTGCTATGTAAGCCTATGAATAAACTGCCCGATCCCATAATGGGATTACCGCTCCTTCCCCTAACCACATTTCAAGGAGAGTGTAATGGAAAGGTAGGCCTGCATAGGAAAGGAGAGCCAAAAGAATTGACTCTTAAGTGTGTCTGTATTTTGGTAATATGCTAGCAAAATATAAGTGAAAAAAAATCTGCGGGCTTCCCTGGTGGCGCAGTGGTTGAGAGTCTGCCTGCCGATGCAGGGGACACGGGTTCGTGCCCCGGTCTGGGAGGATCCCGCATGCCGCGGAGCGGCTGGGCCCGTGAGCCATGGCCGCTGGGCCTGCGCGTCCGGGGCCTGTCCTCCGCAACGGGAGGGGACACAGCAGTGAGAGGCCCGCGTAACGCATAAAAAAAAAAAAAAAAAAAAAAAAAAAAAAAAAAAAAATCTGCAAGGATAAATGAGATAATAATAACCACGGATCATTTTTAGTTCCTGGGAAGAAAAACACCATATAGATTTGAGGTGTTATTATTATGCATATAATATATATAGATGTTGTATATTTATTCACAGCAAAGCTCACATATGTCATTCCCACTAATAACATTTTCTTTTCTAGCTCTGGCATAAAAGGAGATATGCCATTTTCATATGTTCTACACATACTCAGAGGAACCTGCTTAGAATATTTTTGCTGATGAAATTTTCTGGGTTGTAACATTTATCTTTTTGAAGAGCTCAATTTCTATCACCCCACGCAGAGGGTTGTGCTTTTACCTCTCATTGTGATGCCATCTACATGGGGATTTTTGTGTCAACCGCTTATCTCAGGCATTAACCAATTTCTTGTCTGTTTGTATTGTTTTTAAAGTGCCGGACATACACAGTGCTTTGCCGATGCATGCGTGGGGTCCCGGCTCCCTGCCCTGTGGCAAGCAGCATCTAATGAAAAGAGACAAGCCCAACATACTGGAAACCATACAAATTCAAGACCTGGAAAGATGCTGCTGGCTTGAGAATTGGAAAAGGCCAGTCAGGGCTTAGAGGATCTGAAGAAAGAGAGAGAAGTATTTGGAGGAAACTTAGGTGCAGGATGTAGTAACTGAGGCACACACATACAGCACACACAGTGAGTTCTTACACAAACACTAAAAGGTTGGAAAGAACCTTTAGAAGTTATCCGTCCCTTCCATGTCCCCTTGTGTTTCTCTCCCTCCTCCTGTGCATCCCTTGGTCTTGACCATCCCCAGTGGTGGGGGTGGGCCATTTAAATGCCGATCTTTGCAGAGCAAGTGTTTAATCTCCAGCTGGCTTCCTCTGCCACCCCGCATGCTTCTTGGTGGCCTGCTCCCTCTGCTGTCACTTGCAGGGTGCTCAAAGAATGCAAATTCACTAGAGTATTAGTGATAGCAAGTCATAATAGAGAAATTAAATGTGCTGCAAACAGAGGGGCACAACTTTCATTCTCACGCTAAAAATAAACCATTTGGGGTTATGTGTAATTGCTCTCTTGGCTTTTTCACTTCATCGGCAATTCTCTTTAGAGTGGATGATTGGAAACTTCCAGTTTAATTTATACACACAGTCCTACCCAGCTTCGGGTGAGAAAACTTGCACCAACTTTCAAGAAGTGTGCATACTTGGTTCACATGGAGCGACGTGAGTATGAGTGGAAGAGAAGAAGAGAAAGAGGGGGGAATGGAGCAGGCGGGACTCAGTCGTGTGAATTTAGAAAGAAAGCAGAGTGCAACAGAGAGCAGAAATAGGGTCCAATGCAAACACTGATTTGTAGTCTGACCTTGCACAAGTCACTTAATCTCTCTGTGCTTGTTTCTCCATCTGCTTATGCACTTTGTAAACATTAGATTACCTTTCTGGTGTGGCTCAAGAGGTAGAGTAAAGCCAACCCTGGGGTTCATCTTGGTGACTGTGAATTAATTCTATCCAGACCAGCATCCGTTGGGGACACCTGTCCACCCTCCATTAAAAAAATAAAAGAAAACAAAAAAACAACCCACTATGTGCACTTTCCTTCAAGCAGCCGCCAGGGTGGATGACTTAAGAGAGGATGGAAGGAGATCAACACCCAGCTCAAAGTACCCTCCCCACACCCCTCCCCCACCCCTGTGGAAAAGGACATCAAAGGACTTTGCTGGTATAGGGTTATGTGGCTGCCTCCCTGTAGTAGGACTTTCTCTTGTTTCTCCAGGAATTGTGCTTAAGCCATCAGTATCATCTTGTTAAATTCTCCTTATGACCATTGGCAATTAGGCCACTGGGGCTCGTACTCTACAAATGCAGACATTGAAAGGAAATAGGACTCTATACTATGATTACAGGCTGGTAAATCTTGGGGCATATGGGATATATTAACCTTGTACTTTGAGCATTTATCTTGTGCCAAGCCTTTTATGAATATTATTTCATCTTAATTGTAGCTTGACACTATGATCCCCATTTGACAGGTGAGAAAATTAAGGTTCAGAAAAGTTATAAAAAAATAGAAAACTTGTTCAAGATTACACACAAAGTAGAGCTGGGGTTCAAACTCTAGACAATCAACCACTGGTAGGAGTTCACCCCATGTTGACTCTCTGATTTCCCAACTGGCTGCCCAACTGCCCCTGTTTGCAATAGAAATGACACCTTCTCCACTGATGGTACAGTGATCCCTCTGTATCCTTGGGGAATTGGTTCCAGGGCACCCTTGGGTTCAGAACCCACAGATATGGAGGGCTGACTGGATAACTCTTTGGTTTTCTTGAAGAACTCGGGGCAACTATTTTCCTAGCACTGGACTGGAATACATTCAGAAGGCCCCTCCCAGGGATACCCCCTTAAGAGGTTTCCCCACAACTAACAAGTCAGTACCCCCGGGAGGAGCCCATCTTGCTTCAATCTCTTCTGTGTTAGGCGATAAGGCCACTCAAGTGGGGATTCTTTAAGTGAGTAGAGTGGTCTTCATCTTCTCCTTAAAACTTTTAATCCTGGTGATCTGGTACCTCAACCTCAGCCCACAATTTCTCTAAGCTTTCTGTGGCCCCATCGGCTCCTGTTGTACACGGATCTGTTGGTTGGACTTGGCAGCCGGAGTCCTGAGGTTGGTATTCAGTTTCGCCCCACATACCACCCTCAATGCCAGGCTAAAATAACAGCACAGCTTAGCTACTGTCTGCTTACTCTGAGCCACAAGCCCTGGATCTGAGACGTGGATTTTAAAGGACCTCAGGGAGTCCCTCTGTTATGCTTTGTGGCTGGTCGGTTCCTTTGAAAACCCTCCCAGCTGCTGTGGGTAGCTGCATTTTCCCGTTACTTCGGAGCCAAGTTAATGAGGCATGCTAATTTTGGAAGATGCATAACCATGGACAAATCTACTTCAAATCTCCATGAATAGGATTCTGGTGAGATTCTAGAGAAAAGGTTAAGGCCTTTGATACCTCCAGGAAGTAGCTCCTGCGTTCATGTTCCTCAGAAAGGCCAGTGACAAGTGGTAACACTAGCCAAGTAGGAGAAGGGGCAGAGGGAGGAGAGGCCAGCACTGGCCACAGGGACCTGTCTGTGCATGTGTGCTAAGTTCTGGTAGAGTCTCCACGAAGTCTTTCCCTCAGCCTCCTCACAGCAGCCTCAGGACAGACAGAGCTCTAGGACTCCTTCTGTAGGTCTCTGGGCTGATCCTCGGCCCCCCTCTCCAGCTGCAAGATCAGTTGCTGAGACGCGCCCCGGGGCTGTGCTCATTGAAGGAGCTCTGTCCAGAGAAGGTGATGGGCAGAGGGAAGCGCTGGACTTACTCAAAACTCTGAGCAGTAATTTGTCCCTACTGCCTCCACAGCCTCCTTCCTCTTCCCCTCTAGTCATGATGATGAATGTTTACTGAACACTTACTCAGTGCTTGGCACTGTGCTAAGAACTTTACATGACATATAACTTCATTCCCACAATGCTATATGAGGAATTGGGAGGGAGGTTTAGAGAGCTTAAGAAGCTCACCTGAATTCCAATGCTAGTAAATAAGAGAAGCCGGATTTGAACTGAGAACTCTTCCTCCAAAGGCAGTTATACTGCTTTTCTCTGACCTCCCTCTTTTCTCCAGGTGCCTAATGTCCTCAATTCTCTTTTTCTAGCCCTTTGGATCTCATTTCACTACTCTTTCTAGGGGCATATATTAGACCACATCTTATCCTTCTATTAATCCATGCTTACATTCTGTATTTTTTCACCCCAAGGATGCTTCTTTCTGATAGAATAAACTAATTTCTGCTAAAGTGTTAAGGACTACCAAGGAGTAATATATTATCTTAAACTGAAAACCCTCTGCATTGTCACAGAGGACTATGATGCCTAAATACCAAGGAGAGAGAAATTTGCAAATCTCAGGCTTTACGTCTGGACCAGTGAGAGAGAAAATTTGAGGTTGGGGAAAGGGGAAGGAGGCACTCATTCTTGCACCCGTTGAATCACATTATCTTACTAGCTTGACACATAGTAAACGTTCAATAAATGTTTACTGAAAAATAACTGCATGAATGAATGAGTGAACAAACGAATGAATGAATATTAAAATATTAAAACATCTAGACAAGATTTAAGTATGTGGTAATACTATGTCTGGACAGTAGAGGCCGCTGTTAACATTTTCCAACATCTGTGCTGGTACTAATCATTGAAAGGAAAGCCTGGGGCATGGAAAATTCTGTTAATCCTAAAGGTTTATTGATTCTGGGGATAAAAATCTGAGAAGAATTTTTCAATGTGATCCCTTCCTTCATTAAGCCCTTCATCAGAGGTACAAACAAGGAATTCAGGTACAAACAAGGGATTGTTCTGTTTCTTGGAGAGAAGGTAAGACCCTTCCCCACCTCCAGGATGACCAATGCCATGGGGGTGTCCACCTGAGACACAGCCCCGCTAGGATGATCAGAGCAAACACCTACCTTATCAGACTTTGCTCTTGTGGGTGACTCTGGGGAAGAGGATGATGGTCGGGGTATGGACCATTGGCTAAACGCTGGTTTCTGCTTTTTGGTATATCTTTCTGATTGGAGCACTACCAGAAGGCAATTGTCCAGATAACGCCCTAATTCAAACCTTCACTCTGGAAACCCAGATAGGAGCCTGAGAATCTAGGTGGACCCAGAACTTTTCTCTAGGAACAGGCATAGTCTTCTGCACAGAAAGCCTTGTCCCAATGTGTTGTGCTGGGAATGGTGGTTGGCGTTCCTCTGTACCAGAGCTATTTGAATAATGCCCAGGGGTTACATCCTCCGTGAGGCCTCCCTGATACGCTCTGCCCCCCATGCACAGCGCTGCCCCAGATGTCATCACATTATGTACCAACATCCAATGATCAGTTCACTGTCATTTTCTGGGTATGTCCCTGTGAATTCTTCAAAGGCAGAGGCAGTTTTCTTTTCTTTCATCTTTAGATTCTAAAAGAATGAAGTCCACTAGGCCGCATGTGCTGATGCAAATCAGCTACTAGGATGACCAAATTAGCCAGACCTACTGTTGTGTTATTTATGTCACGTGGATACAGGAAGGGGGAGGAAATGGAAACAGCTCTTCCCGACTTTGCCTTTGTGGCCCTAACTATGATAACTGCAAGGGATAAAACTTTTCTTGCTGAACAGAATGAACCAGAGTTAATTTTATCCGTGTTTACTTTCAGTTCTGCACGCGCAACAGGAGACCCTTAATGACCATCCAACTTGTGTCTTATTAAATTTAAAAACATAAAATGAATTGCATGAACCATAAGCTTATATGCTACCATAGGCTAATGAGGAAAACACTGATTAAAGTTTACTCAGCGAAGAACAGTAACACTCTGTACCCCGAGCATATCAAAATAAATGTACACCGAGAGGATACACTAGAAGGGAAATATCTAGCCCGGTGCTTTATATGAATGAATTAACCAGCTAGGAACAATGCAATAAACGGAGAAGTTAAGATCCTTCTGTTCTCTTCATGATTGATTATAGGAGCCAAATCCACTGAAACTTCTCTAGGATTCTGTAAGATGGGAAGCTAGCATCAACAGCTGAAATTCAACCCTGCCACTTTCCCTGGGCCATGTTGGTGCCCTAAAACAAGATCTCACCAGATGGAGACCTCATCTAATGGTCTCCCATGGGGAAGCCTACAGTTCTGTTTTGAAGATCAAAATCTGTCTTGTTTCAACTGGGAGGAAAGGTTGATCAGTCATTCCAAAGTGAATTAGAGGTTGCCTGCAACTCAACTCACTGGGGGCTCATTTCGAGTCAGCTCCCCAAGCACTTATTCAACACTTTGAGTAAGTAAAGAGCTATGCCAGGCACCAGTGGTAAACATGAATGAACAGGCTACCTCCCCTGCCTTATGGTCTACTGGAGGAGGCAGACAAGTCGAGAGATGATTAAAACATTGGGTGTGGTAACTGCCCTGAGAGAATTGCAGTGTGAGCCTAGGGGAGGGGACACCTGGTCACACTGCTTGGAGAGGGACGTTAGAGGGAGAGGGCTCTTTAAGAGGAGGTGGAACCTGGGCTGAGTCTTGGGATGAGTTCAATGTGTAGGCCGAGCACTGTAAGGATGGGATTGGCCAGGTACAGGGAATAAACCCCAGTAAAAGGAGGCTTATCTGTAAAAGAATGAAGGCCCATTCATGCACATTCAAGTACTTCAGTGTGGTTAGAACACAGTGGGAAGAAGGGAGAATGGATAAGGTGGATGGAGGGTAAACACAGCTCAGATGGAGGAAGGCCTGGATGCTAGGAGTTTGGATTTGATCCTGAAGGGAATAGTGAGCCACTGGAGGATTTCCTGACATACAGCAAAGGAGGCTGCTATTGGATTTGATCCTCTGTACTCAGGTTAGAGATGAGTTGTCAGAATGTTGGAGTTTGAAGGAGACACAACCAAACCCCAGAGGCAGCTGGATGCAAGAGGCTGGAAACCAGGAGATTGAGCCTCCATTTCAGGCTCTGTCACTGAACTCCTCTGAAGCCGGAGGCTCTTGGTGGCCAGCCTCCAGGCCTGCAATTACCCTGCCTGGTCTACACGGCTGTCAGGGCTCTCTTCTGCAGGCTCCCACGGCCCCTGCACCATCGTAACTCTCATCCCACGGGGCTGCCCTTGCCAGGTCACTTGTCCACATGCCCCCACGGACTGTGAGCTCCTTAAGGGCAACGACCTTGATTGTTCTGTTCAACGTGGTGTCCCTGGTGCCTAGCATGAAGCGAGGCACATAGAAGATGCTCAACAAATACTTGTTCAATGTCCAAATGAGTGAATGAATGCACAGATGGATGGATGAAAGGTCACAAACTCTCTGAGCCTTTATTTACTGTATATACTTATCAGTAAAAAGAAAACCATCTCGAGGGAATTCCCTGGTGGCCTGGAGGTTAAGACTCCCCACTTTCACTGCAGAGGGCCTGGGTTCAATCCTGGTTGGGGAACTAAGATCCCTCAAGCTGTGTGGCCCGGCCAAAAAAAAAAGAAAACCATCTCTGTGCTCCTTTCTAATTATGAAACTCTTCCTTCTAACCATCTCTAATCTCTGAATGCATTGCTTTCCCTCTCTCCCACATCATTCTACCTTCTTCTTCTCTGCTTCCTAGACGCCCACTCTTGCCAGTTTCCCTTCTAGGATTCCTGCCTCGAGGTGCGCATTGTGTTCTTATGTTCCGTGCTCAGGTGTGGTGCTCCAGTTCTTCACTTGACCTTGACTTCTCTATTTGATCCATCCCCTCCCCTCTCCTCTCCACTCTCTCCCTTTGCAGCTCACGTTCCCCTTGCCCACGTCTTGCTTCCTGGCTCTCCTAGTTTTCTCTCTCTCTCTCTGACTCTTCCCACATTTCTCCCCATGGAGTCCTCCTCCCCTTCCCCAATTGTTCTTGTCCTCATAAAATTTCTACTAACCTAATTTCCTGTTTGGTTTTTGCTTCTGGCACTTGGTTCTAACTGACCTCCAGACTCTTTTCTCCATCTATTCTGAATAGAACAAATTGGTGATGATAATGGCACAGATGCTGTTTCAGCAAAGAAAGGAATAAAGAAGGAGAGGATGTCTTTGAAGGGACTGGCAGGTCGGCTGTGGAAGGAAGGAGGGACACCACTGAGTTCATCAAAGGACACCACCCTGTCCTTTGATGGAGCTTCAGAGAATTTGCGAGCGTATGATGAGCATCTGGAACTGTTCCTTCCAGAAAATAATATATCAGAAGTCAGAAAAATAATTATGTTTCCCTCAATGATCCCAGCAAAGATGTTTGCTCTCCTAAAGGACCTCAAGGCACTCATAAAACTAGGAAAACTGAGTTAAGTGTTTTTTATTAAACCATTAAGAGATTTTATTCATCCAACATAAATGTCTTCACTGAAGGATACAGAGTTTGATAGTATAGAAAATACACAGATGAAAACTTGTCTGAATAAATTAGACTGATGCATTTGGCATTTAGGGCTCCGAGTGACTGATTCCCTTCTTCAGCCCCAACCTGCCAACCAAAGAAATATTCTCTAATGCTGGACTCACTGAGTCCAAGGGGAGTGGGGTGGGAAGCAGGCATGAGAGATCTTGACAGCACTGGAAGTTTCCCAAACCGTAAATGGCTTTGCGGACTAAGGTGGAGGTAGCAAGGAATCCATTTTCTTTTCTCCATAGCCAAGGACTCCCAGATCCCTGTGGTCTCATCCACTTCGCCAGCCTCAGGGAGGCTGAGTGACAGACCAAGGAGACCAGAACATTGGCAATGAGGAAGGGCAGGCAGAAATGCAAAACTCACATCCAATTTCAGGGCACTCAAATCTCTGGTCGCCATGAAATACACGAGGGTGTAGACTCAGAGAAGACATATTTAAAGATACTTATACCCAGCTTTCCTGTCACACCTGCCAGATCCTTTGTAATCCTAGAACAGATCCTTCTGGGGACATCACAACTCTTCCCTTAGCTCTTTGCCCACTTTTCCAAAATGGAAAAAGTACTGGCTCTGAGAATCTTCTGTGCCAAGGGATTTAGTATAATAATGTTTATTTATAAAGAATAAAACTGAGCCAGGGGCTTCCCTGGTGGCGCAGTGGTTGAGAGTCCGCCTGCCAATGCAGGGGACACGGGTTCGTGCCCCAGTCCGGGAAGATCCCACATGCCGCGGAGCGGCTGGGCCCGTGGGCCATGGCCTCTGAGCCTGCGCGTCCGGAGCCTGTGCTCTGCAACGGGAGAGACCACAACGGTGAGAGGCCCGGGTACTGCAAAAAAAAAATACTGAGCCAGGCACTGTGAGCTTGCAATGACTCAGACTTAATAATATTAATAGCTAACGTTTATTGGGTATTTACCATGTGCCAGACACCATGACAAGCATTTCACATACAATTTCTTATTTTGTCCTCACAATGGCTCTAGAAGGACCATGCTGTCATTCCCATCCTTCTGATGAGTTATCCAGGTTTCATAAGGCGACTTAACCTACCCAAGGTCACTCGAAGGCACACCCATTTGAAGATCTTCCCAGCATCCTTTTCCTTGTGGAAGTGACTAGCTTCCTCCTGGGAACTGCTCTTTCTCTTGCCCTCCATCCTACCCATGTGGCTACTGAGGGAGCTGCCATGGTTTCTTGTGACTCTCCCCACTGCCGATCATACCCTCCCCAAGGCATTTTCAAATCTGGGAAGAGCAAGCACGACCAGTCTGAAGTTCTAATGTGTGATGGTATCCACACTTCCTGGCACAGGACCTGGGGGAGCAAGCAGAGAGTCGCTGCTAGGAGAGAGTTGGGAATGACGCACAGGCTCCCAGAGCACACTGACAGCCTTTAAGTCCTTGGCATCAATTGCTCCCGAGGCCCAATTCCTGTTCTTGGGTTCCACCGGCCACCCCAGGGTGCTTATAATAAAGACTCTCCTTTGCTTTAGCTACTTCACATTGGTCTCAGGAAAGCAGTGCAGTGTAGTGGACACATGCGTGGGCTTTGGAGTCGGACAGCCTAAGCATAACCCCAAATCCATTCATTTCTGGTTGTGTGATCTCGAGAAAGTTGCTCACTGCCTCGTGCCTCAACTTCATCTGAAAAATGGGGATAATAATAGTACCTACTGCTGAAGGTTTTCTGATGATTATAATGCAGATAAAGTACTTAGCACTGAGCCTGGTATGGGATGATCTTCAAAAAAAAAAAAAAAAAATAGTGATCTTTATTTTAAATACAAATTTTAATTGTGACTTTAGTTATTGTCATTAACATTATTTCTCCCGATCATTGTAGAATCACAGGTTCTAGTTAAGGTTTTCTGATGGCACTTGGGATTTCGAGCTGACCAGACAAATTTCTACAAATTTCCAGAAATGCTCCTTGTGGAAAGGGTGGAGTTGGGTGTGTGGACGGCTGTAAATAGTCCCATGAGGGCCTTGTGTGAGGGCATTTAGCTGGTGCTTTTCTGCAGCCCTGGGGGTGGTTCCAAAAAGAAGAGCTAATAATACCTTCAGGAGACTTCTGTGCACAGACCACCATTCTGTGCAAACTGTGAGGTGGGGGTGAGGAAAGCAGAGAGTCAGATTGATTTTTAAAAGGCTGAACTTCCAGGCTGTTTTAAGAAGCAGCCAGCAAATGAGAGATCTATAAACTCTGGGAACATGCAGTGCATCTCTGTGAGTGGTGCTGGGAGATGGATTAGGCATTGAGGAGTACTTTGCAGAACAAAGAAGTATTCATATGATGTCAGAATTTGAAAATTCCCAGAAGAGTTTTTTATGGGCAAAGTTGGGTGGGGAGAGAAGGGTGGAGAATGAAATTAAATTTCTTAAATGGATCACCGCTGAGGATTAAATGCTGGTTGGAAGAAAGTGCTAGAAGCCAGATGTGATTTGGGAATGCAGTGAGGGGCAGTGGAGGGCAAGAGATTCAATACAATCCTGTCTGGTTTTTCTGCTGGACTGGGAAATTGGTTTAAGGGGAGCTGGGCAGGGTATCCTCAGAGACCCTGGAAAGTTGGGCAGATTTGTTACTGGGTCCAGCTTCAAATGCTTCCCAGGCAACTCTCTCCAAGAGAGTCACTTGGGTGAGCGCACTGATTATTGATCCCCAGCTGCCACCAAAGCTTTAGCACGGTCCAGTGCACATGCCACTCAAGCAAATACGAGAAGATGAAACTCCCAGAATTCTCCTGCTATCACAAAAAGCTGGCAGATTACACGAGGGATGGGAAATGAGAAGGAAATGTTATTTGCTGGCCCCAGAAGAGTGGATGGGGCAAGGTTTGTGGGGTGGGTGGGGAGGGAAGGGTGCCTGCTCTCTAAGGAAAGGCCAAAAAAGGATGGAAATCTGGGGGTAAAGGAACAGGAATCTGAGCACAAAAGAATGTTGAGAGTTGATGGGATTTGAACCTGCAAGTGAATTTAAAGTCTACCAGGAATCGTAAGATAAAAGTCACCCAATGTAGTACTGAACGTATTACAGCCCTAGAACTTCAGCTCCCTGAGGACCTTATTCATTTATTTGTTGGCATCTTCACACACACTTTATTTTTTTATTTATTTTTTCATTGACTATATTCCCTGTGCTGTACATTACATCCCGGTAACTTATTTATTTTATAACTGGAAGTTTGTACATCTTAATCCCCTTCACCTATTTCACTCAATCCCCTATCCCCCTTCCCCTCTGGCAAACACCCATTTGTCAGGAATGAGACTTTGCATATGTGAATTTTCTATGCAATTATATTATTCCTTTGAGTACTGATACTTTTTTTAATGGTATTCACACACATTTTAGATTCCTGTCAACACTATGAGGGTGAAGGGAGGTGATAGGATTATCCTCAATATATGGACAAGTGGAGCCATCCCAGAAAAGTTGAGTGACCCAGGGTTACCCAAGATAAGCCAGAAACAGCCCAGACTCTCCTGAATTCCAACCCAAAGTCCTTCCCTTCCACCTTCCTCACAAAGGCCAGGTCCACTTCTGAGTAATTCATGTGGTTCCCAGGGACTCTGCCATCCCACACAAAGGATGCCTATTGCACCCCACAGGTGGAGGTCAGATGGGGTCATAGCTGCCATCCTTGCTGGGGAAAAGCTGGGGATTTCTATTCTCCTTCAGAGTTTGTGCAGAATGTGCTTGTCCCAACTTCATGTAAATCATGGTTGCTGAGCCAAGCTGAAGTGTTGGCATTTGTTTAGGAGGGGCTAAGATGGGAGTAGAGATGGTGCCTTCTTGGGGAGACCATGTAACCTCATTCCCTGCCCTGTAGTTGCATCATCCTGGGAGACCCGGATGCATGGAAGCTCAGGGTTACTTGTTAATTATTTGATGTTGTGAACATTCATAAAGGACCGCTGATCATGGGCTAAGTGGCCGCTGTGCTTGATTATGTTTAGTTTTTAATAACACTTACCATTCAGAGTCTGATCATTTTATTTGTCTAAGAACTTTACATAGGGCTCTTTTTTTCAAAAAGTTGAAATCATACATATATTCATATATATACATTTCTAACTTCAACCAAAAGAACTATACATTTTCAATCCTCAATATGAGTTTCTTATAAACATAATACATTCAAATATTAATTTATTTCCTATTCTTTTCATGATATCATTCTAGAATTTCATCTCCTGACTCTGCACCTACTTACCAGTGAGGGAGACTGAACTATGATGATTTACTCCTTTTCACAAATGAGAAAGCAGAACCCCAGAGTGGTAAAGTAATTGCTTCAGGATCATACAGGTTAGTGGACCTACCCAGACCTCTTGAGTTTAAATAATACACTTTCTACCATGGCGTAAACATAGATGTAATTCTGTGTAAATGTCCAGGTCCAGATTTTAAACCATAAACTTTTTGATAGTTGGTTCCATGAGTTATTTAAAAGTTGCATAAAGGAAGGTCACCCATTGTGGGCCAAGGGACATTGTTGGCAATCAGATGAGGGGCGCGAATTCAGGCCTCCCAGTAACCATCTTCAGAACCAAGTTGGTTTTCTTGTTCAATGGACAGATTTCATCAAATCGGGGGTGGGGTGTAGGGAGAGCATTCTTTGAGGGGTTTTTCTCTGTGGAGAGAGCCCAAGTTTCTTTTATCTGTTGCTTTTGAATATTGCATGTGCTGCTATCATTTACCAAGAGTCATTTGATGATCAGATTGCACGTCTTCCTTGTTTAGAGAGTTCCACAGATGGATCGGCAGTTGCTCCCATACAGCTGTGCAAATCTGGCGTGCAGGTGTGTTTTCTGATAGGCGACTTGCTTATAAAATGATTTCTTCTGGGAACAAAAACAAGAAATTGCCTAAGGCCTTAGACAAAACTATCCGTGAGCTGGGGCACTGATTTGTTTCTAACAGCGGTTTTCTGAGGAGGACCGTTTGGTCAAGATGATGAGATACACGTGCTGAAACACTGAGGGTGGTCACAGAATTTCCATCCCCAAAGGCAGGCGTGTGCCAAGGCCTGAGCTGCTTTCTGGGGCTTAAGACGGCCTGGGGGGTGAGTGCTTTAGTCCGACTGCTCCCATGAAGATTTATGGATAAAATAACATGACTGATTGGAATTTCTTAAAAAAAAAAAATCCCATGTGAGTGTGGGGATGGTTGGGGAGTGAGGGTTATGGATGGAACAAGAGAGGTGGAGAGTTGGTGGTTTTTATAGCTGAGTGATTGGTACATAGGGCCCTTTATTTTGACAGCTCTCTTTATTTTTATGAATTTAAAAAATTTTCTATAATAAAAAGTTAAAAAACAAAATCTGTTCCTACATATGGGCCCTCAGAAGTCCAATTCATATTATGAGGCTTTTCATAAATTCCAGGGAGCGGATGCCTGTTGGACTGCTGGAATGGACACAGGCAGTGTTAGGAGCGGGAGATGGATGGACGGTCACTCACAGAGCAAGGGGGACAGGAGCATAAGAGAGAGGCTGAGACGGGGAAGAAAAGGGCAAGGGAGGGGGAGAGAGAGAGGGGAAGAATGGACGTGGCATACTTCCGGGTGACATGTTATTCTCCACTGCTCCCCTCCCCCCATCTGAAAGCAGGAGCCTCATTCTCATCTCCGTAGCTGGCCCCCGCTTCCCCAGACACTTGCCAATCTCTCCAAGGAAGGGAGCTGGGAGTTCCACAGAGCCTATAAATATGACCAGAAAAGGGGCTGGTAGAAATCAAATATCTACTAAAGCCACATTCTGTCAGAGACCAACCCTAATCTCTAAGATGTAACCCCAGGAAGGGAGAAAGGTGAAAGGGAACAGAGAGGTGACAGAGTAAACACAAAACCAAGGCCATGTTAGAAGCGTTCTTCTTCTAACGCTTATCTGGCCTGGCCATCGACCTGCTTATGCAACAGGCAGGTGCCAGGAAGACATGAGCCTGTGTGACTCAGGCGTCAGAAGGAGCCTGGCACCTCTCTGGCTGATACCCCGCTGGGAGCAGCTGGCCCCACTCTCACCCACCGGGCAAAGGCCATGGCTGGCTTTCACAAGCTTAATGGATGAAGTGATGGCTACATTTCCAGCCAGGGCAGCCCCCTCTGGACCCTTCCAAAACCACCTGAACTGAGCATGTGAATGACCCTTTTCCCCTTGTCAGCTCCCAGTTGGGTTCCAGGGTTAGCCTCCCTCCTTCCTCACTGGAGAAGACATGCTTGGGGTTCAGGCCCTGGTGCCAAACCATGGGGGCCGGGGCGGCCAGTGCCTGGCAGGAGGTGAGAGCATTTGCTGTCCTCCGGGGGTTCCATATGGCTGCGTGGCCACAAATAGCTGCACCAGCTTGAAGGAGACGCCCACTCCTCTGAAACCTGCTCTACACACTTGAGTCAGATACACACTGTTCCCTCCCTCCATGCTGACAGGATGAGGTTCAGCACAGCCCAGGGGACATACAGCCTCTCTCCTAGGAGGCTTGCCGCTAAGCTCAGTATTTCTTGGTCACCAGCAGATCTCCCTGCCTCTCCCTCCCTCCTTCCTCTGGGTCTGGGCCTCCTCCTCCTAATTCCTTCTCCTCCACCCACCACCCGCCTCCCTCCGCCCCTCCCTCCAGCCCGCCCTCTCCTCCCTCCACACAGCTGGGCTCTCCAGGGATACAGCTGTTTGGACTGCAGTTCTATGGGCACAGGTGGCACTGGCAGATGCAAGTTCTTTCCATTCATGTGGGCAAACAGTAAACTTTATATTAAAATATTTATCACCAGGGTCTCTGCCTGAATGTTAGTTGGGGTGGGAGCTAATTCCTTGTCCCCGGTGAGCCCAACAGTGTGACTAGAACTGCAGCATCAGGGTAGTCAGGAAAGGGCAGCCTCAGTGGAAAAGCATGGGTTTTGCATTTGCTTTGGGGGAGGAGAGACGGTGGAGCTTTCTGGCCAGACAGACAGCCTGTGGGCCTGGGGAGGACGGTTTTGATAGGCGTCACTGCTGCTGAGCACCGGCTGACTGGCTGGGATGCCTGGGCAGACCTGCAGAACAAGCAGGTATCTGATACTGGGCTCCTGGAACCTGTTTATCACCTTTGTATTTATCTGTCTGGCTGTGTACTGAATGCTAAAAAGTCCTGGGAACCTTAAAACACCCACTGGTGATCCATTTGCTCTCTGTTGTTAAGGATTACATGCCGTGGATCTGCTCCACCTTTGCCGTTGAAACCAATGTATCCTAATGGGACTGGAAAAAATGCCTCAGTGATATCAGACAGAGGGAAACCTAGCTTCTTTCTAAAGGACAGATTATTGCAGGTCCGGGCACACTGTTTCCAGTGTCTAAACATTTCAGCAAGTTCTTGCCTGTAATGTATCTAAATCCCTCCTCCTTCGGAGGAGTTGAAAACTGGTGGGACATGGTGCTCCAGGTGCAATCTTCCTGGCTTTGACACTCTTAGGTCACGTTCACTCCTGCAGGCATGGCTACATGCATCCTTCCTTCCTTTCTCACCCTTGCACATGTTCATTTATTCAATGTGTGTTTGTGGATTGCCTGCTCAGTGACACACACTGGACCAGGCCTGGGGAAGATAAGTCGTGCAGAGAGAGACAAATACATCCCATACTGTGCTAATTAGTCAGGTTAAAGAGCTATCAGATCCCACAGGAGGAAGTGACAACATCGCCTAGAACAGATGACATTCTAAGTGATATTTGAGTAGAAATAAAATTTCATAAGATGAAATACTTATCCAGCACTTACTGAATACAGAGTACTCTTTGGAACACTTTCCAGACATTAATGTAATTTTTGTGCATGGCCACTCTACTTGGTTAGTACTATTATTATCCCCATTTTATAAAGGGAAGAACTGAGGCACAGGATAAATGACTTGGCTAAGAATCACACTGTTAAGTGTGAGCTTGGATTTGAGGGCAGGCAGGCTGGCTTTTAACCATTTTACCATGTACCTCTGGATTAACGCAAGATATCTGGGGAACCCGTGAATGACTCAGTATAGCTGGAGCCTATCAATTATGTGTAAGAGGAGTGGTTGTCAAGCTGGAGATGGAGTTGGGCCAGACTGTAAAGGGCCTCACATGTTGAGATCTCATCCTATAGAGAATGGGGAGCCAATGGAAACTATTTTCTATCAAATAACCCTAGTCCCTCCAGACTCAGCATAGTTCTTACTTGTCAACTCTCAGTGGCTCTTGGCTGAATCCTTTGCACACTTTCCACACTCCTCACTGGGGAAGCCTCTATGATGCATGGCTCTAGACAGTCCTGATCACCCGAGGGTCTACTCTTTTTGATGCACCCAAGAATGGCACTTATCCCTGTAGCAGTCACCTTGAGCTGCCAGAACCGAATATCACAGACTGGGTGGCTTAAATGACAGAAGTTTACTTTCTCCCAGTTCTGGAGACTGAAAGTTCAACATCAAGGTGCCAGCCTGGTTGCTTTCGGAGAGACCTCCCCCTTTGGGTTGTAGATGGCCACCTTCTCGATGTGTGCTCACATGACTCCCTCTTGGTGTGAGCAGGGGAGGGAGAGTGGTACACACAAGCTCTTTATTGTCTCCTCTCATAAGGGCACTAATCTTCTCATGAGGACCCCACCCTCATGACCTCATCTAACCCATATAATCTCCCAAAGGCCCCATCTCCTAATGCCATCACATTGGGGGTTGGGGCTTCAACATACGAATTTTGGGGAGCCACATTCAGTGCATAAAATCCATGGAGGACCCAGACCCATTACCTGCCTCATCCAGTTGAGGAAAAGCACTAAGTTGCTGAAGCAAAGGCTAGCAAACTCCTGAATGGCCTGCAATTTCCCTGCTTATCAACTGCCCTCCCGCTTCTTCTTCCTCTTCTGCTCCCCCTCCCTCCCTCTCCTTCTCCTCCCCCTCCTTCTCTCTCTCTCTCTCTCTCTCTCCCCCTCCCTCCCTCTCTCACACACATATAAAGACGTTTGATTTTCAGTTAAGCAATCATATAAGCAAATGTCCTCTCATCATTCTCTATGCAGGTCAAGGTAATCTCCTCAGTTAGTTCTTCTGAACCTCCTTTCTGTTTAACCCCCTCAGCACCCACAAATGTTACTAAAGGTTTGTTGTCTGCCTCCCTGGCTGGACTATGAACTCCTCAAGTGCGAGGATCCTATCATATTCATATTTTTAGTTGTAGTGCCTGCGCAGCACCTGGCTCATCATAAGTGCTGTTTGGATATTTATTGAGTGAATGAGTGAAGGTATGCTTAGGCCACAAAGATGTGAAAGATGATCCCTGCTATCCAGGAGCTTAGACTCATTGGAAGTGGAATTGGGAACACAATACTTCTGAGTCACTAAGGAGGATGCTCCCCAACACTGATTCAGGACCAAGCACTGGGGACCCCAGCCTGCTACCATCCCCATGACACATTCCATGACCACTATACGCTGGCTAACTGAACTCACATATAGCGACCGTGTGATAATCACGACAGCATAGGTGCCATTATGCCTACTGTGACTCAGGACAGACATCGGGCATTTTACATAGGTAGTCATGTTAATCCTCACACACCCAAATTGTGTCTTTTTAAAACTCATTCAGGAAGAAGAGCAGAATTAAGAAATCTTGCTAAAGTCCCTGAATATTACTTTGTGTCACTTCCCCCGATCCTGTCACTGTGCTACAGAGAGACACTGGATTATACTTCGGTAGGGAGTATGCTGGCTGATTGATTCCTGTGGCTGGTGTCTAACATCCTACCCTCCTGAAGGCATTTTGGAATTGATTTTAGGAAGTCTTCATTGTTTTTCTACATAGAGAAGCTTACCTTCTTGTACATCTTCCTCTTACTAAAATAGAAAGGCTCATCATTCTTATTTTGTGAGTATCTGACTCTCATGGATTCTTGTGTCTCTGTGCTATTTGTTTTGGTTTTGGCCGTGACACACGGCATGTGGGATCTTAGTTCCCCGACCAGCGATGGAACCCGCGCCCCCTGCAGTGGAAGTGCCGAATCTTAACCACGGGACTGGCAGGGAAGTCCCTCTCTGTGCTATTTTAATACTCCGGGCTATATGTCACTGAGTCTGCTGGAGCCAGATCCATCTCACTTATTTAAAGACCTTTCGCCAGGTATTCCCTCACCTCTCCTTGTTTTCCAACCCTGCCAATCTGTGTGGATGTACTACATATGTCTCTCTAATAACCTGGGTGGGAGCTCAGCACACACATGGCTCCTTATTCTGTGAAATAAGTAAAAATTAAAGTGCTGGCTGGCACACACTCTTCTTGGTGACTCGGGGCTGCCGTATGCAGGAGCTTCCCTGGCACTGTTTACCGACGTCTTTCATTTTCTATCTTGCTGGGATCTGGGAATACTTTAAACACTCAGCTCGAGGTAGCACTTAGCATTTATTAACTACCAGTTCTGTGCCAGGCACCCGGCAAACACATCCACGTGCACAGTTTCAGCAGATTTCACCACCTGTGAGATGATTTCGTGAGACCGTAAAAGCAGTCTCATTTTACCAACAAGAAACTGAGACTCAGAGTTGAAATGAAGGGGCTCAAGGTCTCCTAACTAGTCAAAAGAGGAACAGAGGTTTTAACCCAGCTTTTTAATTTTATTCACATCTGCACAGGGCTAAATGTGTTCTAGGTGCCATTCTAAACATCTTACAAATGTTAATGCATTTAATCCTTACAGCGACCCTTCGGGTAGTTACCATCTGACATTAAAGTGTGAGGAAACTAAGGCACAGAGGGGCTAAGTAACGTGCCTGCATTTATCCGGGTGGTAAACGGTGCAGCCACAGCATCTGCTGCCTCTTAGAGTTCCTGGACTTTGGGTCATGCTTGCTCAGGCTCAGGGTTTTATTTATTTATTTAAAATAATGGTTTTTCAACTTCTTATTTTATGTTGGAGTATAACCAATTAACAATGTGGTGATAGTTTCAGGTTCACAGCAAAGCGACTCAGTAATACAATTACAGGTACCCATTCTCCCCCAGACTCCCCTCCCATCCAGACTGCCACATGACATCGAGGCTCAGGGTTTTAGAGGGGAAACTCCAATAGAACAAAGTCCACCAGAAGGACCTCCCTTTCCTAAACTTCTTAATTGTGACCCTAATTACACAGCTGCCTAGACTTTTCTCCTTTTCCTCCTCGGTTCCCTTCAAGAGACCTTCAGGGGGAAAAAACGTGCTTAAAATCTAATTTTCAGGCCGCACGCTTGACAGCCAACCCCTACTCGCCTCTCCCTCCGCCTTGCCTCGGTTTCAGGCCTGTGGGAACGGAAGGTACTAACTTCCGGGAACCATGGACTCCTCCGCTTGCCTGGTCACCCTCTCCCTCACCATCAATTTCAGCAAATGTCATTAATTTGAAAGGCAAGGGACCAGGAAGAATGGATTTTGAATTAACTAGTTCACATCATCTGATGTCTTTACTGGAGCATGACAGGGTATCCAGTGAGCTGGGGAACAACTGCTTCCAATTGTTCATTCTCTTGGATAAACCGTATCTGCTTAACAAGGTTTTGCTATAAAGGGCGATCAAATAGGCATTCGTGTTTCACAGAGTTCTGAGCCTGAATCCCGATGCCTGCCTTGGGCAGCTGATAATGTGTGTGTGTGTGTGTGTGTGTGTGTGTGTGTGTGTGTGTGTGTGCACGCATGCACGCGCGTGTGTGGGGGTGTCTTACGGAGGAACAGACTTCCACTTTATGTAAGAATACGTGCTCCTGGGGCTCACTCGTGTTCTCTGTCCTAGTCCCTCCTCAGTACCATTAGCTCATCCCTCTGAGTCTTCAGTGCACCAAAAACATGTGCACCCACCTCCACACATACAACTCTGTGAGAGCAGCTGCCTTGCTGCGGGCTACGCTTTCCATCACCCTCATTCGTGACAAGTTCTCGCTGACGGGATATGAGCCTGAGTCATGTGTGTCACTTCCAGGCCGAGCAGGGTATGTAGGATAAGTAGTCTTTCCCCCTCTCTTCTCCATCTGGGTCCAGAGAACCCTGAGGACCAAGGGCTGATGGAGCCATGAGATGGAAGAGCCTCAGACCCTCAGTCACCGTGAGGAGGAAAACTTCATGCTGATGAGGAACACACACCAGTTTGCAAGAGAGTGTGAAATAGGCTTCTGTAGTGGGGTGTCTGTTTGTTTCAGCAGCTCATGTTACCCTGACTTCTGTATCCTCTTCAGTCCTTCTATTCTTATGTTTTTCTCCCTCATTAAGGCAGGGAAGCTCCATGCCCTCGTTTGAATCTAAGCAGAGAAGGGATGTGGTCTCAGAGAAACCACCACGAGGGAGTGTATAGGTGCTGGCAAGCCAGCAGAGTGCGGGAGGAGGGGATGGAAATCCCGACTACATAAAAGTCATCCTCTGAGTAGTAACCTAAGTGAACTGCCTGTCCGGTGTGGCCAATTACCATGCAGCACATGCAAATATTAGTATCATCTTCTATCAATAATATGGGCCGTAAGAACGTGGTTGTAGGTTGCATTTGATTATAGCATTAAACTCTGTGTGCCCAACCTTCTGTTGCTCATATTTGAGCCATACTTTATATAACACGGTCATTTGATCATAATTAAAAAGAAAAACAACAACAGAGGAAACATAAACCAGGGACAAAACCTATGAAAGCCAACATTCCGCCAGGCCCATACCTGGGACTCTGGCTCCTTTGAGGTTGAAACTATGCAGGGTCTCTCCGATCACATGTTTCATTTCTGTATTTTTGTTTTGTTTTTGTGGCTGATTTTTCCTTTCCAAATATATACAGAAGAGGCAGAAAAATATTTCTTTGGAGTAGAAAGGGGTAGTGGCACTGTCCTCCCCTCCAATTAAAAATAACAAAGAAAAGCATGTCCCGTGAGTAATAATAATAATTACAGTAACCATAACTGACGTGTTTGAGTATTTAATAGGGGCCTAGCATAGCTCTAAGAGCTACACTTGTCAAATGCAGGATGGTAGAGCCACGCTGTCCCTGCAGGGATGTCCAAAGCTGAGGGGTGTTGCTGACCCATCTTTTCCCTGATCCCTGGCCTGTCACCATTGTTTCCTCTGTGCCCCCAGCTGACGTTAAGACCTGGGTCTGTTTTGTATTCACTGACCCAGTTCACCTCCCTTCACACCCTCCCTTCTAGCAGCCCTCAAGCTCTGTGGCCCAGTCTCAGCTGGCGTGGCCTGCTTCCCTCACATCTCCATGGCCCGTGCTGTGAGGGGCTTCCTCCGTGCTAGGCTGTTTTGGGGAGAAATGAGCTAGCCAAGTAAATCACCCCCCATAATTGGTTAATCAAAGTGTTTCCCCTTCCATCCATCAGATGCTTTCAGTGTCCTGGTTAATGTGCCCTCAAAGTCCTTTTGGAGTGGGGTGATATAGATAGATGGGTTAGGGTAAAGGAGGAACCCACAGTTTTTGCAGCGTCTCTTAGCAGGAAGTGTGCCTATCTTCTCTGCCCACCTCCCACTTCCATCCTCCCATCCTTACTCCCAGTCAATCCATACTCCCAGTCAATCCACAATTCCATAGTAGTGACGTAACTACTATGACCATAATTTCAGAACTAAGGTTGAATTGGTTTGACAAGCACAAATTATGGTGCAACACAACAGAACGGTTGAAAGTGAAAGCAGTCCAGAAAATACAATACCTACAGTCATGGTCACCATGAGGATACCAGAGCCTTTTCTACCAGCTGCAGAGAGATTTGACTGCACAAACGACTTGCCATGTGTCTCTCCTGTCCCCCATGTTGTGACAAGCCTTGCTCCATGACAGCTTCAACCTTACTGAGACTTGAACCAAATGGGAACAACAGCCCTGGTGGAGCTCAAAGGCTGCCTTCTTATCACCTGGAGTCATGAAGGAGTCTATTTCCTGGAGGATTTGCGTGGGGGGGGGGGGGATAGTTTAGCTTCTGAGACACACCAGCCACTTGGGTTTCTGGACATTGAATGTTGAGCTCAGAGAGTTGCAGGCAGGCTCTTTACTTGTCAAAGAGAAAGCTGAAAAGTGGAGCTCGGGCCTCGCAAGTCACATTCTCCTCGGTTTCTATTTTCCTGGTGTGGACGTAGAATTTTTGAGTGGATTTGGGCTTGGTAGGGCCTCTGAAGCCCAGTGGCCCTGACCTAGCTGTAGACTCCATAAGCCCAGGAACCTGCAATAGATACAGGTGAATAGAAGTTGGGTGTTGACAGCAAAGGATGCTGGGAGGTTGCAGAAAAGAACCAAGGCTACGCTGTTGCCAGGTGACCTTGGGGACGAGCATGCATTTGACTTCTGTGCTTCTCTGCCCAACTCAGCCAGAGTTTGTTTTAAAACCAGAACCAGATGCTGCCTCTGAGATCAGCCTCAGAGCTGAAAATAAATTAGGAAAAGAGGGTTCCATGCAGGGAGGCAGCAGGGCAAGGAAGGCAGAATGCCCTAGAAAAGCCTGATTAAGACCATGGCACACGAGGGGAGTCGCCCTGTTCAAAGGGGCTGGACAGAAGAAGCATGGGGCGGAAGGATGTCTAGCCCTTTGCCTGGCTTTCCCATTTTAGCAGTTATGAGGCCAGCTAAATGAGGTCTTGGCAAAGAAATAGTTGTCTAGTCCTGATGGGCGAGGAAGAAAAGCAGAGCCAGGCGGACTGGTGATGGGCTTGTGTTCTGGTGTGTAAGGCAGGATTCCAAGGTGGACTCCAACAGTCCTGTCCTCTGGTGCAGTGAATGCTGGGAACCTCTGGGGAAGGGAATTCTGGGGTGCTCTGTTCAGACACCCCTCTTCAGGGCAGACACATTGAACCCCCATGCTGGGAATATTGGCTGCTAAAGGCTCACAGTCCCTCCCTGAGTATTGCCCTGGGCTACAGGGAACTTCCAGACCCAAGGCTCCCCTTTCCAGACTTCTGCAGAGATACAAAGGCCTGGCCTCTGACCTCAGTTTGGGACAACGCTCATGGGTCATCCCAGTTCCAGAGTTCCCTGGAGGGTTGACTGAGGTCTCAGTTAAGACCACATTGTGAGTCACCTCCTCCCACTGCTCAACCCTGCCTTCCTCACCCCCTTACAGATCTACCTCCCAAGAGTTCCCCCCAGTGGACATTCTGCAAGCAACTCCCTGGCTCAGAGTCTGTTCCTGGAAAACCAATCTAAAGCCCTTGATAAGAGATAGCAAGACAGGTGTTCAACATCACTGATCATCAGGGAAATGCAAATCAAAACCTTACTGAGGTATCACCTCACACCTCTTAGGATGGCTGGTATCAAAAAGACAAGAGTTAACAAGTGCTGGCAAAGATATGGAGAAGTTGAGGGTGGCAAAGTTCAAAAGATGTGTACAGAAGACATGATCAAATATGCCCTTGATGAAGATGACCGAGGCTGCAGGATGGATTGGACCTACTTGACCTACTGGACGAATCATCCCACTCCAGATCTCCAGGGTGGCCACATGTGAGAGAGCAGGGTACCCCGCCAGAGCTGTGCACGAGTGGGCACGGGGTCCTTACGAGCAGGCTCAGTGGCTTTGCTCAGGGTGACTGGGAGACCAGAGCCCTGGACAGAGCCACTGGGCTCATGACTGAAGAAATGGAAGACTCTCTGAGAAGGCCCAGTTCAAGGGGCATGGGAAGGCTGCCTTCCAACAGTATAGGCTGTAAGGATGGATCCCAGCCAAGTTCAGGGCTTATGCCTCAGCACTCAGCGTGGAAGGAACTGGCCTGCCTACGCTCTTTCTCTGTAATGGATTGTAATAGCTCTATTCATATGGAAAGAGTCAATATAGTCCTAGAGTATTATATTATCATACATTATCTATAGGTAATATATATGAGAGTACTTGGTAAATGGGAAAAGAGCTGTACAGATGAAAGGTCTTATGTCTTCTTCTGTGGTATTTATGTAAATGAGCTGATGGGGATGACTGTGTTCTGGAAACTGTAAATCCCTGTACGAATGAGAAGCCACATGATTAGGTATTCCATAAGGTACCCGTAAGCCTGGGGCAGGCAGGTCCTGGCTTCCATCCTGCAAGGGCAGTTCTCCCCCAGCGGAACGCACACTGCATGCAGAGCGAGTGGGCTGAGATCTCATGAAGCTCCATTCACGGAGCCGTGGAATAACGGTATTCAAGCTGAGCAATTTGCAGAGAGTAAACTAAGGGGAATAAGATTCCTGTAACAGATCCTGAGAGGAGGGAGGAGATGAGGAAGAAGGAGGAGAAGGATGGGGCAGGCAGAAATTTTTAGCGATGCCTGCCGTTTGCCGTAGCCTGCTGCATGGTGAAAAGCAGGCCGGGGATCAGAACCAGGCAAAACTAGGCCCTTGTGGAGTGCCTTTCTGGATGGCGTGTCAGGGTGATACGTTAACAGGGGGCTTCTAGTCTCAAAAGAGCCTTATCCTAAGGTGTAGCCCTGATGGCAGATGCTGTGCTGGGCCAGAAAAGTTAGGGTGTACTGAGAGGGCTGATGCCCAGGAACTCTTTAAACATTCACACTCGCTTTGCCCGGGATAAGGTTGGTCCTAGAGGATCCTGGGCTTTGAAGGGAGTCTCACTTGCTCGAGGGAAAAATCTCCCTCGGATTGGTGGTTCAACAGGTGTCTTTAACGTCTCACATTACTGTGATTATAGCTGTCACTTTCCATTTAACCATGGTTGCGTGACTGACCCTTTTACAGGCCCTGTGCTAGGCACTGAACATGCATCATCTCTTTATCTCTTCCACGACTACAAGTAGGTGCTGCTGATACCTGTTTCATAGATGCAGACAGTGAGGCTTCAAGAGAGTAACTCATCCACCCAAGTGGAAGAGGCAGGTCACTGGAATCAACGCTCTGTGCAGCTGCCACCATCTTGCAGCCCCTGGTACTTTGTCCTACCTGCTGGCCCCTCCGCCGTGACTCGTGTTCATTCATCCCTCACTCTGAGTTTGAGCACTGGCTCTGGCTTTGGCTGCTGGTCTGCATCCTGCCCTGACAGTAGACACCCCAGGCCCTGTGGGGTCAGTCCCCACTACCCCCAGCCAGGGCAAGTGAGGCAGGCATGGGGCCTCCCCACCCTCAGAAAGGAGAAGGTTCTGTCAGGAAAGTTTTCCAAGCTTCAGAGAAGCTGTCAGGGTTGTGCGCGCTGAGTTGTGTCCTTCCAGGTGTTCATATGGGGGTGCTCATTGAAGCCCTGACCCCCAGCACCTCAGAATGTGAATGTCATTGGAGATAAGGTCTTTAAAGAGATGAATAAACTAAAATGAGATCGGGGTTGAGCCCGAATCCAATATGACTGGTGTCTTTATAAGAGGAAGAGATCAGGACACAGACATACATGACGAGGGAAGACAATATGAAGACCCAGGGAGAAGGTGGCCATCTATCAGCCAAGGAGAGAGGCCTGAAGCAGACCCTTTTCTCAGAGCCCTCAGAAGGGATCAACCCTGCTGACATCTTGATCTCAGACTTCCAGCCTGCAGAACAGTGAGAAGAGAAATCTCTGTTGTTTAAGCCGCCTAGTTTGTGGTGTTCTGTTTCAGCAGCCCCAGCTGACTAATACAAGTGTCACCTCCAACCTGCCCCAGCCACTCCTGCTGTCCCCACCACAGCTCGCATTCCCTCACTGCTGTTGCCTGGTGATCACCCGGACCTCTGGCTGACAGGCGTTCATCCTTCTCCCTGTTATACGGGAGCCTCCCCACTCCAGAACTCTTGCCTGTTGTGTTATCTGCAGCATCTCCAGGAGGGAAGAGCGACTGACTGGCTGAGAGGCAGCTGAGCGGTACCAAATGCAAGAGATGTCCAAGCAGGTGGGGAGCAGATCCCACTATGTGTGTGTTCTCACCCCTCCTCCCTTCCTCCTGGGGATGCGCCCAGGGCCATTTCCAGGTTTGGCCACCCGCCTGGGTCAGGACCTTTGCCTTAGTTTATCAGTGTTGGGACCGGAGATGTCAGGGCATTCCTGGGCTGAAGCAGAAGTTTAGATGCAGTAAAGATGACACACACACCTGGACCAGCATCTCAGCGGTGGGCAGTGTGTTGTGGTGAAAATGCCTGAGTTTGAATCTGGCCCTGCCATTAACTGGCTGTGTAAGTTTAGTCGAGTTACTTAAGTTACTGGGTCCAGAGAGTTACAGTTTTTCCCATCTGTAAAATTCCAACTTCTGCCTAATAGGATTGTTGTGGAGAGCATATAAGAAATACCAGATGAAATGTATTCCGTAGATGATGTGTGAGATAATTAGCCTCTGGGTGAGATGGCATGGGGGTAGGGATTGGAGAGTCATCTTACTGAGGCCATGCTTCCCTGGAAGGATGATCCTACAGAGGAATACTGAGTTATAAAACTCTCCTTCTCACTTTCTGAATGAGGCTCAAAACTCCAAACACTTTTTAAAAGGAGCTGTGTCTAGAGTGTCCGTCTCTAATATTGGTTCAGAAACCAACAGTTTGTTTTCTCCATGTTCCTTCCAGACTGCGGGTGGTAATCACAAGCACTTTTGTGACATTACATTCTAGGCACCATTCTAAACACTTATATTAGCTCATTTAATCCTTGTTATGAATTGAATTGTGTCCCCACCCCCAAATCTGTAGGATGAAGCCCTAACCCCCAGTAGCTCAGAATGTGACTTTATTTGGATAATTGGCCATTAAACAGATAACTAAGTTAAAATGAGGTCATTGGGGTGGATTCTCATCCAATCTGACTGTGTCCTTATAAGAAAAGGAGATGAGGACACAGAGGGAGACACCAGGAGTACACGTGGACAGGGAAAAGACCATGTGAATAGATAGTGCGAAGGCAGCCATCTGCAAGTCAAGGAGAGAGGCCTCCAAGGAAACCAACCCTGCCAACACCTGATCTTGGACCTCCGTCTTCCAGAACTTTGAGAAAATAGATTTCTGGTTTTTAAGCCACCCGAGGTGTAGTCACTTGTTATGGCAGCCCTAGCAAGCTAATACAATCCTCACAAGAAACAATGAGGTAGGAAATGTTATCAGCCCCATTATCATTCATTTGCTCATCTGATGCAGATTTTCTAGGTGCCCACTCTGCACAGGACTGGTGCCACGGGTGTAGTGGTGCCACAGGTATAGTGGTGAATGAGACACAGTCTCTGACCTCGGGGAGCTTAAGGACAGGTGGACTTGTCTGAGAGGTAGACAGACAAGTAAACAGACCATCCCAGTGCAGCAGGGGTGTATGTGTCCCACAACGGGGAACCTGCAGCCCACAGGACCCTCATGGCACTAAGGGTAATGGAGCCAAGTGTGAATGGGATAACGGAAAGTCTCCACGTAGGTCCACTGCTCAGTTTCTGCAAAGACCTTGCTGGTGCTCCATGGACAAGGACAGCCATGCTAGCTGAACAGCTGTGTCCTCTGCAGTGGCAGGGATGCCCCACAGGGAGAGGGCAGGGCTGGTGTGTGGGGACACAGGCCAATAAGGATGGACATGTGAGGATGATGCAATCCATGTGTCATACCAGCTTCAGTGGGTTGCCTGGGAATCCTGCTTTCAAGGATTCTGAAAATTACCTCCCCTGAAGGCCAGATGAAGGTGACCCTTGCTCTTTCTGCTTTACCAGATATGAAGTCCTCCACATTGACATCAGATTTTCTAAAATAGAACCACAACTGGTGATAATGGATCACTCCTATGTGCTGGGAATGTTAGGTGGGTTATCTAATATCAGCGCCTCATATGAGTCTGAGAGTCTTCCTATAGTATCTGAGGCCATTGACAGCATTTCTCTGCCTGTCTGTCCAGCCTCATGTCTGGCCCCTACCTCTTTCCCTTTTGGACCCCTTTATGTCCCGCTACCTTACACGCATCCCATGCCTCAGGCCTGTACAATCTCTACCTAGTCCATGCCCTTTCATGTCTTTATACTATTCCTCAGCCTCAAATGCTTTCTCCATCCATCCAGTATAACAAACTTCTACCCATCCTTCAAGACCCAATTCCTTCTCTTTGTTTTCCTGCAGCACTAGGTAGATACTTCTACTAAAATACGTATCATAATACCTCACCTCTAATGTGTTTACATGCCTCTCCATCACCAGCCTGAGTGATAAGGAGGGGCTGTCTATTCATTTTGTATCCCCAGCATCTAGCACATTAGTGATACAGAGTGGGTGCTAAACAAATGCCTGTGTAGGTTATCTGTTTCTTGTTTTTCTTTTTCAATGCTGGTGTTTTTGTTGGATAAACAATTGACTATAGCCTGATCCTTTTTTTTTTTTTAATAGAAGACTCTGTATCTTGAAATAAAAAGAACTAAGACTATATTGTTTTATCCATTGCCTCAAGGCTAAGTGTTGCTCTCTATAGCTGCTCTTCACAGGGAGGATATGGCTGTGCCCTCTCCTCTGTTCCAGATAGCCCAATCTTATATTCACCCCCAAAGCCATGTCTTTTTCCTTTCTCACCTTTTCTCATGCCATTTCCCCCTGCTTGGAAGTCCTTCCACACCTACCCAAGACCTTCTTATCTCTCAAGCTTCATAAGCCTTGCTATTCAAAGGATGGTCTGTGGTCCAGCAGCATGAACATCACCTGGGAGCTTGCAAAAATGCAGAACCTCTGGCCCCACTCAGACCTGTTGAACCAGAAACCACATTTTAACAAGATCTCTAGGTGGTTCATAGGCACATACATTTTGAGAAATACCGCTCTAGAGCAGGCCTCAGCAAAACTTTTCTGTAAAGGTTCAGATAGTGAATCCTTTAGGCTTTCAGACTGTAGGGTCTTTGTCCCAATGACTCAACTCTGGAGCTGTTGGCACAAAAGCAGCCAGAGACAATAGGTAAACAAATGGGTGTGCTGTGGGCCAATACAGTTTTATTTGCAAAAGCCGGTGGCAGGCCCTCTAGCTGTAGTTTGCTGAACCTCTCTAGAGTTCAACACCTTTGCTTACTGTAATGGAAAGCCTTTGGGTGGCCCCCCCATGACCCCACCTCCTGGTATTCACACCCTTGGGTAATTCCCTCCTCTGGAGTATGTGCTGGATTTCTAGACTCACTTCTAACAAGTAGAATATGGCAGAAGTGATGGGATGTCGCTTCCAAGGTTAAAAAAGACTGTGGCTTTCATCTTGGGGCTCTTTCTCTCTCTCTTGCTCTGTCTCTCAGGTTGCTAGCTCTGGCAGAAGCCAGCTGCCATGTTGCAAAGCATCCCATGGAGAGGCCCACATGACTTCCAATGACCATATGAGTAAGCGTGGAAGCATATCCTCCTCTACTCAGACCTTGAGCTGACTGCAGCCCCAGCAGACAGCTTGATTGAAACCTCACAAGAGAGCCTGAACCCGAACCAGCAACCAGTCTGATTCTAGATCCCAGACCCTCAGCAACTGTGAGACAAAAAATGATTATTGTGTTAAGTCCCTAAATTTGGAGTAACCTGTTATTGGCAATAGATAATTAATACTGTTGTGTCTCCAAACTACTCCCTCGTATGTCTTCCTTCTAACTCCTACAGCATTGTTTCAGTGAGTCCTTGACTAGAAACCATCTTACATTGCTTCCTAATCATGTGAGTCAGTCCAGAAGTAGAATGCAGATTCTTTAAAGGGAGGGACTATATCTTATAAAGTAAACAGACATTTTTCACAGAGTATTTATTGAATTAACTGCACAGAGTTTTTCTTGTTTTCTGTTGGAAAAGCAGGAGCCATTACTTGCTGGAGCAATTGTTTCTGTTCCCTGACATCTAGTTTTCTCTGAACCTGCATAGGAACTATGTTTATTCTTCTACCAATACAGTTTTTATTTGACAACAGTGAAAAAAAAAAAAAATTAACCAAACACTTGAAAGCTTTTTTCAATTACCTGGTAAGGTTACTTAAGCTGCACTCTGCTGTAGAACTGATCCTTTTCACTCATCTTTTTGAATTCCTAGATGGGAGAGAAAATGGTCTTTGGACAATAAAGCCTGTTCCCAGGTTATCTTTGAGAAAACTATAATCCACTGTATTCTTTTGCTTCCAGTTTTTCTCCTGCCTCTTGATTTTGTTGGCTCTTATCTCCGTTTTGTTATTTCACAGTTGCCTGGGCACATAAAGAACCTCTCTCCCTGTCACTCCCATTTTCAAGAGCTTGTTTATGGTGCCTCTACTCTGCCTCACCTCTGATGACCAACTCTGAGAGCGAGAAAATGGTGGGCACAGAGGGCAGGCTTTTAGAAAGGGATCTTTTCCAATCGACTCAACAGTAACCCAAAAGAGCAAAGAATTCATCCTGGCTAATGTTGGTTTGAAAGAACTCTGACCAACAAAGAGTGGATGCTTTGTTAAGTGTAGAGATCCCTGGATCAGGGGCCATCTTGTACTGCATTTTAAAATTTTCTTATTTTTCCTGTGAATGGAACTAAAGTTTTCCAAATAGTGGACACAGGCTCTACGGGGTGTGTGTGTGTGTGTGTGTGTGTGTGTGTGTGTGTGTGTGTGTGTGAAATTCCTTTTAAAAATGTATTCCGTTTTTCCCCCCTAAGTCCAGGTTCTTTTATTTTGTCTATAAATTATATCCTCATCTACAAAGTGCGCTTGATCCTAACAACTCTGAAGACCTTTGCCCCAAAGCTAAAAAGACACAGGTTATCATCCGTATGTGCAAGTCATATATGCAAGTCATGTATTATTTTTGGTCGTGACCACAACCAGTTCACAACATCTGTCCTGTGATGATCATGACCTGCCCATGGTGGTCATCTGTACCACCATTGTTTCAGAGCCCACCTTCTGGGATAGAGGTCATTGTGCCAGGTTAGTGGTCACAGAAAGCAAACAATAACTGTAGTCAAATACAGTTTCTATAACTGTAACTGGTGGAAAACTTAATTGGAAGTTTAGTTTAAAACTTAAACTTAATTGGATCTACAAATTACTGATCCAGAAAGCTGTGAAAAGAAGAAATTGGTTTAATATCTAGGATTCCAAATTAAAACCAACATTATTTGGTCATTCCAAGTCATTAATTCTATAAAACTAGGAGTAGGCACACTTTTTCATCAAGGGCCAGATAGTAACTTCATAAACATATCTGTGACTCAGTTTCCCCCATGAACTGATAGTATTAGCATTTGAGAACTGGCAGACTGTTTTTCGAGAAAATTTAGAAAGGGATTGTATTTACAATGCAGTCCAAAAATTGTTCAGCTTAGAATTTATATAGAATGCATACTGAGACTGATTTAGGATTACTAAAAAAATGCCGCCAACGTGGAGTTGACTATCTCACCCTTGCCTTACAAGAGTGGATGTAGATGTTTTGTTAAACAACTTCCTGCCCACACCTAGCCAATTTTTAGTGCCACTGGAACCAGAGTGTGGGCCTGTGGGTCCCTCAGAATTGGGTCCCCTTGGATCTCACAACTTCTGCTTCTTCACCAGCAAGTCTCAGAGTCCAGTGCAGTAGATGTATGTTGTGGCAAAGCTCACCTCCTATCCAACCAGCAGAACATGCACAGAAAATTAATTTAAATAAAGCATGGCAAATATTTGCTTTGGTTTAAATTCATAAAATGCCATTTCGTTACACTGTGTTTTCATTTATGTCATGCCAAAGCTATTTTTTTTATTATTTTAGAAGTTAAAACATGTAGGAAAATACATTTTTCAAATAAACCACTGTCATGATATAGATATTTGAGCCTTGTAATATTGATTTTATAGTGGAATGATGGATTGTGAAGTTTAAGGGGTTTTTTTAAAACTGCAATTAAAATAAGCATTCATGAGGGGTACCTACACCCCTTCCTGTGATAACTCCATGACAGCGGCCAGTTGGCACTTCTGAGAAGTAACACTTCTCGTTCTCATGACTCAAGCACATCTTGGAGTGAAGGGTAGGGACTTGAGCAGACTGACGTAGAGCAGGGAGGTCATGTCCTTAGAAAGAAAAGAAGGCGCCCTTCTCCTAAGGGAAAGGAGGCCTGGGGGAGAACATAATTTGTGAGCTGTGGGGTCACCAGCCCTGACTCCTGGGCCTGCTTCTCACACAGCCAGATCTCTGACAGTTTCCCTTTCCTTCCCCAAGACCCCCGGGATGTGATCATGGACTCTCCTCCCAGAAGAGCACATCAAACCTGAATTTTGGGACTCTCTCCTGGCATCATTTCCTGGTACATGTTGATATCTCTTTAAGCATGACAGTTTTACATCACTTTTTGAAGGGTGATGACTCTCATTCATTCCTAAAGTCAATAAAGGCATATTGAGTAGTCCCTCTGAGCCAGGCACTACAGATACAAGATGAATGAGACAAAATGGTGACACTGAAGACCTTGTGGTCTGGTAGGCAGACATGTTCATAGAAAATAATGACAACACAAGTGGATGTGGCAGTTACTCCTAGAAAAAGTCTTCTTGGAAAAGAACCCTCTTCACAGCAGAAGGAAGCTTGAAGAAGATCTCTGAACTGGGGATGTGAACTCACTTAGAAGGAGAAGCATCCTCTTTAAAGGAGTTAAGATCTCTAACCATTTCAAGTAAGCAGGGGAGTCATAATCCCTAGGGTTTCACTAGAACTGGTATTTTGGTGACCTTGCTTCTAAGTATAAATTTGAAATATTTTTAAAAATTTTATCAGACTCCCCCGAATCACAAGGTTTTCCTTTTTTTATTTTTGGGTTATTGGGGGTAAGCAATTTAAAAAATAAAGACATGGGATAGCAGATTCTGATTCTGGGTATCTACCAAACTTGCAGTGACTTCTTTTCTCTGAGAATTGCCCTCCCTCCAAAGTACCCCCACAAAGATGGAGGGATGGGTCCTATGACTTCAAGTCCCCGCACCCGGTGGGGACGGCTGACCTGACTTGAGTCAGTCAGATTCTCTGTCCTAGGGCTTCAGCGCTGGGACTAAAAGAAAGCTAATCGGTCTGCAGTGTCCAGGGACAAAGCACCTTCAGGAGTTATGTAGAGTCTATCTGCCGCTCACCATATACGTGAAAACACAGAGAGAAAATAGTATTGGTCATAGAGAGAAGCAGAAATGAGGGATGGAGAGAGAGAGAGAGACACTGCTGGGTGCCTGAAAGTGTCTAGTTCCTGGGCCTTTTGCCCTTGAGTTCTATAAGACACCCATGGCCCTGTGACACATTCCCTCTTTTGGGTAAGCCAGCTCAAGTTGGTTTTTGTAACCCATAACCAGAAGAGTCTTATCTAATACTCATTCTCTCTGGTTTAGGTAAAGTCCTGCCTAAGTGACTGAAGGGCTTTTCTTACTTGTGTGCTATCAGGATTCCAGGTCTATGATTCCCAAGCCCCACCTTACACCTGCTGAATCTGATCCCCTAGGGTGAGGTCCAGGAATCCACACTTTGTAACAAATCATTAGGACATTCTGATGGGTTGCCAGATTGTAGAACTGCGGGATAACACGGTACGCTTTGTAACTGAACTATGATGTACCAGGTGCTACCACACATGCTGTATCACTTTCCTCACAACGACTCTGTGACATAGGCGTTATTTATTAGGGGAAATGCTGAGTCCCTCTTCTAATGTTTCCTTCCGTATGGAGGCAGCTCTACTGGCTGGAACGCTTCTGTCATATCTTTAGCCCCTTACTCACCGGTGACCTATCTAGTTGCTGAGTTTGGAAGGAGAAACAAGGCACGTGTAGCCCAGCTTCTTGCTCTTCCTTCTTTTTGGGAGCTGGCCAGCCTGCAGAGAGCATGTGTTTTCAGATGCCTACTCCTTGCTAAAAATCCTCCTACACAGGCTCTGCCCTTGCTGACAGGGGCTGCGGTCGGGGAGACCCTCCTCAGTCTAGTGCACCCGTGATGGGGTGGGAAGAAGTTCTCCTCATTGTGAGATTCAATGCTGTATTTGCAGGTAAAGCCACATTACAAGATACCAGTTTACCAAGGTGCTATCTTGGTCCCCATCTGTCCCCACTTCTTTGTCTTATGTCTTTATTTGTTCAGAGCTCTGACAGGGCAGAGGGGGGCTATTGATCGGGCTCCTCAAGACCACTGCATTATTACATACATGGTTCCAGATAAGACCACTGTCTGTCCACCACCAAGTCCAAGCGCCTTCCTCTGCCCCACGGAGAACCTCTGAGTGGTGCTTCTCAATATATATAAGCTATGTATTCCCCTGGAAGTTGATGAAAATGTACATTTTGATTCTGAAGGTCTGGAGTAGGGCTTGCGAATCTGCATGTCTAAGAAGCTTTCAGGTGACAGGTGTGCTCTTGGTAGGAAGTTCACACTGGACCCACATGATTATATAAAGGCTGACTTTCAGAAGTCCAGAGCCATACAAGTGTAGCAGGCAGTAGGACAACCTCCCACCCAAAGATGTCATGTCTTAATCCCTGGAACCTGTGGATATGTTACTTTATATAGCAAAGGGAAATTAAGGTTGCAGATAGAGAGAAGTTTGCTAATCAGCTCTCTTTAAAACAGGGATATTATCCTGGACTAATCAGATGGGCCTCATATTATCACAAGGGTCCATAAAAGTGGAAGAGGGAGGTCGAAGAGGAGGCGGCAGAGGGATATGACATGAGAAGGACTCCAACAGCCATGGCCACCTTTGAAGACTGAGGAAGGGCACGTGAACCAAGGAGTGTGGGCAGCCTCTAGAAGGTGGAAAAGGCAAGTTTTTCAAATTCTCTCCTCAGACCTCCAGAAGGAATACAACGCTGCTGCCTCCGTGATTTTAGTCCAATGAAACCCATGTCAGACTTCTGACCTACAGAACCATGAGATATGTACCGAATATGTACTGTTTTAAGCTTCCATGTTTGTGGCCATTCATCATGGCATCGATAGGAAACTCATGCACAGACACTTCCTTCACAGCAGTATAATCCCTAAGGCTGGGATATTTCAACCAGGGAACCAGCCTGAGAGATTTATGGATAAGAGATGCTTGGTAAAAACATATAGTGTCCCTTGATAAAAAAAATTCTAAAGTTTTAAACGCCAAAATTACCGGACTGAGAGAATAGGACTGACTAATGCCCCGAACAGGCTTGATTTTAAGTTAAGTGAGCGTGACGAGCACGTTGTTAAAAACTCAAACCGGATTAAATCTCTGATGAAGCACAGCTTGATAGATGCCAGGCGGCCACAGCTCTGTGAAAGCAAATGCAGTGTGCAGAATGCGGGAGACTTCCCATAGGGTTGGAAGCCTGGGCCCAAGGAAGGCCACGTGGGTCACCACGTGGTTCATCCCAACAGTGGTTTCCTGCCACAGGGGAGCATCCTATCCATGCCACAGGGTCTCTTTTTTTCAGATATTTACTAAAGAGTGGGAGAATGAAGAAGCTGTGATGGTATCACTCGCTGTAGGGAAACTCACTCGTTCTGGGCCAAGTCTTCACTGACTGAATTTCAGATTAGGAAAATAAACTTTTCAAATGCTTCTACCCAGAGGTGGGAAGTGTAAGTGTGGCTGTTGGAATTGGCACAAATCATGTCACTGGGTTCTTTCATTTACTCGGCCATGATTTCATTTTTTCTATCACTGGTTCATTCATTCATCAGATATTTACTATGTATCTACCAATATGCCCAACCTTGAAAATGCAAGATGAAACACTATGGAGTCTTATTCTCACGATGTCAGTCTAGTTGGAGAGAGAGGCTTGTGCTCCAACTATGATGGTGAAGCCGTGTTCATGAATTGAGCTCTGCCCTCATGTGCTAAGGAAGCATGGGGGAAGGGCACTTAACTCAGTCTGGGACTGGATCAGAGAGGGCTTGAGGAAGAGGACCTGTTCAAGATAAATTTTAAAAGATGAGAATTAGGTTGGAGTAGGCACTCCAGTGGGAGAAATAGCACAGTGCTATGAAAAAGCATAGGACATTCAGAAATGTCAAGAATTTGGGTGTGGCTGGAATTCAGGATGTGTTCCTATAGGGAACAATAAGAGAAGAGGCTGGAAAGATAACCAGGGGCCCGGTCATGAAGAGTTTCGTATAACATGCTAGGAAGAGGAAGACCGTGCAAATGAGTGGAGGGTGTGAGGCGGGAACGTGATGTGGTCAGATTTGCGTTTAGGGAAGATCACCTGGCGGCTGTGAGGAAAGTGTCCTGGAGGGGAGGGAGGCCGGATGCAGGTGGGGCAGGTGGGAGGCCAGAGAAGGTAAGGTTCGAGTCTGAATGGGGCTATGGACAAAGATGCTCTTTTTCTTTTCATTTTTCTTTATTTATTTTTATTGGAGCATCATTTCTTTACAACGTTGTATTACTTTCTGCTGTACGACGAAGTGAATCAGCTATATGTGTGCATCTGTCCCCTCCCTCTTGGAATAGAGTTGCTGTACAATATCACATAAGTTACAGGTATGCAGTATAGTGATACACAATTTTTAAAGGTTATACTCCATTTATTAGTATTATAAAATATTGGCTATATTCCCCATGTTGTACAGTATAACCTTGTAGCTTATTTTCTACCTATTAGTTTGTACCTCTTAATCCCCAACCCCTATATTGCCTTTCCCCCCTTCCCTCTCCCCGCTGGCAACTACTGGTTTGTTCTCTATAAAAGATGCTCTTTTTAAGAAAAGACTAGCCTTAGGGATAAACGAAGGCTTATTCTAAATTGGGATGAGAGCATTTCATAAAGTTATAAATTCAGAATTTATTCAGTTCACCTGAAAAAGCATTAAGGAAATATTAGAAAAGCGGCAAATGCTGAAGGCTGTCGTTGGTTGTCGCAATATGTTCTTTTGGCTCCAAAAGAGTTTGTGGACCGAGAATAGATGCAAGCTAGGACTGTGTTTAATATGCAATTTTGTATTGTTATCATCGGCTGTGATTATAGGCTTGACTCCTGGTTTTTCATTCAGAGCCATTTATTCAGAAAATCTCTTATTCAGAATTTGAGTTCGTTCCTCATTAATTCAATGGCAGCTTTCTGTAGCCCAGTGCTTGAATTACCTAATAGCACCTGCCTGAAATGATTAACATAAGAGGATGCCGTGGGGTTGTATTTGATATAAATGATTTGTTTCCCGAAGTTGTAATTTTATTAAAGGGGGACCCAGTGAACCACCTTTGCAAATGAAGGCAAGGTCCCAGCTTCCGTGAGGTACCTGGGAGGTTAATGAACGATTAGCAGCTGACAAATGGCAACATGGCCGGGGAAGAAGGTGGTGTTTCTCAGGTGGTGTGTCAGCATCCCTGGGAAAGTGAGGCCTCATTCTGAAAGGGCTGGGGAGCCCCTTTCTGATAAGCGTGGTGACCATGGAGAGAGGGAGAAGTGTAGAGTGGGCCCACACGGGGCTCAGGAACTCACACTCCAGCACAGCCTCAATCCTACTGCTTGGGTTATTCCCAAGTGGATCAAGTAGGGGTGGAGTGCCAGTACTCCCCTAAGGGAATGGGGATGATGCTCTGGGTTTCTGTCCCTCTGAGACAGAGCCAGGCAAGCTGGTGCTAACAGGACCTGAGTTTTTCTTCCGAAGTGACCTGTGGCCTTTGCACTAGAATCTTTCAGTAACTTGCTGGTCTCTTTAAGAGCTGAAGGGAACAGGAAGAATTGGAACACAGGCTGCCGCGAAATATTCTTTCATTTTGTTCAGCAATTGGAAAAAAACACGTTTTCTGTGTCATGCATTGTTTAGTCATTATTCCCATTTTCTAATTTTGTTGGTTTCGGTGTAAACATAGGTACGCATGCCCAACTTATATGCCATCTAAGGACAGAAATAATTTGTACTTCCCCAAACGTAAATTGAATATTTCCATGGTATTGACGCTTTTTAATCCCAGAGAATGCTGAAGAACAAAATAGGCCACCGAGGGCTGGGCAGGACAGACCTTCAAAAGACAGCATGGTGGTGCTAACCCCCATGCCTAGATCCATATTCGTTCCCATAACTAGAGGTACTTGAAACATCTTTTATGGACGTTTTCATTTCTCCTTCCCACTCTATTTCCTCCTCTGCTCCCCTCACGTATACTTCAGTTCCTATACTGCTTTATTCCTTCTATTCTAGAGGAAGTAGGGTCCAGTGGCCCAGTGTTGCCTGTTGCCACAGTGCCATTCTAGGAATCCCTTGCTGGGGCATTGCTTAAGTCAATTGTGTGACTCTTCATTGAGGGAAAGGTACCTGTGCAGGTGGAGGGGCAAGCAGGTAGAGGATGATTTTCTACTGAGATGGAGAGACTTCTAAATGCTGCTCAAATCCCACTGTTAGGACAAATCTACCGAAAAGATTGGTTTGGCCTATACCCATGAAATAGGCTTCCTCTACATCTTACCTAACCTTCTTATAAGTTAGGCCACAGGCTAACACTTCGACAGTGGTACCCACACTGGACCACATGAGAAAATTTCCAGGGGAGTTTAAAAATGCAGATTCACAGGCCCTGTCCCTAGCCAACAGAATTAGATTCTCCATGAGGTGGGACCTGTGAGTCTGTATTTTTGTAAAAGATTTATGAGTGGTTTGGATGTAGTTGATCTGAGAGGTGGCATTTAGGTACCAAAGGCAGAGCACACCCGTGTTTCCTAGAGGTCTCCTTGTACGGACAGTGAGTCCATGTGGCTGTCTGTGCTCCCTTCATGGGCTGTACATCTTGCCCCTGTCCCCTGATCCCCGATGTACGTCTGGGACCATCTGTTTTCAGGTATACAGTGTATGCTCTGTGTACATCTCTAGGCTGCTTGATGCAGAAATACCAGCAGCATCCGGGGGCTTTGTGAATGGCAGTGCCCAGGTTCCTTTGCAGAGCCCACATCAGAGCCTGCCTGGCCAGAACACCAGCACAAGCTGCCCCAGACTCTCTTCCCACCGAAAGGTCTCAGAAGTTAAACAGTGAGCCCAGAGGATTAAGTTCCCACTTCTCCACTTGGAAAGGGCATTTTTCACTTGGTGAAAAATATAAAAAAGAAATAAATAATTCTCTGTATACATTCACTGCTGCTGCAAACTCATGCATTTCGCAGACATTTTGTTTACACAACTGCTCGCAGAAGTACTATATCTGAGGTAGAGTGTTGTCATGCCTGATTTTAAAACGAAATTTAGATTGTAGGCTGGAACCGTTGCTGCAGCCACGTCTGTTCATCCCGAACTTGCTTCATGCACGACAAATGCCTTGTACAAGCAAGAGCAGCTGTACTAAAGCCAAATAACCCGCAGGGACGTGTCCAGTGAACAGCCCTCAGGTACCTCAGTCCTGGGACATACAGGTACATATGTCCATACTGGGCCACCCTCAATCCCACCCCCATTCCTCCTCTGGTCTCTCCCACTATATAGATCGTGGGATGGTATCTTTAAATACCACCACCAGGCTCCTGATTTTCCTGGTGGTCATTGTCCTTTCCATTAACATCATTATCTTAGTCGAGGGTCCATTGGAACTCCTACTGTAATGAGAACTTGGGGTGTAGCTGTTCATTACTTTCCTGGTCACCCACAGCTCCAGCTGTCGTGATGAATGCTCTGCATACAATTCTCACTTGTTTCACACAGTCCCTCTTGCTTCCATTAAGATAATCATCCTTTCCCCCCCACCCAACTCTGTAGTCATCACCTCATTATAACTCCATTACCTTTTAGCATCATCTACATTATAATTCCATTACCTTTCCCATCACCACCATTACCTCCCTTATCACCCCCTCTACATTTCAGTTGCCCTCACCTTCTCCTTTACAGCCACCAGCTTTTCAATTACAGGTCCATTATCTTTATTATTACCTCTGTTACAATCATAATTGTCCCCATAACAATTTCCATGTCTTTCTCCACCCTTCTGCAATGCAAGACCTTGGCCACCTTTGAAAAAGCTACAGGCGTCCCTATTACACACTAGACATGTACTCCAACATCTCCTCTAATGTTAGAAGCCCCTTGTTTTCCTGCATCAAATCACCCATGATAATGTTAATCACAGAAGTTCTGCTACTTCCCATGGTGATTTCCCTATCGCCTTTGTTACTTTTATCTGCCACTCACTGCTCCATCCTCATTTCTCTTTCAGTGACTGCCAAACAGTCATAATCCTCCTCTGAAAAAGACACCGACATCTCATCTGTTCAGCCCTGTGTTACAGTTGCCTCTCTGACTGCAAGCGTCCTAACTACCAGTTTCTTCTTCAAAGCAGTTCAAGGCCCTATTAATATAACCAGCGATGCATATTGCATTTCTAATATTCCAGTGTGTGTGTTTGGGGGAGTCAAGTTGCTTACCATTGCCCTGTTTTTTCCATTAGATGGTAAGGTCATGGTGGACTAGACCTCATTTCCTTTCCAGAGCACATAGCAGCTGGTTAAAGTTAGCATTCCGAAAGCGTGGTTGATTGAATGGCTCTTCCTTTATCTTTATACTCGCAGTCTATTGCTGTCACATTGATCACTATCAAAACCTCATCAATACACTCTTTACGACTTCATTACCTCAAGCTCCTCCTCTTGGAGGAGAGCTACATCCACTCGTCCATTTCTGGGCCATTATCTCAATAATTATCATGGCTTCAATGGCAATAGCTCCATTACAACTCCATTACCTCTCCTTGATTAAGGAGAGATAGGCCACTCCACCACAATGCCCTGCTTCCCTGCCAGAACAGCCTTCGGCCTCCACAAGGAATTACCAAGTCTGTGTAGCCTCTTCCTGGCAGTCATCCATCATTGCACGAGTGATACTTACACTCTCAGCCGAATGTGCCAGGGTTCGGATGACAAAAGGCAGCTTTTCCTTCCTGGTTTCTCGCTGTATGATCTCACACGCATCCTTCAGGGTAGTGCGTATGTGGAGGAACTGTGGATTCAAACTGCCTGGGCCCAAACGCCCACTCTGCCACTTACTAAGTTGTTTGAACCTTGGGCAAATTAGTTAGCTTTTCGGTACCTCCATTTCCTTGTCTATAGAATGGAGATAATAATACCTATTATTACTGGTTGTTGGGAGGAGTAAATGAGTGAATGCCTCAAGTAATCAAAATAGCACTTAGCAGATAGAAAGCACCCTGCAAATCTTAACTCTTCTCAGGGCTCCATTTTCTTCTGGCCAGAAGAGGGAGGGTTGGACTAGAATAATCTCTAAAGTCCTAGACTGAACCTTTGATGGGTCTGTGTTTCTGGTACCAGATTATCAGAGTTCTCACGGAGTTTCAGCATCACGGTCCGTCAGTCATTTCCCAGCCTCACTGTAGTCTGCTGACTCAGCTGGGGAGCAGGGCACTCCCTTGGCCCATGGCCACAGTTGTTCTGCATTCTGGGTGATCTCTAGGCATTTTCTTCTCTGCGCCTAATGGAAGACTTGCTGTGTTTTTGCTGTGGCTGGACTGGACTTAGCTGCACACACGTAGCTTCAGCCGCCACCTGCACGGCCTCCCGAGCCGCCCTGCCCTGCTAATCTTGTCCTCCTTTCTCTCTCCTCTTTGATCTCTGAAGCAATGCTGAGGGTTCGCAGATGGAACCTGAATATGCCCAACTTTAACGTGGGAGCTCTCCAACCAGCCAGGGCTGCTCCAGGCCACACTACGAAGGAGACAAAGTTTGATCCTGGCTTTGCTCCATCATGATTTTCTCTCTGTCTCTCTTTCTGGCTCGATTCTCTACCCCTCCTTCTGCTCTTTAACTAGCCAGACCATCCGCCACTTGCATGGGACACCCACCTCAATCCTGCCTTACCTAGCACGGCCCCATGTTCTAAAATTATTTTTCCCTCTTCTCCCACCATCATTTCTTCTCCTCTTCTCTGCATTTTTCTCCTTCAGTGGCCTTTAGACAGAAGATGATCTAATAAAATAATGGGGATTCTAGGGTGGGTAAATGGGTCTCTCTGGGGATGCCTGCCTTTCAGAAGGGACATTTGGGAAAGGCAACGCCTTAATAAGACTATATCTCAAATGGTAGAATTTCGGACACATAGCAGAACTGGGTGTCTTATTTTTTATTTTATTTTCTTAAAATTTGAGAGGGGGCGAAGGCAGGGTCGGGGAGTAATTTTCAGGGCAAGGAGATTTCACCATGCCAATCAAAATATATTTTGTGGGCAATTCCTGCTCTCTCTGTAAAACCCACTTGAAACGCATCCAATAAATTATACATAATTTACCAAGCTCTCCATTTCTCAGAGGCTACTGGAAGCTTCAGCTAATGAGGCCATCTCATCTGTTGTGAAGTTTCTGTGGGTTCTTTACACCCAATTGTCAGTAATATGAGAATTCAGTTGTCAAGGATCAGTCTGAAGTGTGTGAGGCTTTCAGTGTAAACAACATACCTCTCACGCAAACATGAGGAAAAAGATGCCTCGCTTTGCGATTACAGAGACAACAAAAATTGGCTGGGCTAGTCCAATTCTACAGAGACATCTGGGACTACAGAAATATTGTCTGCCTCTAAATTGTTGGTCTTTGGCCAAGACAATCCAAAGGTTGGCACAGGTGCCCAGGGGGATGTGAGGCAGCTGTGGTAGCCGCTCTGCCATCCCCATCATCAGCAACTTTTCCTTCTCCTGTTCTCTTTCTTCCTCTTCTCTTAGTCTGACTTTTTTCCATAGTCCGAGGAGTCACACTCATTTTGCCCTCCTGGCTTTGTACCACCTTTGCTTTTAAGGCTTAGCTCGAATGAGGTCTTCTTTGGCCATCTCCACTTCCCTGAGCCCTGTGACACTCACTCTGTCTTGGTTCTTAGCAACTAACACAGGCAATGCCAGGGTGTAGGATTTAGTACCTCGTATATTGTTGTGCATTGGTATTTCACTGGTTTTCTGGGTTGAGAATTGTCCTCTTGACTAGATCCTAAGCTCCTTGAGAGTGGGAACCATGATAGGTGCTTTTGTGTGGCCCTTGCACATATTTTTATACTTGACACACAGAAATTACTCAATAAAGTCTCCCTAACTGGGTCTTGTGCTCCTTTCTCTTATTTTGTCCTTATCTGCCTTGCCTGTCCTTTTAGCCACCGCATTCCATTTTCCCTGCTCTTCCCCACTGCCTAAGTGCCCCAGGCTGGTGGTGCTCTCACCACTGTATAAGCATGTTGGATGCATCCAGGGTTAGGAGATTTCTGACTCCTAGTTTCCCAGGAGCTAGGGATTGTTTTCAAGAGTGACCACCTGGATACTGCGCTAGGTAGGACTAACTCTTGGCCAGTCCGAATCCTTTGGTTTGGCATGAGAGGGCAAGAGAGAGGAGCTAACCTCTAGGTTATAAAAAGCTGCCACAGGGCTTCCCTGGTGGCGCAGTGGTTGAGAGTCTGCCAGCGGATGCAGGGACACGGGTTCGTGCCCCGGTCTGGGAGGATCCCACATGCCGCGGAGCGGCTGGGCCTGTAAGCCATGGCCGCTGAGCCTGCGCGTCCGGAGCCTGTGCTCCGCAACGGGAGAGGCCGCAACAGCGAGAGGCCCGCGTACCGCAAAAAAAAAAAAAAAGCCGCCGCAATAAAAGCTGTTATGGGGCCAACTGGATCCACACATAAAAAATTCAGTTTTTTATGTAAAAAATTTTTTATGTAAGTGCTGGTTAACTTCTTACAAATCTGTTAACAGTACTGTTGATACTTTCATTTGGGGAAAAAGCCAAACCATTTAGATGTGCTTTGATGACATACCAAAGGGTAAATTTACATAAGTGTTTTCACTATAAATATGGGTCCTGCTTAGGATCAATTCTCATCAGTATGTTGGAAAGCAATTTCAGTAAGTACTTAGCTTAATCAATTCGTATCTGCTCATTGACCTTCGGGATTCTGTGCAAGTCCCATCATGCAGTGTGCTCTGTGATTCTCTGTCTCTTCAGACAGCGTATTTCTCAATATTTGTCCATGGCTTTCACAGTCAGTCAATGCAATCAACTCTTCCCTCCTTTCAACCGCTTCCCTTGCCTGGGGAGGTGAGAGCCAAGCAGCGCCTCTGCCACATGGTGTGTTAGAGAACACTTGTTTACTATTTCCCTAAAATCTGGAGAACTAAGAAGATAGCAAGGCATTCTGGGATAATAAAAATAATGGGAAAAAAGAAAAAAAATTATCAGCTTGTTTACACAATTATGAAAATGATGAGCACTTATACATGGCTGTTTCCTCAATTATTCATGGTTTGAAGCTCTTAAAAATTCAATTAAACTAAATAACCTTTTCTTCAGCACTTATTCTGAGCAAGGTAGTGTAATTTGAGGAAGGGGAGACAAAGACACGATTTGATAAGGAGAATCAGAGAAATACACAGGTGACCATAGAGCACAAGTTGAGTGAGGTCAATAAGAAAAGCACAGTAGACGCCCTGAGGGTTTCAAGCAGGAACCACATCTGTTTGGGTGAATCCAAACGGGATTTGTAGAGGATGGAGGACGTTGTGTTATCATCTCCTCTTCTCCAACCCCAGGGCCACTCTTTGAGTTCAGGCCTCTCTCCCTCTTATCTGGATGATGAGAGCAGCTTTATATCTGATTTCCCTGCTTTAATTGCTGCTTCCAGTGATCTTTATAAACGGCAGTCTGATTACTACGTCACTCCCTGGCTTTGACCCCTGCATTGTCTGCAAGAAAGAGTTAACGTTTCTTAGGATCTCACCTTGAAGACTAAATATCTGTCATGCTCTGTAACCTCAACGCAGAGCTTGTCTGGCTGTCGTGTACCTAGTGCTGTCTACCTGTCGCACTGCCTCAGTGGCTTCAGTGACCTTGCCCACAGTAGTCCTTCTACCGGGACTGTCCCCCACTTCTCTCCCTTTCTCTCCTCCCTTCCTGGGTTCCTCATGTATCTAGAGAGCTCCTATGACACCTTCTTTTCCGCCCCCCACCCCCAAGATAGGGCTGATGATTCCCGTCCTGCCCGACTTCAGTACACGGCACCGTCATCCCACTTTCACACGCTTTGTAATTTGGGGAGGGGATAAGCATGCTTGCCTGCCTTATAAGACTGTCCTCCTTGTGGTCAGGATCCAGACTGGGCGTGGCACATAGTATGTGCTCCATGCTCATTTGCTGAATTCAGTTGAATTTGTTGCATGGGCGGGTAGGATGCACCATTTTCCGTGGGGTTAAAGAGTGACAATATGGTAAGAAGTGAATGTAGAACATTCTTTCACAGAGTTTGGGATAAAAGAAAAAGATAGGAAGTCAAGGGAAAGCTGTCTCTGTGTGTTTGCTGTGGAGAGGAGACTAAGGGCTCCATGGAAGCATTTAGCCTTGGCAAGGAGCAGGGACTTTTCTGTCCAGAGAGACAGGACAAAGCAAGTCAGGGAGGATGAGGAAGCCCTTTGGGAAGGAGAGGAGCAAAAGTAAGCGATGCTCTTTTTATGTGGTCCCAGGCTTAGCAAAGGGAGAGGTGAGCTGGAGGGTAAACTGCTAGCGGACACACCCAATACTGGTACATTTTTCCCCTTGTAAACTGCAAGACGTTGTGACAAAACACAAATATTCAAAACACTTTCATGAGCAGTGGCCTCTTAGATACTATGCTCTTTATAAAAGTTTATCACCATTGAATGGGGTGCTTAACTTTCTCTGGGGCAGGGCTGAGCATGGAGGCTCTGCGGAGACCCCTCTGACACTCCTCCTTCCCCTCCCACTCTGTGCAGAACAGGACAGGTGAGCTCTGTCCTGGCCGAGGTTGATCCGAGGTTTGGGAGAGTCACTCACACCCTGCCAGTCTGGAGCCCTACTTTGCTTCTCCTCTTCATCTCTGTTTTTATGAGGCAGCTGGAGCAGCCGTTCATGTTCAAACTGCAGTTTCTGTTCGAATCCACTCCAACCAGAGTTTAAACGGATTACCTGTATTTTCCTCCTGAAACTCCCTCAAAGGCCCCTGAAGGCTGGGTGAGTTTGGGACTCTTAGGGCCAGAGCAGAAGTGAGTGAACCCACAGCTGTGTCCAGGCTCAGGTTCTCCCATTCACTCCTAGCTGGCTCTTTGGAATTCTCAGCTTCACTTCCAGAAAACATGGCAGATGGTCTTTCCCCACTGGAATGCAAATGCAAGGTTTAAGCTCAATGCTTGGCTTCTTCTGAAAGGCTGTAAGAGCAGCTATATCTGGTGAGCGTTCCGAAAGGAAGCTTACATTCAGGGGCACTCCTGCGATGACCACCTCCGTCAAAAGGGCAAGCCATGATTTTAAGAGCCTCCAGCTTTTATTCTGAGGACACCCAATGGTCTGGTTTGGTTGGGGAAAGATGGGGAAGAGAAGACAACTCAATTGTTGTTTATTTGCTTGTAAGAATACATTTATCTCGACACAGAACCATCTGTTCCTGTTCACCTTGGGTTGGTTTCCCACTCCATCCCCTCCCATTCTGTTTTTAACTTTTTCTAAAACTTATGGAAGAGTGTTAAATTGGAAGGTGGTCGTATCCTTCCCAGCACTGAACCCACTTATGAGAGGTACAGAGCGAGCTGAACAGATGAACCAAGATGGAACATTCATACTTTTGACCATTTTATATTAGTCTCAGCAAAAATCAGGTATTAAAAACATCAATATTGAATTAAATGGCCAAATAGTAGTTGCCCAGTAAAGGTTTGTTGCCTGGAACTGAAAGTTATCCCAGAGTGCAGGAGTACGGAGAGTTTTCCCGTAGATTATCACTCATAGATTATAATTCTGTCGTTATAATTCTGTGCCCTGTCCCTAACTTACCTTTCCTCGAAAATGCATAATCATGGAGACACATCTGCACACAGAATCCTAGACCTTTAGAGATGAAAGAGATCTTATAGCTGCACAGAAACCTAGTGTCAGGCTGCAGAAAAACATGGGAGAGGGCAGTTCTTCAAAACCTGTCTGCGGCCCAGAGCCGTCATGAGGCTGGGAGCTCAGCTCCCCAAATATCACATTTATCTCAATTTGGCAAGAAGCTGAAAGCCTATCTGGGGCCATTTAAATTCTAATGTTATTAAGGGCTCATCTAATCAGCTTTTAAAGTAAGCTGCTTTCAAATGCATGGGGAATGAAGGTAGGGCGGCTGCAGGCTGAGTAAGACAGTTCACACCAGCCTGGTGAAGGCACCTCTGTTCCAGTTGCCAAAGAGCCAGGAGGTGACCTGCTGGCTTTCCTGCTTGGTAACTTCTGCAGTTCCAACACCAAACTGTGCTGGTGAACAGCTCTTTGTAAGAACAGGGGAGGGGGCTAATCTGGACAAATCATGCTCTCCTGTGAGGTCAATCGTACACATGTGACAAGGCTTGGCAGAGAAAGACTGGCCTCTGTGCTTTGAGATTTAATCAACAGAGCAGCTGGTGGTCATCTGGATACTGCATCCTATAGATTTCTGAGAAGTCCCACCCTCAGGAGGGCCGGCAGGATCCACCACCCCTGCCTGGACCTACCTGCAGTTTTTAGCTGGCTTCAAGGTAAGCCTCTTATATCCAGCTGTGGCTTGACTCTTCCTGGACCCAGGAACTTGGGTCAGACCGACACTGAAATGGAGCTTAACCCTGTGTGTATATGGCTCTAAAGTGGTTTAGGATTACAGTTCTAATTCTGACACCAATTCGGATGTGTGGGTTCCCCCACACACACCAAGCAATTCTTTGACACCAGGTGGGTGTCCTACCATTCAACTCAGTTCCGACACTATCTACCCGGAGAGCATCAGACTCCACAGTTTGAGGGTGCAGTCCCACAAGACTACCCTCCACTTCAGGTGCCAATCACAGGTCCAGGTTGTCACCTGTGCTTCTGACCTACTGGCTACATATCGGAGGTTCCCACAACACCCTCCTCCAGTTCTATTAATTTGCTAGAGTGACTCACAAAACTTGGGAAACCACTTGACTCACAAGATTACTGGTTTATTATGAAGGATATTAAAGGATATGAATCAACAGCCGTATGAAGAGATACACAGGGGAGGTCCCAAACAAGGCTTTTCAAAGGAACTTCTGTCCCTGTGGAGTTTGGGGCCCAGCATGGTAGTACGTGGAAGCATTCTAGTTCACCAACCAGAAGCTCTCAGAACCCCTTTTGGGCTCTTATGGAGGCTTCATTACATAGGCATGATTGATTGAATCATTGGCCATTGGTGATTGAAATCAATCTCCAACTCCTCTCCCCTCCCCAGAGGTCAGGTAGGGGTGGGGCTGAAAGTTCCAACTCTCTAATCACATGATCGGTTCCCCTGGCAGCTAGCCCCCATCCTTAGGAGATCTCCCAAAATCACCTCATCTAACAAACTCAGCTGTGCTTGAAAGGGGTTTTGTTTCAACCACAGAACACCTATTTCACTCTATTGCTTAGGAAATTTCAAGAGTTTTAGGAGCTCTGTGCCAGAAACAGCATGAAGACCAAATATGTATTTCTTATTATAAATCACACGATCACAGGGATCATCCCCAGGCCCTGCTTTAAACTTCAATCTCATCCTTGATTTTCCTGAGCGTTCTCTGATTCGACCTGCGGATTGATTCTACAGGAGGGACGGGGGCAGGGTCCTCATGGCTGCAGTAAGGCTGCCTCCAGATATGATGTGATGTTGGTCTCCATCCCTCTCCCACCGTCCATCTTCTGCACACAGGCTTCTCAGATCCCCCGTGGAGTCTCATTCAGGCTAGTGGGGTCCTGGGTCTTTCATTCTTCTAAACCCTCCATCAGATATCATCGTCAGATGTCAGGACTAAATGAAAATATGTGGCTTTCTAGCCAGGCTCATAATTTGTCTCACATTTAAACCAATATTCTTTAAATATTTATTCAGCATCCATCTAGAGGATGATAGCACCCCAGATCCCACTGAATTCACCTTATTCAGAAGTCAGTTCAGAGCCCAACTATTTTTATTTAAGCAAGTTTCTTTGAGAGGGTGGGAGTTGGGAGACTTTAACCTTTCATTGCAAATAGTTTGTCAAATGTTCTTTTAGCTATACAAATACTGGTTCTGAGTAGAGAGCTGTTAAGTAAAAATGTCTTCATCTTAATAGCCACCTCTAGTTGCTGCCCAGATGGTCCACCCTATTCCAACTCTGCTTAGTTGCAGAGAACTTGATCTCAACCAGCGGTTAGCCTAGGAGCACCAAATTAACAAATTCACTCTTAAGTGTGAATGGCCGATAGCCAACTTAGCGCAATGAGGTCTCGTGAGTTTGTACGTACATTCAAAGGCGTTTTCAATGGCCTGGGGTACTTTGTAGTCAAGTGTCCCCAAGTAAGGCAGGATGTTGCTGAGGATATTCTGGGTTAATTCAAATGTGGGGCTTCATAAAAGACTTGTCTTACTGCTGTAGAGTACCGTGATAGATGATGAGAGCATGATGAGTCTGAGGAATGAAATGAGTTTTTCCTGAACAAACTTTAGCAATTTTATGAACAAATACAGAAGGCTGGTGGGTATATTATCATTGTTTTGTACAATAAAAAAAAAGAGCCGCAACCTGTTGAAAAGTTCCCAATTCAGTGTATCAAGTTTGAGTGCCAAGAAAAGTTATTAAAGAAGCAAAATATTCATTGTGCCTGTCAACTCTGTGAATCCTCAGAGCCTTCTCCCATGGACCATAATTTAGAGGTTATTATTTCAACCTGAAAATTCTTTAGATATATATATGTGGTATGAAAAAGGAATTAGGAAAACTTCTAAATTAAAGGAAATAAAATGACAGCTTCTTCCTCTGGCCATATAAATAGTTATGGATAGAGATACAGAGGTGGATATTCTTTCATAATACTTTATTAGAGCTTCTGGAGCTCAAGAAATTTTAGAGTCAGGCTGGTTAATAGTTTAGCACTGATTCATGCAGGCTCAGAGCAAGCACAGTTGGGTTAGGTAGCAAGTCTAGCCCCTTGCAGGGGCTGAGTGCAGTAACACACTTTTATGACCAACGCATTTCCAGAATGTTTTATGAGAAGCCAAAACCTTGATGTCCAGTTTCTCCAGCTTTTTCTGAGACAGCATGAAGCCCAGGGGATCTAATGTTCTTTGACTACCTCACTGCAGAGAGACTGTCCCCCAGGCTGTTGCTGCAGTGACAAGGAACCTCAAATCCTGGGAATATGCGGTCACAAGTGAAAGCCTCAGACTGACCATTGCAATGATGGATGGTAAAAGGTTCACAGAAAATGGTACCTTTAGTGATGCTGTCTTCGATGTTTTCTCTTTTCTGCACGTTCTTTTATCCTAGCACCAAAAGAGAATTGGTCTCTGCAGTCACGATGATATGGCCACCTGAAACAGGAACAAAGGAAGAAAGAAATTATGTTTATGGTTTCAGAATAAGGAACCTTGGTTTCCCTTTCCATCTCAACTGCCACATCTCCATTTTGAGAAACTTGGAGGTAGAATGTGGATTCCTAAAGAAAACTGTTATTTACTGTTGGTTTTTCCTCTCCAGAGAGTTCTACTTACTTCATTAGTTTTCTTTCATTCATTCTCATAGCTTTGCAATGGAGTGGCAAATATTTAAGCTAAAAATTCTACAGAAGGATTGTAAATCCAGAAATGTGTTTTACGTAGCAAATCCCTTCTGAGATCTTTGAAGGTGGCTGTGGTTATGTGCTTAGATGATCCGATTATGACAAATGCTTGACACTTCCTCTGGGAAGCCTCTCATCCCCCCTAACCCTGAGCCCCTCTGGTGTTCTCCATGTCCGTGACACTCAGTGCTTGCCTAGGTCACAGACATTACCACTCATTGCAAGCTTCTTCATTTGTGCTGTTCTCACTCTGGACTGTCAACTCCTCAAGGGCAGATTCTCTGTCCCAAGCACAATGCCAGCACAGAAAAGTTTAATAAATACTCTTTAAGGAAGTGAATGCATAACAGTCATTTCCTCGGGTTTGAACCACCACCTACAGAAGCAGTGACTTCTCTTGCAAGTGGGGTGCTTCTGTGTCAGCAATTTGTCAGTCTCTTTCCACAGGGCAGGGGAATTGCCTGACGGTCCAGTGGTTAGGACTCTGTGCTGTCACTGCCGAGGGCCCGGGTTCAATCCCTGGTAAGGGAACTAAGATCCCACAAGCTGTTGGTGTGGCCCAAAAAATAAAGTTAAAATTAAAAAATAAATAAAGAGGGCCCCTCTGCAAAATTTGGACAAGCCACTCCCTGCACCCCCTACACAGTTCCCACGGATCAACCCACAGTCCATAGCAGGATAATTATGCCTTCAAGGGCTTACTTCCCACAAACCCTTCTGACCCTTCTCCAAGTGGACCCTTCAGGGATCTCATTTATAGGCGCCTAAAGAGGCTACTTAAAAATCAAGCAGCACTGAGGGAGGAAGGTGCAGACTTTTGGCTAAGGTGTAGGCTTGCTCATCTAAGCTGCTCCTGAAGGAATGAACCTTCCCTGGAGGACCCCGTGGAGCCTCAGAATTGGAGGAAAGATCCTTTAGCTCTGGAAGGGCAGATAGGTTTCATCTCTGGAGAAGACTCCAGAATATCAGCAGTGCAGTGGCTGCCTGGAGAGTGGGGCTGGGAAGGATTGTGAGGCTATGTCATTGGGAAGAAGAGTGGTCGTCAAGGTGTCGTCAGTGCCCAGGGTGGGGAAGTGTTGGAGGTGACATGAATACCAGGTACCTTCCTCCCCTGATTCTAATCTGGCTGCTCACCAAACAGAAGCACTGCAGATCCTTAGGACAGTGTAGCTCTGATGTTAGAAAATCTCTCTTTCCATGGAATTAAAACTCCCTCTCCTTTTTACTTACACCCACTGACCCTTTTATTTCTCATCCTATCTGTGAGGTGGTGACCTCATTCTTAGAAAAATCCAATCTCTTTTGAACCAGCTAAGTCAAAAGTCATCAAAAGGGCTTCCCTGGTGGCGCGGTGGTTGAGAGTCCGCCTGCCGATGCAGGGGACACGGGTTCGTGCCCCGGTCCGGGAAGATCCCACATGCCGCGGAGCGGTTGGGCCCGTGAGCCATGGCCGCTGAGCCTGCGCGTCCGGAGCCTGTGCTCCGCAACGGGAGAGGCCACAACAGTGAGAGGCCCGCGTACCGCAAAAAAAAAAAAGTCATCAAAAGTATTGGCTAAATCCCCTTCAGTTTAGCTCATTCAACACTGATATCTTCAATTCAGCACGCTGTTTTATTATTATTCTCTGACTATATATAGGCGCGGCCATTCATTCGTTCAACTCACATATATTTGTTTACTATATTTTAAATACCTTTATTTGATATTCTTGAAATTATGAAAGTGATAATTGCTCATTGTAATAAGTGAATCCATATTAAGATGTATACCAGAAAAGCTAATAATTTACCCCTAGCCTCAGCCCCTTGATGTAACATTTTATTTCATTAAAATTTTTTTTTTATATTGCAAAGCAGAAATACAGACACAGACATAGAGAACAAAGGTACAGATACCAAGGGGGAAGGGGGGTGTGGGATGAATTGGGAGATGGGGATTGACATATATACACTATTGATACTATGTATAAAATAGAAAACTAATGAGAACCTACTGTATAACACCAGGAACTCTACTCAGTGCTCTGCAGTGACCTAAATGGGAGGGAAATCAAAAAAAAAAAGGGGGGGGGGGATAAATGTATACATATAACTGATTTGCTTTGCTGTACAGTAGAAACTAACACAACATTGTAAAGCAACTATACCCCAATAAAAATATAAAAAATAAATAAAAACACCTACTTTCAAATAAGAATATATATATTTCCATAGAGTTAAAAAAATTTTTTTTCATTGAAGTAGAGTTGATTTACAATGTTTCAGGTGTACAGCAAAGTGATTCTTTTATACATACACACACACACACACACACACACACACACACACACACATATATATATCTTTTCAGATTCTTTTCCATTATAGATTTTACTTGGTATAGTTCCCTGTGCTATATACAGTAGGTCTTTGTTGTTTATGTTTTATATAAGTAGTGTGTATCTGTTAATTCCAAATTTCCAATTTATCCCTCCCCTCCCTTTTCCCCTTTGGTAACCATAAGTTCGTTTTCTAAGGCTGTGAGTCTGTTTTTGTTTTGTAAATAAGGACATCTGTATCATTATTTTTAGATTCCACATATAAGTGATATCATATGATATTTGTCTTTCTCTGTCTGACTAACTTCACTTAGTATGATAATCTCGAGTCCATCCATGTTGCTGCAAATAGCATTATTTCTTGATGTAACATTTAAATAGACTAGCATGTATCTTTCCACACTGTCATCAGTCCAGTTCCCAGGAAACAGACTGAGACAGGATAAGCGCTCTGCAGGCTTATTGAGGCAACTCTTATGGGGAGTACCGGAAGCAGAATTGGCTGGAGGGACCTCTGGAGCTGTCCTGCATTGAGAAGGGACAGGCCTTTAGGCCCTACCAGTCTTTGGAGGTGGGCTGCCCCCAGGGAGAGGTCAGGAACAGCCTTGGGCAAAGCAGCTCCTTTTGGCTGAGGGTGATGCCTGGAGAGGAACTCAGCTGTCAGCCGTCAGCAGCCAGCAGCTGGGAGGTTGAGTGTCTCAGCTGGGTGATGCCTCGCAGCGCCCACAATATACATCCTCCCTTGTGCTTATTTAAACCCAATTATGCGTATACATACAGACATATGGGATGCTTTTGTTTATAGTTTTTAAACTGAAATACTCTGCAACTTGTTTTGACTTAACATAAGAACATCATCATTTCCCCCCTAATTATGCACACATACCTGTACTTTTACAAGAAGATCATAGTCTATATCTAGGCTTTTTTAGTGAAGTCCCCTTATCTTTTTTCTCAGTTCTTTACCTCTCTCTACCTCCTCTCCTTCCCACACTGTCCATATTACCTTCAACCCCCAGGCTAACAGCATGGAATGTAGACTT